>NW_021318945.1:403769-528161 GCF_001605985.2 Dendrobium catenatum | reverse complement strand
AAGAGAGAGATCTCCATTTAGCTAAAACTTGGATCCTGATCATGGATTACGACCAACACAACTTAGCTTCGTAAGTACGAGTTCTAACCAAAACGTAAATGGCTTAAGTGTCATGTGGGGAAATGAGAAAAAGTTGTTCATGATATGGCTATGATAGGGTTACCTTGGAAGCCTATAGTACTAAGGTAAATCTAACTGTGCTATTTTCCTAGTGCCTTCAAACGTTTTTTGAGGATGTTGAGTAGACGATTCTTAGCAACTTTGACTTAACCATTGGGTCTGAGGGTGATGAACAGAGGGAAATTAAGGTGAATTCTGAATGCTGTAGAATTCCTTAAGGCTTTGTTCAAACAATTATGGCCATTATTATTTTATCATGGTAAAATGGACTTCATGTTAGTAGATAATAGTCTAATCCCGATGAATATTCCAAACCAAAGATAGAAATTGTGTAGTGAGTATTTAGATTTTCTCTACCTTTAATGAACGTAATCATCATGATTAGGATGAACCTTCATTTTCCCCTGTTTATGGTACATGGTGAATGTCTAGGGGCTGCAATCCAGTGTTTTCTTATTAGAGGGTGCGTAATTGTATTAGAGCCAAATTTTACGCATTATTTGCATCTTCTAGAAAAATTCCTTAGTTGATATATGAAGCGTCGTTATGTCCTTGTGTTTTGGGCTAGAGTAAACATTTCCTACGGATTTTTGGGATAGTGTATGTCCTGCTTGAGTGGCTTATCACATTCTCGTTGTGAGTATCGAAAACAATGCTTCCTTTTTTCTTTTCCTTATGGTTACTGTTGGTGTGCGGGAATTTTCTGAAGCAGGTTTGAGAAAAAGATCTCAGTTTCACTTAGAAATTTAAAATCTGATTTTAGATTTTGATTTTGAGATTGAATGGCCTCATTGGAAAAGTCATACACTTCGAGAAGTGGAAATAATTTCCAAAAAATAGGGGTTCCATAATCTAAAATTACAATTCCTCAGTTGAATATCTTAACACAGGTCCAAGATAGATCTACATATCACTCGGAAAGGTCAAATGGAGTTTGATATAATTTCCAATGTATGTTATTGCTAAGTAGATTATCTATTTGATTTCATACCGCAAATTTCATCCCTAGTTAAGATATGTGTCCAAATAAAATATTGATTTGAGTTTTAAAGAAAAAATTTCTCTTGGGAAATTTGGAGACCTAACTCTAAAAGTTCAATTAGTAAATCAAACAAACTATTTGAAGAGATTATAGACCCGTCGAACAGGTACGAGATACTAATACGTCCTAATGGGATTTAGATAAGAATATAATTTTTCTCAAAGCCTTATTGTAGTCTGGATTTAAGAGTGAAACACCATATTATACATCCTAGAGGATCACAGATGGGGTTCAACTCTAAAATCGAACCATAATAATCAATAGGATATGATTGTTAGTTTTTCATATTCGAACTGACATAACAACAATGATTAATCTCTTTAGAGAAAGAGAAATCATTGATTACAAATCATATCTATTATGACGATAATCGATCGTTTATGAGTTTAAATTTTCCTAAAAGAAATGTCAACTAAGTTTTGAACAGATCAATTTTAAAAACAAGTGTGTTATTTTAAACTCTCTTATGAGCACAACGCCCTGTAGTTAATTACATCTTTAGGAAGCAAGAGCCTCCTAACGAAAACTTAGATTAAAATAGTGGCAAAATTTGTTAATAGATTTTTTCTAATAATTGATACAAAATGGGTAAATTTGGAAATTAAAGGGGAATTGATCAAGGTTCAACACTTATTAGGCAGAAGTCAACGTGAAAGAGTAGAGGACACTTTAAAGATCTAAACCATCTGGAAGTGTCCCACTTACTAAGTGTTGGGGCCTTTAAACATTTTTGGATTGAAAAGAAAGATTTTTTAAACTTGACCATTTTATTAAAAATTTGGGATTATATTCTTGAACGATTGGGGTCCTTAATGATCCATGACTACCCCATTACTCCTAAATTTTAAATTGAGTACCATGTAATAGTTACCTGAACTTATTATGTGCAAATACAAAATCTGGACTTATCCTGACCTGGATTGGGGAGCCAGCTCAGCTACCTAGTCTTAATTTTAAAATACATGAGTCAATTTATGTTTTATGAAAAAAGAGGTAGGAACATTTTTAATGCAATGCATGCTGGTCTACATGCAATTGCATGCTTGGTCAAAATATCCAAACTATGTATGATTGAAATTTTAAAAAGCCTTAAAAATAGTTTTTTTTGAAGACTAGGCTTCCCAGGTTCAAACCTCATCATCAAAATTAGGTCGAATTATCTGAATCTCAACCCATCGGTGGGGAAGTGTTAAAATATGAGGAAAAAAAGTACAGTAATAATAAGATGCTGCCCCAGGGGCGATCCTGACTAATTTCTAGATTCATTATCATTCTTTTTTTATTTAGCTCCTTAAACTGTTTAAATTTTAAATTATGAGTAGAAAATTTTCTATACCCTTGAGCTCACGATATCCGAGGCTAAAACAAAAGCGGCATACAACACCAAAAAATTAAGAAAAAGAAAGTAATCCTAACACAATCATCATATAATAATTAAATTAACTAATAAATGTCTATAGGCAAACCGCTGCTTATTACAAACCCAGGATCTGTAAAAAAGTAAAAGTGACGAGCACCACTAATAACTACCTGGATTTTAGTCCTAATAAGGATGCAAGTGAGGGTATAGAGGAGGCGTTTGTCTTCAAGGTTCCATCAGTCTTCTTCCTTCGGGCTCTTTTGGCATTCTTCATAGCTGACAACCCAAACTGAAAAAGAGGCTCTTCATTAAGGGGAAAGGCCACCTATTTCCACTTTGGGTATTAAAAGGTGGTCCAAACTTGGGCTTCTAAATAGGAAAGGATTCAGCCCCTAAAGGGATTATATTTTTCATCTTTGAACCCAGCTTTGGGCCTATGTATCCAACTCAAATTTAGCTTTCCATCCTTAACATCTCAATGAGTTACATATATAGAAATATAAATTCTAAGACACACCTTCAACGGTTACTCTAATGAGTTTAATAAATCAAAACATATTCCTAAGCAGTTATTTATGGTGTAGGAAAGGAAACACACTGGCCACAGCCTATTTATTTAGGGACTAAGCCCTGAAGAACCTGTAGGCAAGCATAATTTATTATTGCATTTTATTTAGGCCTCATTTTTATTGCCCTGTAATTGAGCAAGACACTTATAGAAACCTTTGGTGAATGTCCCTAGTCATTCAATATCCTAAGGTATCTAGTCGCCAAACACATCAATCATCTACAAAGATACAGTAAACGTAAGCAAACACACTAAGACAGGTTCAATATATATACGATGGAACTCCACAAAATCTAAAAAACCTGGCAAACAGTAGAAATGTAAACAAACTAATCTAGTCTAAATCTATAGTCAGTGGTAGTAGCAAACATCTCAAAGTGAGTGCTAAAGGTGGTGTAGCCTAGGGAGATCATAAAATGAGTTATTCAATTATACATTTTATAAGTGGCATGAGATTGTTAAGGGTAAAAAGAAGATTTATGTTAGGCGTTTAAGTATTAATGTTTAAATATTAATTTGAATGTGTTTTAAGCGTTAACATGATTGTTACCTTTCGGTTTCGCACCAATATCGTGAAAGTTAATTCACCTTCCTTGGGTTGAGCTAATAACTCGTAGGTCTGGATACCTTAGTATTGATACAGGTTGATTAAATTTGTTTAGTTGTTAAAGATTTTGTATTAGTCAAATTGAAGATTTCTGGGAATTTTATAAATTACTGAATTTACTGTGAACTTATTGGAAATTATCTTAATGCGTTAATTAAGGGGTTAAAAATGACTTTTTAAAAATTAAGGTAAATTTTTGAGGTTTTAGATTTTAACAAATATTAGACCTTATGATGAGTTAGTTTAGACTCATTATCACATTCAATTTGGAGTTTTCTATGAAAGTTATGAATTATGAAAGTTTTGACTTGATTTTGATCTAAGTTTGGACTCAAAACTGTTGACTTTTTTTACTTTTAACAAATTTTAAAGGTTTGACATTTTTAGAAAATATTATGAGATTTTAATTTGGAATCATATGCCTTTGAGTTTTGTTCAAATTTAGAGTTTTCTAAATTAGTTATGATTTTTAAAGTTTTCCTTACATTAATTGAATTTTAAAATTAACTTAATTAGGAAGGTTTTGTATTTTTTGAACTCCAAAATCAACTATCCAAACTGCATGAGATCACCCCCATACGGTCAGGAATGAATCCAAGGGGGGTGTTTTAAAGTGTTTTTGGAATTTTTTTGGGATTTTAATATTTACACTAAAGTCAAATTAATGTCAAATTCAGAGGTCTGGTGTATAGAGATTTATTTTCTAATAGAAGACCTAAAATTCTAGTCAGTTTGAGTATATTAATGTTGCATTTTTAAGAATTAAAAATTTGATTTATTATGATGTTTTTTTTTTTGATTTTTAAGTTCTTCAATGGGCTGAAATTTAACATGCTTAATTTTTTAACCCCTATGATCTCCAATATAATCAAATTTAAACCTATGGCAAAATGTTACTAGTTTAATGGTTGTTCAACTTTCACCTTATTGGGTTGTGTCCAATTTATTAGGAATTTTCTAAACCTTTTTTAAACCGCTTTCTCTTATTATTTTTCTAAGTGTGCTACTATTCAAATGGATTCCAATTTTGTCCATCTAACCCTAATAAAATGCATACACACCAGCAGAAATTTCAAAGCCATAATATTGAAAATCTAGAGAGTTCACTGAATTTTCCAAAGTTTTTGATCCAAAATGGACCATTATCTTGACATTCCACATCATAGAAATCTACTGAGTATGACCCTATAAAAATCCAAAATATGCCTAAAATACTCAAAAATATTTTCCCAAAATTTGGAATCTTGACTGACGTCCCTGGATTATGAGGAAATACAAATAACTTATTTCAACTACAATTAGCCATATTCATAATCCAGTACTTCAAATAAACTAAATATTAATTTTAATAGGTACTACATAATTTCCTTTTCTAATGAGCCCAACAACAAATAATTGGGTGAAAATTTTTTGTTTTTTTCTTGTGAAATTTGGAAGATTTTGAGCATTTTTTTAATTTTTTACCAATTTTGGTCAAATAAATCACCAGCACTAATGATTGACGGTCAAAAATAAACGGTGGCCCTGGATAAGGTGATATGAGGACCTAACACTTAAAACACATCAGTGGTCCAATAGCACTGCTGGTCCAATTGTAGAATGAACCGGACAAAGCGTGATCACGCAAACATAGGTGCCTACGGTCGCGAATTGATGTGCGCTTTAATTCGGCTGGCGATGGCAAGCGGTCTAGCTATCCTATCCGTCAGAATCACATTGAAGATAAGGATCGGACACTGTGATTTTTTGCCATCTTTTAGTTCCAAATATGAACTAGCCTTTAAAATGCTCATATCTCCGGCCAAAAATACTCATCTAAATCTACCAAAATTCGACAACATAGCTAGATAGGACAATATAATCTTATAAAAACCTCGAGTTTGGAGGCTCCATACATTATAAAATTAGTTTTGATTAAAATTTTACCTAAAAGTGAAATATCTTTACAATCTAGCTGATTGGAGTTTTACGATCTTGGACTCCTTTTGCTCCTCGTGATGTCCTCTAAAGTTTGCTAAAAATTCTAGACGGACGTTAAAAGACTAGATTGAAAGTTTCAAGGAAACCTTCCACTTTCTCTCAACTAGAATGATCTCTCCTCACTAAAATAGTGATTTGAGACTTGGAAAATGGTTTTGAGAGAAGCATGGGAAGGCCCTTAGAAACATGATGAAGAAGATAGGAACGGGTTTCAAAGGTTGAGGCTAGAGCAAGTTGGGGGAGAGTGAAGTAGCGAGGAAGATTACAGAATTAGGTCAAATTTCCTCACTTAAACCCCTTGCTTTTATATTGGATGGCTAGTGATCTAATTTAAAGGTGTTTTTGATGATTTTCATGTGTCCATGAACTGCCCAAAAACCAAGAGAAGGATGGTGGTTTGAGAGAGCCTTCCTTAAGCCAAGAAGAGGGGACCAACACCCCTTTTCCTCCCATTTGGCTAAACCAAGCCATGGCTTTGATTAAGAGGGGCAGATTAGGTTAACTAGGAGAGGAAAAAGCTATCCCACTAATCTAAAGTAAGTTTTGAAATTGGAGAATGAGGTTGGCTATGTGGCATGATGAGACTGGCGATGCAATTTGTCTCATTTCATGGTTTGTTGACTTATTGCATTATTGACGCAGTCAAATGATTAAGAAGGTTGAGGTGATAAGGAGGGGTGTATGTGTACTATTAAATAAGTTTATAAGCTTTGAGTAATATGTTAGAGTTTAGAAAGGAGTTGTTGAAGCATTTGAGCTAGTTAAAAACGATTGTGTGACTGTTAGGTAGTTGGAGGGAGTATAGGGGTTTTGAGTCAGGTTTCGAGTGTGAAGAGACCTCACAAGACTTAGATATTTAATTGCATGTATAAAAGCAAGAGCCTTGACCAAGAAGCTCAAAGTTGGCTTGATCAAAATCAAATGTTGTTTGAGTCCCTCATGAATAAAATATACCCAGCCATGAACAGAATAGTTTACAAAGCTGGTGAGGTTTAGATGGGTCTTATTGAATAAATGGGAGATTTGGCCGAATAGTGTAAGGCGTTTTGACCAGATTTACTTTGATTTGATTGACAAGTCACACCATTGCAGTTGGTCAATACGTGATCTAGTACAGCATCATCACTGGGATCATATTATCAATAGGGAGTTTGATAGTTTTGAGGTTGATTTGGGATTAAATTGAGTGAGAAAGGTTTATGTTTTGGGTTGACAATAAGGTTGACTTGTCAACCAGTTGACCCAAGGTAAAGGTTGGGCTCACAGGTTTCAAGTGATATTTTGAATCTCTGGGGTGGTCCCAAGACATTGGGAGGTCATTTCAGTCAAATGACTTTTTACCCTTAAGGTGGGTCCTTTGGGTCAACTTAAATTGCCGCTAGTCAACCCATGTTGACGCAGAGGTCTTAAGAAGCTGCTATATAGACCAAGTGAATTTTTAATTGATTTAAAAGGTTTTCAAAGGATTTGGAGGTTGACATCACATTGAATTTTTTGACCACAAAGTAAAAAATCGCGCTTAATAGGCAATTCTTGATCATTTTGACTGGTATGGTCATTCTGGCATAGAATTGGGTCCAAAATATAAAATTAATGCTTAATAGTCAATGACAAAAATTTGGAGGAGGTCAAAGGTGTTTTAGGAACTCAAGATCAATAATTCTCATGGGTGATAGGTCCAGTGCGCATAGGTAATATATTACAGTATTTTGATGTTTATAGCCTTTAGATTTCAATTCACTATTGAGATAGAGATATCATTGAGGTCAAACATGGAGAGGTTGAACCCCAGAGAGATGTTTATATATTAAATTGATAGACTCTAAATCAGGGGTCAAGTTTTTAGGTTTTGGAGTGTTTTAAAAAAAACAATTTGAAAGACTTCGACATAGACCCTTAGCTTGATTTTGGTGCTAGATTGGTTTAAGATATAAATTGACTCTAGTACTGGAGATTGAAGATCCTTAAGATCTAGAGTCAGACAGGAATCTAAGGCTAGAATCCTAGGGTCTAAGTCCAGGAAAATGTATATTGAGCGCTTATAGCAAAATGAGTGCACATGTATTAAAGGTAAAGTGAGGTAGCAGATCTTTAAATCAGGCTATATTGGAAGTAGTATGTAGTAGCTAATTTGATTTTGAATCATCTGGTCGCGACACTTGTGTTGATGGATTAATTTTCAGTACATCTGTATGTAAGGGTACACTCATATTTATAGGATATATATAGTTTGGATGATTCATTTCTTTTATGTTCACTTCTCATTATAATAGTTGTCTGAGAATTGCGAGTTGATTTGCTGGCAGTCCGAAGTTTCCTATGTTTAGAAAGAGATATACGAGTTTGGTCTGGTTTTTGGGAAGTTAGAATTTATCGATAATAATTCTGGGCTTGCCAATTTCTAATATTAAGTCACTTCTGAATAGACTATTTTGTGGTACGTTAGGTTTGAATTCATATTGCTTTTAATATGATTGGTTAGTTCACAATTAATTTGAGTTATTTCCACATGCCTGAGAGTGGCACTGAGTCCAAAATGGAAAAATCTCAGGGCAGTGAGTAAAGGCTTCCACTAAGCCTTGATTATTGGTGAGCCTTGAATTTACAATGTTTATGATGAATAACTGCTTTGCCTTCTCTGAGGCTATCATTTAGATATAATGCCAGTAAGGTTTGTTATTTTGATACCTTATCTGGTTATGTTGCAGTCTCATGAAAGAATTTAGACAAGTTCTTGAGCTTTGATGGGTGCCCTTGATGTAAAGGTGATTGAGAGTTTAGTTGAATTTTAATGACGCATTTGAGTAACTGGCCCAAAATGAATCAGTCGCGGGTTGGAGTTAACGAGGAACTTCGTTAGAGGGGATGATTGTTACTACCTGAACTGGCGGCCTATACCAAAGAAAGAAAGGTTGTATTCTCGTAGCTGAATTGGAATGAGTACGCACCTAGAGTAATTCTCCATGATCGAGGTACCTATTATCTCTAACAGGCTTCATAGCATTGATGAATCACAATAAAAAACGATGTGAGTCATTAACTCTTTTGTTCTTTGAGTGTAAAATATAAGATTGTGGCTCCGAGAGTTTAAGCGCTTTAAGAATTATTCAGACTAAGTTCGTTTAGTAGTAGTTTTTCACACTGAAGAGCCTGAGATTTGTAGAAGTATAGACCTTAAAAGTTTGAATATAGTTTTTTTAGCACAATCTTAATCAGGTCGTGCAGATCTTGACCTCGGTGGTAAGCCTTGAGAAGCAATCTAAGATAGCTCTGTTAATTGAAGGCTACAACGGAGTACTACTAAGGCGATGCATTCAGAATATAATCGCTCCCCCGAAGTAAGCAAATCAAGGAGATTAGAACCCTTCGAATCCTGTAGTCGTTCGGGGGGCAGTGCTTTGATTTAATCAATGACTAGCCTACATTACCACTCTTTGTTTTCATGTTGCTTGCCCTTTACATCTACCAACATAAGGTAATCCAACCTGATGATTGGATTCCTATATGATCTGAACATGATGAGTTATTTCTGATTTTTCTCTTAGATGGGTTCAATGTTGAGTATAACTATTAGTTTTTTCCATCTCATTTGATTGGATGAGTCATCTCTTTTTTTTCTGATTAGCTGTGGGCATATAGACTCATTTGTTGGATGCCTGCATGTTTCGTTGTATCATGTGAACATTTAAATTATCTTGTAGATTTTGTATTAACTTATCTCGATGTTCCTATTGAAAAAGTGCTAATTAATAGAACATTTCCATTCCATTCTTTCCAATCGTGGGTACTTATTGATGACGCTCATATTACTCTAAGCTCAGTATCCTTACCATGTCTAAATGGTAGACTTTATTTTAGAGTGTGTTGCTAGACCTAGCGCTTGTCAGTTGTTGAACCTTATTTTTCCCCAAACCCTTAGACAAAAGGTATGGTTGCTACGGATTTAAGGTTTACATATCTATAGACTGGCATAGCTACGTCCACGACTACCATCTTTCTGTGTTCAATGGGTAACCACAGTCTTTGACCAAACCCCAGGCGTGGATCAACTGCTTGACGCAGGTTATCCCTAAGTTGACCAATTGACCACCAAATCCCTCGTTCGTTTGAATTTAACATAAACTCCATAGCATCTTGGCTCAATTTTCCTCTCCTCATTAGAGTTTAATGGCAGACAAGTCTGTCACGACCCATAGTGCTGGCAGCAGATCAACAACTCTGGTTGACGACCAGTTCAACCTATTAGACCATTAAGTAATGACCCTATTTGAGTTCAAAGTTATTTAACTTCTTTTTAGACACAACCCCTACTCTAAGACTATTGACCAGGTTGAACCCAAGTTAACGACTGCGCTCACACGAACCCATTAGGTCAATTATCCTATTAGTCAATTAAACCATTAAGCTCATTTAAACTTTCTATAATGGCTCCTCTCATGCAAACCTGGAAAAAATCCACTCTTGTTTTCCCTCCTACACCCTAGGAATCAGATCTAGGCCATTATGATCAATGAGTCTAGGACTTTAAAATGGGAGATTTTATACATTGAATAAAGAGGGACTTTTTGCATCTCTCTCTCTCTCTCTCTCGGTCTCTCTCTTCTCTTCTCAGCATCTAAAGCAAAAAATACTTGGTGTGACGAGTTCAATCCAACCCACCCCATTTTTCCAAGGGCAAAACCACTATTAAGACCTCAACAAACAAGCGAGATCTCCAGAGAATCGAAGCTCCAAACTTTTAAGTCATTTCGTCTCGTTCCGGATGCTAGGAGCTCACGGAGTCTTCTACAACTATTTGTGGAAAATCAATAAATTCAGAGTACCCTTAAATGAATTATCCATCCACAAACCAAGGGAGAATCATACCCTACGTTAGGAACACTTAGGATTAAATAGCTTCTCACCAATGTGCTTTTAAAATGCAAAAATACCCACCCATATGCTCTTCATTCGAGGCATTAAGTTTTAAATTTCAAGCTAATTATCAATACAGATCAAAAGAAAATTGCCAAAAATGTTTTAGGGCCATCAAATTTACGTTATACTCTAAGAGTATGTGATCTGGTTCGTTGATCTCATGATCAACCGGTCGGATTGCGCTGTCTGTAGTCTTATTTGACCACGGATTAAATCTCTTATTTCTGCACTTTCGTTCGACGCAATCTTGTCTATATGATTCAAAAATGCCGTAGGATAAGACGGTCACAGCCACAACTAACATGGTTACATGAACCTGTGTCATGCAGTTGACGTTGGCCTAATCAAAAGCAATGAATTGCACGGCGGTGCAATCATTGCTAATGATTTTGCTTAATTTTTTAATATTATTATTTATTAAATTATTTTTTTTTTAAAATTTCCTATTTTTAAATCAATAATTAATTAAAACAATTAAAATATTATAAAATTTAAAATATAATTTCAAAATAAACTTTCTTATTTTAAAGCATATTTAATTTATTTTAAACTAAACTTTAATTTATATTAAATTCTTTTTTGAATAATTACTATATGTTATTATGGCATTAATATTTAAATGACATATATATTAATAATTACTTTTTTAAATAAAAATAAATGATTAAACTAGTATTTTATGTTTCTACAAAATTGAGAGAGTTTTTTTTGGCTATTTAATTCTGAAATTAATAAATATTTAATATTTTAAGTATTTTTCTTAATTATTTAACTACTTAAATACTTAATTGATAATAATTAAATTTAAATGTAATTATTTTCTAATATTTTATAAAAATATCTTTTTAAAATTATTTTAAATTTTTATAAACTTTAATATTTGATTTGATTTAATTTTTATAAGTATTTTTAAATATAGTTGTTTTAAATTTATTTTAAAGTACATTTAAAATACCTTAAGCTTTAGAAACTCGTATTAAATCCATTTTAAATAATAAAATGTGTATTATAGCTTATATTTTTCGAAAAATTATGTAACTTAATTTAACTTTATTTTCATTTATCAAAACATTTTTTTGTATAATTTATTCATTATTTAATTATTTTTATTAATTAGGTATTATATAAATAATTAATATATTAAATATATTTAAATTAAAAATTATTTTGAAACCTCCTTTTGGGCGACCAACGGATCTCTTATATATTTAGGTAACATATACATTGAACAATTTTTATTACATTATTTTAAAATTTTATATTTTATATCTTAATGTAATATAATTATTATTATATATTAAATTATTTAATACTTTTTTATAAGTATTTATTAATTAAAATTAGGAAAGGCTTTATAAATAATAATATTTAAAATATAATGAACATTTTTACCTAATTTTATTTATAAATTAAAGAAATTTTTTTTAAATTTTTTTTTGATATATAATACTTATATTTTTAATTTAAAAATAATTTATAATAATTATTTAATACAATTTGTTTAAAAAAACATTAAAAAAAGAATTTTAAAATTAATAGCGGTGGCTGTGCTTGATGGGCCACATGGCGTACCCTGATTGGCAAGTTAAAACCACGTGGTGATGGGGCCAATCATTAGCAATGATTGCACCGCCGTGCAATCATTGCCTTTTGATTAGGCCAACGTCAACTGCATGACACAGTTTCATTAACCATGTTAGTTGTGGCTAGTGACCGTCTTATCCTACGCATTTTTGAATCTATAGACAAGATTGCGTCGAACGAAATGCAGAAATAAGAGATTTAATCCGTGGTCAAATAAGACTACAGAACAGCGCAATCTCGACCGTTGATCATGAGATCAACGAACCAGATCACATACTCTTAGAGTACAACGTAAATTGATGCCCTAAAACATTTTTGGCAATTTTCTTTTGATCTGATTGATAATTTAGATTGAAATTTTAAACTTAATGCCTATGAATGAAGAGCATTCATGGGGTGGTATTTTTTCAATTTTAAAAGCACATTGTGAGAAGCTATTTAATCCTAAGTGTCCTAAACTAGGGTATGAGTTCTCACCTTGGTTTGTGGATGGATTAATTCATTTAAGGGTGCTCTGAATTTATTGATTTTCCACAAATAAGTTTGTAGAAGACTCCGTGAGCTCCTAGCATCCGGAACGAGCACGAAATGACTTAGAAAGTTTGGAGCTTCGATTCTCTAGAGATCTCGCTGTTTGTGAGGTCTTAATAGTGGTTTTGCCTTGGAAAAAGTGGGGAGGGGTTGGATGAACTCTCACACCAAGTATTTTTGGCTTAGGATGCTGAGAGAGAGAGAGAGAGAGAGAGAGAGAGAGAGAGAGAGAGATTGCAAAAGTCCCTCTATTCAGTTATAAATCTCCTATTTAAAGTCCTAGACTCATGATCAATGGCCTAGATCTATCCTAGGGTTAGGAGGGAAAACAGAGTGATTTTTCCATGGTTTGAGTGAAGGAGGCATTAGGAAAGTTTTAAATGACTTAAATGGAGTTTAATTGACTTAAATAGGATAATTTGACCTAAGGGTTAACGTGGGTTGACCAAGTCAAGGGTTAACTTGGTCAACCTGGTCAATAAAGTCTTAGAGGTAAGGGGTTGTGTCCAAGGAATGTTTAAAATAATTTGAACTCAAAATAGGGTCAATTAGGCTTAATAGGTTAACCTGGTTTGACCTAGTCAACCAGGTTGATGCAGCACATGGGTCTGAACAGACTTGGTCTGGCCCATGAAACTCAATGGAGGAGAGAAATTGAGCCAAGATGCTATAGGAGTTATTTGAAATCAAACGAAGAGGGATTTGGGTCAATTGGATCAACTTGGGTTAACCTGGTCAAGCAGGTTGACCCAAGGCCTGGGTTTGGGCTCAACAGACTTGGTTTGACCCATTGAACACAAGAAAGGTGGTCGTGGGGCCTAGCTTGGTCAATTTGACCAAGTCAAACACTTTGTCCAAGGGTTTGGGGAAAAATAAGGTCAACAACCTACAAGCGCTAGGTCTAGCAAACACCTCTAAATAAATCCTCCATTTAGACGTGGAATAAGGTATGAGCTTAGAGCTAATTGAGGTCATCGAATAAGTACCCACGATGGAAGATGGAATGGATAGAGTTCTTAAAATTAACACTTTTTTCAATAGGGAACATCGAGATAAGTTAATACAAAATCTACAAGATAACTTTAAAATGTTCACATGGATAGCAACGAACATGCCAGGCATCAACAAAATAAGTCATATGGCACTAGCTAAATGAAAAAAAATGGACTCATCCAATCAAATAGAAGATGAAAAAATAATAGCTTTACCCATTGAACCCATCTAAGAAAAAGTAGAAAAACTACTCACTGTCGGCATCATCATGGAAGTCCAATATCAGGATTGGATTACCTATGTGGTGATGGTAAAGCAAGCAACATGAAAACAAAGAGTGTATGTAGGCTTTATTGATTTAAATCAAGCATGCCCCAATGACGGCTACCCACTTTCAAGGATTGATGCCTTAGTAGACTCCGTTGTAGCCAATTCAATAACGAGCTTCTTAGATGCTTTCTCAGGCTACCACCGGGTCAAGATGCACCCTATAGATTGTGAAAAAAAACTATATTCATAACTTTGGAAGGTCTATACTTCTACAAATTCATGCTCTTCAGGCTGAAAAATACTACAACAACTTATCATAGAATAATTCTTCAAAGGCTTCTATGGAGCACAATCTTATTATTACACCTCAAAGAACAAAAGGAGTAATGTCACATCTATTATGTGATTCATATGCTATGAAGCCTAGAGTAAAGGTACCTCATCATGGAGAAACTCATATGGGCACTCATCAACTCAGCTAGAAGAATACAACCTTTCTTCTAGGCTCACCATTCAGGTAGTAACCAATCATCCCCTTAATGAAGTCCTCGCCAAGCCTGATCAATTGGGCCAGTTACTCAAATGGTCCATAAAAATCAATAAACTCTCAATCACTTATACACCAAGGACACCCATCAAAGCTCAAGAACTTGTCAAATTCTTCATAGACTGCACCAACCAAGATACAGGTTCCAAAATAACACAACCTTACTGGACATTATATGTAAATGATGCCTCAAGAAAGGAAAGAGTTAGTCATCATAAACATTTAATTCAAGGTCACCAATAATCAGGCTTAGTGGGAAGCTTTACTCACTAGCCTGATATTTTCCTTTGGACTATGCATCTCTCAGCTGGAAATATACTCAAATAATTGTGAACAAAATCAATAACAAATATGAATTCAAAGATGAACTACTCACAAAATATATTTTCGAAGTTAAATTAGAAATTGGCAAGCCCAAATATTTCAAAATTTCCTAAATTCCCAAAAACCAGAACCAACTCGATAGTCTTCTTTCTAAACAAGGAAACCTCGACTGCCAGCTAATCACTCGAATCTCAACAACTATTATAAATGAAGAAGTGATACAAATAGAAATGAATCATCCAACTATATATCCTATAAATTAGGTTAACCCTTACATCGAGTACTTGAAAATTCAATCCATCAACACTAATGTCAGCGACCCCAGATGATTCAAAATCAAATTAGCTAACTACATACTACTCAATAATAGCCGATTCTAAAGATCTGCTACCTCACTTAACCTTTAGTACATGTTGAACTCACTTTTGTATAAGGTCAATATGACCTTTTCCTAGACTCTAGACCCTAGGACTTTCTAGACCTTAGATTCCTTCTAGACTCTAGATCTTAGGATCCTTCAAGTCTCCGGACCCTAGGGTCAATTTATATCTTAAACCAATCTAGACCAAAATCCATGGCTAAGGGTCTATGTCCTGAAGTCTTTCCCAATATTTTTTAAAACACTCCAAAACCCAACAAACTGACCCCTGATTTAGAGTCTATCAATTGCATATTGATAAGACATTTCTCTGGGGTCAACCCTCCATGTTTGACCTCAATGATATCTCTAATCTCAAAAACTGAATTGAAATCTAAAGGCTATAAAACCATCAAATATTTATGACCTATGCCACTGGACCTATCACCAGTAGAATTTGATCTTGGAGCTTCCTATAAACCCTTTGACCTCCTCCAAATTTTTGATATTGACATGTTAAGCATTAATCTATATTTGTTGGACCCACTTTGTCCTAGAATTGACCATACGTCAAAATGATAAGAATGCCCTTTAAGGGGATTTTTGAACTTTTGGTCAAAATTCAATGTGATTCAACCTCACAAATCTTTGAAATCTTTGACATCAATTTCGAAAATAACTTGGGGTCTATTTAAACCAGTTCAAGACCCTGGGTCAACATGGTTGACTAGGTCAACTTAAGTTGACCCAAAGGCCCCTTAAGGGTCAAAATAGTCATTTTGACTGAAATGACCTCCCAATGTCTTGGGACCACCCCCAGCAGATTCAAAATATCACTTGAAACCTGTTGATCCCAACCTTTATCCTTGGGTCAACTTGGTTGACCAAGTCAACCTAAGTTGATCAACCCAAACATAAACCTTATGCTCACTCAATTTAATCCCAAATCAACCTCAAACTTATTCAAACTCCCTTGAACATGCGATCCAGTGATTTGGAATTTACTGATCACTTTGACGCAATCAATGGTGGACTTGGTCAAATCAATCAAAGTCTGGTCAAAACTAACATATTTGGGTCAAATCTCCCATTTATTCAAATAAGACCCATCTAAACCTCACCAAGCTTTTAAACCTATTTCATTCTATGGCTTGGGTATATTTTATTCATGAGGGGACTCAAAACAATTTGACTTTGATCAAGCCAACTTTGAGCTCTTGGTCAAAGCCTCTGTGCTTTTATACATGCATTAATTCTAAGTCATTTGGTCTCTTCCACTTGACTCAACAACACCTATACTCCCTCCAACTTACCTAACCAGTCAACACAATCTTTTAACCAGTCAAATGCTCAACAACTCCCTTTTTAAACTCTAACTATATTATCTCAAAGCTTTAAACCTTATTTAATCAGTACACATACACCCCCTCCTTTCCACCTCAACCTTGTTTAACCATTTGACTGGTCAATAAGTCAATAGGTCAACAAACCATTGAAATGAGACCAAATCATGGCCATCTCATCATGCCACATAAGCCAACCCATTCTCCAATTCAAAACTTACTTTAGATTAGTGGGGATTAGCTTTTTCCTCTCCTAGTTAACCCCTAATCATGCCCTCTTAATCAAGCCATGGCTTGGTTTAGCCAAATGGAGGAAAAGGGGTGTGGTCCCCCTCTCTTGGCTTAAGGAAAGTCTCTCTCAACCCACCATCCTTCTCTTGGTTTTGGGCAGTTCATGGGACACATGAAAATCATCAAAAACACCTTAAATTAGATCCTAGCCATCCAATATAAAAGCAAGGGGTTAAGTGTAGGGAATTTGACCTAATTCTAATCTTCCTCGCATTCACTCTCCCCCAACTCTCCTCTAGCCTCAAACCTTTTAAAACCCTTTCCTATCTTCTTCAATCATTTTCTAAGGCCTTCCCATGCTTCTCTCAACCATTTCCAAGTCTCAAATCACTATTTTAGTGAGGAGAGATCATTCTAGTGAGAGAAAGTGGAGTTTCCTTGATAACTTTCAATCTAGTCTTTAACGTCCTCTAGAATTTTTAGCAAACTTTTAGAGGACATCAACAGGAGCAAAAGGAGTCCAAGATCGTAAAAATCCATCAGCTAGATTGTAAGATATTTTCACTTTTAGGTAAAATTTTAATTTCAAACTAATTTTATAATGTATGGAGCCTCCAAACTCGAGGTTTTATAAGATTATATTGTCCTCTAGCTATGTTTCGAATTTTGGTAGATTTAGATGAGTATTTTGGGAGATGTGAGCATTTTAAGGCTTAGTTCATATTTGAACTAAAGATGGCCAAAAATCACAGTTGTCCGATCCTTTCTTCATTTGGATCTGACGGCATAGGATCAGCTAGACCGTGCCATCGCCAGCCGAATTAAAGCGCACATCAATTCGGACCGTAGGCACCTATGTTGCGTGATCACGCTTGTCGGTTCATTCTACAATTGGACCAGCAGTGCTGATGGACCACTGATGTGTTTAAGTGTTAGGTCCATATCACCTTATCACAGGCCACCGTTATTTTGACGTCAATCATTAGTGCTGGTGATTTATTTGACCAAAATTGGTCAAAAAATTAAAAAAATGCTCAAAATCTTCCAAAATTCACAGAAAAAACAAAAATTTTCACCCAATTAGTTGTTGTTGGGCTCATTGGAAAAGGAATATTATGTAGTACCTATTAAAATTAATATTAAGTTTATTTGAGTACTGGATTATGAGATATTCTAGTTTATTTGAAATAAGTTATTTGTATTTTCCTCATAATCCAGTAGTCAGTAAGATTCCAAATTTTGGGAAAATATTTTTGAGTATTTTAGGCATATTTTTGGATTTTTATAGGGTCATATACTCAGTAGATTTCTATGATGTGAATTTCAAGATAATGGGTCCATTTTGGATCAAAAACTTTGAAAATTCATAACTCTCTAGATTTTCAATATTATGCTTTGAAATTTCTGTGGTGTGTATGCATTTATATTAGGGTTAGATGGAAAAAAATTGGAATCCATTTGAATAGTAGGCACACTTAGGAAAAATAATAAGAGAAAGCGTCTTAAAAAGTTAGAAAATTCCTAATAAATTGGACACAAACCCAATAAGGTGAAAGTTGAACACATTAAACCTAGTAACATTTTCTGCCATAGGTTTAAATTTGATTATATTTGGAGATCATTAGGTTAAAAAATTAAGCATGTTAAATTTCAGCCCCATTGAAGAACTTAAAAAATCAAAAAAAAATCATAATAAATCAAATTTTAATCTTAAAAATGCAAATAATATCTCAAACTGACTAGAATTTAGTCTTCTATATAGAAAAATAAAATCTCTATCACCAGACCTCTAATTTGACATTAATTTGACTTTTAGTGTAAATAATTAAAAATCCCAAAAAAATTCCAAACACTTTAAAACACCCCCCTTGGATCATTCCTGACCTATGGGGGTGATCTCATGCAGTTTGGAGTTGATTTGGATCAAAACTATCAAAACCTTCCTAATTAAGTAATTTTAAAATTCAATTAATTAAGAAAACTTTAAAAAATCATAACTAATTTTAGAAAACTCTAAATTGAACAAACTCAAAGGCATATGATTCAAATTAAAATCTAATATTTTCTAAAAATGTCAAACCTTTAAAATTTGTTAAAAGTAAAAAAGTCAACAGTTTGGTCAAACTTAGATCAAAATCAAGTCAAAACTTTGATAATTCATAACTTTTCATAGAAAACTCCAAATTGAATGTGATAATAGTCTAACTACTCATCATAAGGTCTAATATTTGTTAAAAATCTAAAACCTTCAAAATTTACCTTAATTTTAAAAGTCATTTTTAACCCCTTAATTAACGCATTAAGATAATTCCAATAATTCACAAAATTTCAGTAATTTATTAAAATTCCAGAAATCTTCAATTTGACTAATAAAAATCTTCTAACCAACTAAATCAATTTAATCAACCTTAATCAATACTAGGTAATCCAGACCTACGAGTTTATTAGCTCAACCCCAAGAAAGGTGAATTAAACTTCACGATATTGGTGTGAAACAAAGGTAACAATCATTTAACGCTTAAAACACATTCAAATTAATATTTAACACATTAATACTTAAACCCTAACATAAAT
Source organism: Dendrobium catenatum (assembly GCF_001605985.2). Classification (NCBI taxonomy): domain Eukaryota; kingdom Viridiplantae; phylum Streptophyta; class Magnoliopsida; order Asparagales; family Orchidaceae; genus Dendrobium; species Dendrobium catenatum. Next base: position 508,812 of record NW_021318945.1, on the reverse strand, counting down.
CCTTCTTTACCCTTAACAAACTCATGCACTATAAAACTATAATGAATAACTCAGTTTATGATCTACCCTAGCTACACCACCTTTAGCACTCACTTGAGATGGTTTGCTACTACCACTGACTATAGATTTAGACTAGATTAGTGTTTACATTTCTACTGTTTGCCAGGTTTTTTTAGATTTTATTGCATGTTGTGGATGAACCTGTCTAGTGTGTTTGCTTACTTTTACTGTACTTTGTAGATGATTGATGTGTTTGGCGACTAGATACCTTAGGATATGAATGATCTAGACATTCACAAAGTTTTTTATAAGTGTCCTTGCTCATACAGGGCAATAAAAATGAGGCTAAATAAAAATCAATAATAAATATGCTTGCTACAGGTTCTTCAGTTGCTTAGTCCCTAAATAAATAAGAGCGTGGCCAGTGTGTTTTCTTTTCTACACATAAATAACTGCTTAGGAATATGTTTTGATTTATTAAACTCATAGGATAACCTTGAAGGTGTGTCTAGAATTTATATTTCTATATATGTAACTCATTTGAGATGTTAAGGATTGTGAAAGCTAAATTTTGAGTTGGGATACATAGGCCCAAAGGCTGGGTTCCAAAGATGAAAATATATCCCTTTAGGGGCTAATCCTTTCCTATTTAGAAGCCCAAGTTTGGACCACCTTTTAATACCCAAAGTGGAAATAGTGGCCTTCCCCTTAATGGAAGAGCTCTCTTTTTCATTTGGGTTGTCAGCTATGAAGAATCCAAAGAGCCCGAAGGAGAGAAGATTGAAGAATTGAAGACAAAGAATATCCCACTCAAAGTCACTTGCATCCTTATTAGGACTAAAATCCAGGTAGTTATTAGTGGTGCTCGTCCACTTTACTTTTTTACAGATCCTGGGTTGTAATAAGCAAGGCAGTTTGCCTATAGACATTTATTAGTTAATTTAATTATATATGATGATTGTGTATAGGATTACTTTCTTTTCTTAATTTTTTTGGTGTTTGTATGCCGCTTTTGTTTTAACCTGGATACGTGAGGCTCAAGGGTATGAAAATTTTTCTACTCATAATTTAAAATTTAAAATTTAAGGAGCTAAATAAAATAGAATGATAATGAATCTAGGAAATTAGTCAGGATCGCCCCTGGGGTCACATCTATATTACTGTACTTTTTTTCCTTATTTTAAACACTTCCCCACCTATGGGTAGAGTTCAGATAATTCGACCTATGATGATGAGGTTTTGAACCTGGGGAAGCCTAGTCTTCAAAAAAACTATTTTTAAGGCTTTTTTAAAATTTCAATCATACATAGTTTGGATATTTTGACCAGCATGCATTGCATTAGACCAGCATGCATTGCATAAAAATGTTCCTACCTCTTTTTTATAAAAATAATTGGACTCATGTATTTAAAATAGACTAGGTGGCTAGCTGGCTCCCCAATCCAGGTCAGGATAAGTCCAGATTTTGTATTGCACTAATTAAGTTCAGGTAACTATTACATGGTACTCAATTTAAATTTAGGATATGGGGTAGATCATGGATCATAAGACCCCAATCTTCGGGAATATAATCCCAAATTTTTAATAAAATGGTCAAGTTTAATTAAATCTTCTTTCAATCCAAAATGTAAAGCCCAACACTTAGATTAAGTTGGGACACTTCCAGATGGTTTTAGAATCTTAAAGTGTCCTCTACTCTTCTTCACTTGACTCTGCTAATAAGTGTTGAACCTTGATCAATTCCCCTTTGAATTCCAAAATTTACCTCATTTTGTATCATTATTAGAAAATCTATTAACAAATTTTGCCACTATTTTAATCTAGAGTTTTCTTAGGAGGCTCTGCTTCCCTAAGATGTAATTAACTACAGGGGCTTGTGCTCATAAGAGATTTAAAATAACATACTTGATTTTTAAAATTGATTTTCAAAACTTAGTTGACATTTCTTTTAGGAAATTAAACTCATAACGATCATTATCGTCATAATCATATGATTGATAATGAATGATTTTCTCTTTCTCTAAAGAGATTTATCATGTGTTAATGTCAGTTCGAATATGAAACTAACAATCATATCCTATTGATTATTATGGTTCGATTTTAGATTGAACCCCATCTTGATCCTCCTAGGATTATATATGGTTTTCTCTTAAATCAGACTACAATAGGCTTGAGAAAATTTATAATTCTTAATCTCAACCCATTAGGATATTATATCTCTACCTTTCGAGGTGGTATATCATCTCTAATAGTTTGTTTGATTTTATAATTGAAATTTAGAGTTAGTCTCAAATTTCCCAAGAGAAATTTTTAAAACTCAAATCAATATTATTTGGAAATATCTAACTAGGGATGAAATTTGGGTATGAAATCAATGATAATCTACTTAGAATACCATAATTGGAAATTATATCAAACTCCATTTTGACCTTTCGAGGTGATATGTAGATCTATCTTGGACCTGGTTAAGATATTCAATGTAGGAATTGTAATTTTAGATTTGAACCCTATTTTGAAATTTATTTCCACTTCTCGAAGTGGTATGACTTTTCCAATGGGCCATTCAATCTCAAAATTCAAATCTAAAAGTCAATTTTAAATTTCTAAAGAAAACTAATCTTTTTCAAAACCTGCTTTCAAAAATTCCACCAACAGTACATAAGGAAAAGAAAAAGGAAGCATTGTTCACTCAAGAGAATGTGATAGCCACTCAAGATGACATACACTATCCCACAAAATCCTTAGGAAATGTTACTTCTAGCCAACCCCAAGAAAAGTCACATAAGAATTTTCTAGAAGATGCAAATAATGCTAAAATTTGGCTCTAATACAATTACGACCCTCTAATAAGAAACACTTGATTGCGAGCCCCTAGACATTCACCATGTACCATAAACAGGGAAATGAAGGTTCATCCTAATCATGATTGATTACTTCATTAAGTAGAGAAAATCTAAAGTACTCACTTACACAATTTCTATTATGGTTTGAATATTTATCTGGATAGATATTATCTACTAACATGAAGTCCATTTTACCATGATAAATAATAATGGCCCATAATTTGTTGAACAAAGCCTTAAGGAATTCTACAGCATTCAAGGAATTCACCTTAAATTTCCCTCTGTTCATCACCCTCAGACCAATGGTTAAGTCAAAGTTGCTAAGAATCTCGTACTCAACATCCTCAAAAAAAGTTTGAAGGCACTAAGGGAAAATGAGCACAGTTAATTACCTTAGTACTATAGGCTCTCAAGGTAACCCTATCAACAGCCATCATGAACAACTTTTTTCTCATTCTCACATGACACTTAAGCCATACTTTTGGTAGAACTCGACTTAACGAGCTAAAGTGTGTTGGTCGTAACTCATGATCAGGATTCCAAGTTTAGCTAATGGGAGATAGCTGACCAATAAGTTCTATTAATAGTTGATGACATATTGGAAGAACACAGAGTATAGGCCACACTCTAACAAAAATAAATAAAGAGAAGAACCTCCATATACTATAATTCACATGTAAAAGAGAAAACCTTCCTACCTGAAGACCTTATATTGAAAATAGTAGATGCAGTTGCTCAACACTCTAAGCTTAATAAACTAGCAAGCCTTTGGGAAGGACCCTACATCATTAAAAAATAAGTTAGATCAATAACCACCCATAATATATAGAAAAGAAATACCCAAGACATGAAGTGTCAATGACCTTAAGTCATTTTATCCATCAAGGAAGCATCACTCTTTACATACTTTACACTTACTTAGTTTGTTTTTATTAAGAATCTTTTTCTTTGCTCTTCAAAAAAAAATATCTTGTAAAATAAAAATATAGAAGATACCCACTCATGTTGAAATCACATCTTTGAGATGCTCAAAAAACTCAGGATACTGAGACCGAACGCCTGGACAATGTCATGAAAACTCCTTAAGAGACCTTTTTAAGAAGAAACTATTCAAACCAAATACCTCAACTATGCAATAACCAAGAAAAATCATATGAGTAGTATAGGCCATTATAGCCCCTCTCCATGTTTAAGCTAAAAGAAAAATATTAGATTACTCCTTGGGGTGAGCTAAGCCCCCCAAGCACTATGGAGTTGTGCACTTGTTAGATCCCTTAGTGTGAAAAAATTTACCTTTCTAGCAAGATCCACTTTTTATTTTTTATCAAGCGACTAGTCATAGGCTATACTTCAAACCCTAAAAAAGAAACCTCCAAATGAGTTTTCCTGCACTCAATAGACCTTTTTAAGGAGAAACCTATCAAACCATAGTATCTTGACTATGAAATAATGAAGTGTGATAGCCTACGTAGTCTGAGCCATTCGAGTCCCCCTTTAAGTTGAAGCTAAAAGAACAAATTGGACTACTCCCAATGGTGAGTTGAGGCTCCTAAGCACTCAAGACTTGCGCTCCTAAACATCCTAGTTTGAAGCAAAGTCATCTTTCTAGCAAGATCCACTCTTGTCCAGTGACTAATGTTGGGCTACATTTATAATCCCAAAAAATAAAAATAAAAAAAGCTCTCCCACACTTAGAAATGAAAGCGAAAGAAAAGTGTAAGTTCAAAATCTTTTCACTAGTTACTTGCCCCATGCTTGGGGAACTCGAGAAAACGCGTAAGATCTTTCATTATGAATACACATTCATGTAAACATAACCACTTCTTTTATAAGGACAAAATTTCATTAAGCTCGCCCTTAAGCAAAGGTGTTTAATAACATCAAGTAAGAAAAAATATCCAAACATATACATTTCTCAGTTAAATATCTCAGCAAAATGGTAAAAATAAATAGAGGTAGAAAAATAAATTTTATTTCATGTATTTCATTATAAGAATTTACACTTAAAATCAGCCAAAAGGCTCACTCAATTTCCCAATGGAATATGTTGTATATGAGAAACTAGCTATGACAAGCCGAGTAGAAAGGGACAACAAACCTCAACACTTATTTTACCCTACTTGCCACCCCGCATTTCTCCCTCAATGTATCTCATTGGGAACACATCAGGATACTCGCAATCATATCTCCTTCCTACAAAAAAGTGTCTCAATCCATTGAGTGACTCATGGAAAAGAATGACCTTCCCAAGTCACTCGAGGAGGCGTATTGTCTCCTTAACCTTCTTAGTAATGGAATTAGCCAGGGTCACATCTTAGACCCACTTATGCTGATACCATCTCCTTGAAGGAGAATTGGAGGAGAAAAGGAAAGACAGAAATAGTACATAGGTCATTATCTCATAGCATCCTGTAGCACTCTAACCATCTAACCTTTCATTCTCTCCAAAAAGGAATATAATCGAAACACACCCCTATGTAAAAAATATATTTACATCAAAAGGATAACCATAGGAAGGAAAACATGTCTCCTTTCTATTTCTTTTTCCTCCATAGGTCATAATAAGAAGTATCATAAAATGGATGAATGCTCAAATCCATTCTAGCCATAGAAAGGAAATCTCCCTCGAAATAGGCTCAAGGAGTCCACCATCTCAATAGATGCCACCAACATACAAGACTCTCCACAATTTGAAGAACCCACTCATTCTATTTTTAGGCAGACACTTGTGAAGCATCTTGTTGGAAGGCATAAATGGTAAATGCAAACTCATTAAATAGAAAGGACATCAGAAATACATAATAGAATAAAGGCACCACCTATAGCTAGGAGGTAATTTTTTTCACTTTGCAAAATATTTAATATTCAATACAAGCAGGATAAACATCACCTTGGTAAGACAAAAATTACAACATCAATAATGAAATGCCTAAGCCAATGTTGGCAAAATCCTCTCATTTTGATAAACTCCGCAATGAGTAGTGTGTAGGTCCCCAATAGCAGGAGAGCCTTAAGTGCCCAGCATTATAGGTGACTACAGACACCAAACCATTATGCACTATAGGGTATGCCCCTTCTTTTTATGAAAAAGTTCTATAAAAAGTAGCACATGGTCTCCTTCTCAGTCAACAAAGTCTTATCTTGCAGTCGATGTCCAGTTGATGTCAGAAAATAGTCTTGACAGGAAACTCCCTCTACTTTTAATGCAACAAGCTCCAAAGTAAGGGTAGAGTGATGGTCACCTCCATCGTTGAGTCTTAATGGTTACCCCCTCAAAGACTAGGAGTCTAGCATAAGGCAAGGCCCATCACGAGAGACTTTGCATATAAGAAATAACCCTCTCGCAATTGAGTTCAGAGGGCCATCTTGCATCAAAAATAAATGAGAATTCAAAGTCTCAATTCTTCACAAAAAAACTCAATATGCTAAAAGTTAGTGCATAAAAACTAACTAGTTTCACCACTCATGCATGAAAAATATGAAAATAATTGAGTAATAATGGAATTTCTTTAAATATATTTTCATATTACATTAAACATATAATTAAATTATAAAATAAATATTGATGTGACTCATTTATTAGTCACACTTGTGCCTTCACTATCTTTTCACTATCACTAAGAGGAAATTCTTTAAGGTAACAAGAAGGATCCTTAAATATGGGATGGAGCTCATCTTTGGCGACCAGCTTTTAAATGCAATCAGTGACCCCATAAAAATAATAGTCACCCAATAAATGCTCAAAGTTGCGGCCATGAATAATGAGGTGGACCTCATCAAGCGTTCCAGTTAATACGATAATGGTTTCTTCATCCTATTTCTTGGCCTTTATGACTGGAGAAAAATTAGTAGCAATCACCTCCACCTGATCTTTGGCATCTATGATTAACATCACTGCAACCTTTATTGAGTCCAATTCAAAATGATGATGAGACTTTAGCTGGAAAATCTCCTCCTCCAACAAATTCATCTTCTTTAATTATATTTATGTGATTTTTTCTCTCTTCATCCAGGAGATTCGATTGAACAATGCTCTTTCATATTCACTTAGCAATAACTTAGGTCAATATGAATATAATATGAAAGCAATAGATACGCATTCTAGAATCATCACAAATTCAAGGTTAAGCATGCCAAATCATTGAATTAATAAGCTTTGATATGTACTTTCTAGCATAGCATTATCAGAGAAGCTTTCCATTCTAGAAGCACAAACTGGATACTAAATTAGGACCCTAGTCACATTTGATAAACACTCCTCTGGAAGGAAAGACCTAATCGTGTCTAGTAGAGTGTATCCTTGGACTCCTCCATAAACTTTAATGTACTTGGCAGGCTCTTTTCTTTGTTCCAACCAACATCTCCTCATCTCTGACTACCAGCTTGACCAACTATCTCTTACCTTAGAATTTGCAGGCTTCTTTTCCCTCATAAGGCGGGAGGAGAGCTTTTCCCTTGGTTCTTGCAATTCTTTGCCACCGATACTCTGGAATCTTACCCCTAAGTAGCATCCTTCTGCTTCTTCGAGCTATATTTCTTGATAAAATTTAGTCAGAAAGAGGAAGGTTCTCCTCAGCTCATCATCTCGCTATCATAGCATCTTCAGAGACACCACGCCCACATGAAAAGTACTATAACAGATAAAGTTTCTAAATGGATTTATTTGAAAAGTATGAATCTCTAAACATGAACACGCAGAATGTGATTTTGAGCAATCATAGCTCTTTGGGGTTAGAACTGGGTTGCTAAAATTTGATGTGGTGGCATTGATTCTCTTATATCTAGTTATTATGAAATGAATGTGCGTGTTGGATTGAGCATACGAGCTACCATAAATTTTTTAATATAAATTTCCTCTTCCACTCAACACCTCCATCCAGCCATTTGATTGGGAAGGAAAGAAAAGTGAGAAGGAAGAGGAGAAAGAAGAGTTAGAAAGGGGTTCAAGTTTGTCATCCACCAGTTTTTTTTTTTAGATTCTTTTATTCATGGTAGGTAACCGAATTCTACTTTGATTTTTAATGATTTGAGTTTGATGAATTTAATCTTCCCCAATTCAAATAAAATGTATATTTCTCTAGTTTATAGACATTTAACCTTATAACTTTTTTATATTTAATAAATATTAATTTTTTAAGCAATTATTCTATTAGTGAATTTTTATGTTATTATTTTCAAAGTTACATAATATAATTGTTAAGTATTTGTGTTTTCTGAGTAGTATATTTTTATACAGATATTAACTTATATTAAAAAAATACATGATTGATTGAAATGAATGTTGAGATTTTACATTATAGCAGAAAAATATTGTTAACACTATAAAATATGATTGGCTCTAAAATAAATATCCTACATAGGAGGGTGAACGACGGCTTTCCATAAAAATAAGATTTATGTGTAATCTAGATGTAACCTATAATAATTGAACAAATATGTTGACATCTAAAGAATGATAATCTTAATATGTTATTGAAAGCCACATATAATGATGATAATGATGATAAATTAATGATATAATGAATAATTGATAAGACTTATGGATTATAGATGAAAAACATAAAAACACCCTATTAAAACTGGATGCTTTGACTTATTATTATTATCACATTCGTGATTATATTTATATGTATATATTAAATCATTGATAAATAAATTTGATATTAAATGTATTAAGTTAGCATTGAAATTGATACAACATTGAATAGTTATGTATATATTATATATTATTTTATATTTATATATTATATATATATATATATATATATATTATAATATATATACATTGAATTGAATGGACATATTAATATGGTACATTGATATGAATACTGGTAGATCGTAACTGGTATGATATTGAATATGAAAAATATATGATGGAATCATTGGCATGACTATAATTCATAGAAAATTGATATATGCTTTATTGTTTAACACCTGATATTTTTTATAGACTTTTATTGATTTTTTTATGAATTCCTATGCCTCTTCAGGTGTTTTTGTTTCACTAATCAAATTGATTTCATATCGATGGCCACTGACTATATATTGATTGAGTTGAGCAGCAATTTGATTCTTAAGACCATGTATTGAATGTAATAATGAGTTTTTGTTACTTATTGGGTTGTGTACTCATTATGTCAATTTGATTAATTTCAGGTCAAGAAAGGGATCAAGACCCTATAAAGTGAGACTACTAGGATCTTCAAGGTTTTCTTTTGATTTTTGTATAATAGATTTAATCTTTTGTAGTTAGGAGCTTGTTGGGATATATCAATTATAAGTGAAATCCTAGTTATTATAAATCAAATTTTAATGGATGAATATAGTCAAAGGTTTTGATGTATATAATTTATAGAGTTTCTTCCGTTGGACTAATCTATATTGAATAATTTATAGAAGCTTTAATAGATTAACTAGAGGATGTAAATGATAAAATCATTCCAGTTTAGGTATTGAGGCATTACAAGTAAAACCTATGACCTTCCCTACAAAGACATACATAGAACTAAAACAAACCCAAAAACTTCATCTCATTAACAAGTGAGTTACTTACCATAGAAAGTCATATGAATGTTCTGATAGGTGATATGGTGGTTAACAATCAATAATTCATTCTTCACAAGCAACACTACTGCCTCCTCTTCAGAAGAAAATTCTATTAGGGCTAACTTCTTCTTCTTCAATACTATTGAATTAGTCAGCACCTTCCATCTGGGCATACACAGATTAACAACAAACTTTTCCTTCAAATCTTACACCTTATTTGCCAATCTTATTGTCTTTCTGAATGCATGAGAGAACTAGATGAAGCACTCTTAGTATGCCTTCACCATGAAAATATTCCTGAATAAGTTGAGTGACCCTTGTAAATTGTATTTCCATAGAAAATAAATAAATGACATGCATGATATCCAAAAAAGAATTCAATAAAGTTGAGCAGGAATGACTCCATAGAAGTTTAGAACTTCATCTATCTTGGCATAGAGAGGAAGTCACAGCCCCAACATCAAGTAGTATACAACAACAACCAATTCCCCATCCAGCATAGAGTTAATGTATTCATCATCCTTTACTGACCTTACAACACATTTTCCATAAGAAAAATAAAAGCTTGAATGACATACTTATCATAATCTTCCCTAAGGTGAGTCCTAAGAAAACCCTTCTTGTAAAGGAACCTACTTGCACACTTACACAAGCCAAACATGTCAATGGAGGTATTAAAAAAAAAAAAAAGAGGCGGCAATATAAAGATCCCATTTTTAGGCCCATACCTCTTCTCTTTATTGTCTAAACCTGGTATGCTGAGATCAAAATATCCAAAATCAAATTTACTGTAGAAGATCACTCCATTCCCTCTCATCATTATAAGATCTGAAGAACCATATCATACTCACTCCTAACCATCGCAACGCCAATTCTCAGAATTTATGGCACACTAGTCATCTCATCTTATTCTACAAAAAACAATAATAAAAATTACAATATTTTTTGTATGTTGTTTCAAGAAGCTAAAGATTTTTTTCATTAAAAGGGAAATCATGCATCTTTTGCAAACAAATAGAACAACTCAAAAAAGGGAAAACAAAATTTGTCTATACAGTGACCACACCATGTAAGCTCCAACACAATATTAATTTTCCATATTCAATGCTAATCCTCTCATCCTTTCAAGATACTCCACAATTTATCAAGCTCCAAGAGAAATCCCTCCTTCTTAGTCTGACTAAGCATCAAGCTCCACTTTGCTCCATCAAGTTTATGAGGTTCTATAATACCTCCATCTGATCATTTAGCAAAGCAACAACACATCTCAGATATCCATCGCTTGTGATAGCAGCTCCCTCTGCACCAAGACTAGGCTCACATGCATCCTTGGAGTTAACTACCAATTTCAATGTTTCCAACCTCCAAATAATTTCTTCCAACAAAATTTTCTCTTTAGGAAGGATAAGTTCAATGTACAAGGTATACGGAAAGGAATTCAATGACTACTTGAGGATCTTGCCCCATGTCTGCTTCTCAATAACCTCTCAGGCAACCTTTGCAGTATTGGTGGTAGTATCATCAACAACTATATTGCACTATTGGGTTCCTTCAGAGCGGCTTCACCCCTACACTTTTGCATGCCTCAAGAGGAAATGAATGACTCCTCCCTTCATCCAAAGACCCTTCATGTTCACCATTCACCCCCCATGGTAGCTAGAACAATGGGAGCAATCATCTCCTTCATTCCTACAATAGTGTTAGACGATTGATCATCCTAAATGAAACCTAAATCCCAACACTAGCATACACCTTCTTCAGTAAAGGATGAGCTGTAAGATCTACTGAGTCTACTGATAATTGCACATTCTCTTCAATAAAGACCTTACTCGATGTGGCTTCTTCCATATTCGAGGCCTTTATACCAGAAGCAAATTGCTCTCTTTTGAAAGCAGCCTTCCTGAATCCCTGAATACCAATAAGAGAGGATAGATCCATCTCATCAAATTTAGTGTAAGGCTCACAAGTTGGAAGCAAAAGAAAATATCTTCTTGACTTGATGCCAATATTTATATAGAAACCAAATAATTATACCAATTTGTCTCTAGAGATGCATGAACCTCACAGAAGTTTTATGGTAGTAAATTTGCATTTACTCATGCTCTCATCTCTAGTTTATGATTTATTTATCTAACCTTTTGACATCCAATAATAAAAGAGTTGAATAAATTGGGGAACTAAATGAACACTCATGACGACTTGTGCAAGTTCCCTTTCACTGGCATCTTACATGTTACATTTGGTTCATGCAAAAGAAGAATTCTTTCTTCTTCTTTTAGGATAGTTTGTTTAAGGGATTCACTCAAGAGCTGGGAAGGAGCTTAATTATCACTATAGCACAGCATACCACCTTTGGCCAAATCCTCCATGCAAGCACCCTCCCTAGTGGGGGTGACCATAGAAGTTTCTCTCTCATTTAGACATGTATTTGATCATCTTAGCAAAAGTCAAATCTCAAATGTGAGACCAATAAATAATCAAGCTAATGGAACTCATCTCGTCCACAAGACATCCTTCTTAATTGAATTATTATCGAGCTCAGAAATCTATGTCAAGTCCTTACTCGCCTCCTCTTGCTACAGTGGGGTGACCTCAAACCAGCCTCCTACTCAATGTTGACTTGATCTTTAGACTTCCATAGGTTCACCCTACCCACATCATCTCTCACAAGGTCGCCACTCCACTTAACATAGCTGGAAGAGCTATGTCAAAGATTGATAGCATAACTTATATACTCCATACATATTTTATTGTAACTCTCAAAGTCCTATGAATATAGGGAGGGGTATATAAGAAACACACCAATCTAAATCAAAAAAAAGAAGAGATACACTGAAATTGTGAAAATTGATGACAACATTTAAGTCATCTAGGACTTCGTGAAGATCCTTCAATAGGCTTTGAAAGAACATTAAATCAAGTTACCAACCATGGAAAGCACCTTCAGTTCTTGAGTAAGAGTAAGAAATGGCTATTCATCATGAGATGGTGTGGTCCGTACAATGGATGCAACTTATGAGTAAGAATTCTTGAGACAAAACTTACGAACGAGACTCCCAAGAGAATTCCTGAGAGGCGCTCTTGAGAGAGCCTCCGAAGATAAGGATATTGGAGAGATCGCTAATAACAAAACAATTATATCAATGTTTGGCCATAATCAACCATAACTATGATCAATATATTAATGACAAAGGTTGCATTAAATAGTATTGCAATCTTCTTTTATTTACACCTCATGGGAGGCATATTTATTTGATTCAGCAAATCAAGGATCCAAAAATGTTTAACATCTTATGCCTTTTAGATCAAATTCTAGTCAATGGAATAATGGATTTTCTCCATATTTTACTATCATCCCCCCACCACTTCCTTGCACTCTTTAAATGATTTTACTAGTTTTAACTTCAAATTCTTTAATATAAAAAACGACAAACTATAAGTCATTTTATACCAAAATTTCTCTTATTCTATTATGCTTCTCCATGCTCTACATAGAAAGGTCAGATTGTTCTCCTTTCTCATTTCGCCTATTCATCTCTTGTTCACGTACACAAAGCACAAATCACCCCTTCTCTCAAATCCCACAGCGAAAAAAACGTCGGCATCTATGTCTGCCTGTACGTTTTAAATTCTGAAATGCGTCAGCTTTATTTTATTTTAGCTAGTTCATAAGCCTGAAAGTACTTATTAAAAAGCTCTTAAATCTCTCTATTTGAGCATATTTAAATGTGCGTGTACGTACCTATTTACTGCTTTTGAGTTCCATGATGCAGAAGTTTCTTTAACAAAGTTATCTCTTTGTTCGTTAGGGAATAAATATATTTTCTACTTAGTATATAGTGTTGATTTTCAAGGCAGAGCTTGTTTTCTCTGAAGGTTCTGTGAGATAAAAGCCAGTAAAATACTCAATAGAAACTGGGCAATCATACAAGCATTAGATAGCATAAAAAATTCCAGAAGAATAAAGTTTAGGCACCCATGCATGCTAGCTAAAGAAGACAAAAAAGAATATATAAATATATTACATATTAAATTCAGCTGTAATTTTAAGAACTATTACATGTTGTTAACACATTTAATTTTCAAGTTCCTACATTAGTTTTTATTCTTTTATGTATAAAAATGTATGCATTGAGCTAAAGATCAAACTTCAAGGATTAAAGTGCTTTCATTAATATGAAATTTTTCTTGAAATGAAGTAAATTAGCTCTTTTTCAATATGGAGATTGAAGCTCTGTCGCCAAGATAAAATCCTAGAAATCACTCACAATTTTGCTTATAGGATGATTCAGTGTCCCTAAATGACAAAACATTGGAGTTTATAAGAGGAGCTTATAAGAGGGTATACGCCGCCGATTCAGGATAGTATTTTATTGGAGTGTAGAAAGGAGGAATTGTGCATTGGCTATATAGAACATTGTTGAGTCTCTTTTAAGATATAGAACCATATTCAACAAAGATGTGGAAGTTTAAGAGGGCAAAGTTAAAAGGGTTTAAGTTAAAAAAAAATAAAAAATTCTGAAAATTTTAAGAATAAAGCAAAAAATTAAGGATTTTTAAGATTAAAATATATTTTCAGACGTAAAAAAGCTTCGACGTTTGAAAATAGTGGGCAAATGATTCAAGTTCAAAAAATATATAACATTTACACAAATCTCGATACAATGTTTTAATAAAAGAAAGTTTAAAAATTAAATTCAAGATCATATGAACTTTAATTTTAACAAACTTATAGTCGAACTAAATGTTAAAAATGAGAATTTAACTTTTAACAAGACATAATGGAAAAAAAATCATTCATGTAGCCAGCCACATATAGTAGGATAATGTCTTGAGGTTGTTATCGTTGTTGTATAGTCAAACTAATTTTCTGAAGGAGACAAACTTATGATCACCCCAAATGATCCGATCCAACCCCAAATGACCTTAAATCAAGCAATAGAATTATATTTGAATTTTTTTTAATATTAATTGATGGATCAAATGACATTCAACTATAGCATGCTTATAATCATATCGAGTGGCTTGACAAGACAAAATTTACTTTATTTTGACATCATTATGGCATTCAAATGTCCAATAAATGATCTCCTATCAAGGGTATCAATATGGATCTTACAATGAAGTAATTTATATTTTGGCCAAATTTACCAAAATGCTCATCTCCGAAAACTTATAAATATAGCCTCATTCTATACAAAAGGAAAGGTTCAAGAGATGGAAGAACTTAGAAGCTCTCTTGCATTTTTTGGTAATCACAATTGACGACCACCACTAGCAATCACTGCAACCATCACTATACTTTTGTAAATGTATAACCTTGTTGTTGGTTTTTAATTCTTTGCTTGTGGACACCAATCTTTTGTTAATATCTATAGAGAAAATCGAAAAACTGTGTCGTTACTTCTCTCATCTTCTTCAATTGTGAGGAAATGAAGACTTCCATATCTTCTACTCAATTGTGCGTCAGGTCTCGTGATTTTACCCCTTATGGGATTTTCTATGCAAAAAATTTCTCGTCTCCTACAACTTTTTCTATGTGTGCTGAACTTTTTATCCAAAATTAAGATATAAAACACACACTCCACCGCTATAAATGTTCTAGCACATTGCAAGAATAAACTAAAATTTAAACTGCTGTAAAGATAAATCATATCTTCAAATTAAACATAGCATTTTCTACATCTTTGTTATTTTTCTCCCATTCCAGAACATAACTAACAGCTTTTTTTCTTGTCTGAATCAAACATTAGATTTTTCATCTTTTCACCTGAAACTGGAAGTGTTAAATAATGAATTCAAAGGTCTGTATCATTATAAACTTATAGTTGCTCTCTAGTTATTTAAACTGAGGAAATTATTTGATCATGGAAAGCATTCCCTTCCTCTAATATCTTTCAAGATTACTTGATCATGGAAAAATCTATTTTATTATCAATTCCGCAACTTGCTGAGTTGTTTTAATGATGAGATGGGTTAAGCTGTTTTCTTAATGTTGCATTATATGGGATGTTCATATAAATAACTCCTTAAGCTCCTACTTGAAATAGCCCCTCTTCATTGATGATCTCTGGTTCCTTGTTTAAAATCAAGCATGGATCCTGAGGGAGTGGCGTCGAAATCGAGATGGAGCTCCTTCAACTCAACAATGGCGACGGAGGCGTCCGAGTTATTGGCTCAATTCCTTGGTATCCCTACTTTCTCCAATGAGCTAGAACATGATCCAAGCATGTTCTTGCAATCCTTGCTCTGGTCTGATCATGGAATTGATCCTTACTATGGATCTCAAGATGTCAACACAAATATGTGCTATTGGCCTATGGAGAATAGCTGCAATTTTAGTTCCTTGAGCAACTCAAACAAACAGATTTCAGAATATGAAAGTTACTACAACAACATGGAGCCAAATATGATGCCAACAATAGGAATAAGATCTGAACCAACACTATTGTGCATGGAAGAAGATAATATAAATACCACATCGTATAAGACAGATCAAAGAAATCATTTTGATGATAAGAATTTCATGAATGATGGTGAAGGTATAGGAACAACTAAGAAATCACAAGGCATGAGAAAGATTCAAGTTTGCGACCGTGTCATTGATTCCATCAATATTCAAACCTCTGATAAGAAGAGAATCCGAGCCTCATGGCAGGTCAGTGCAAAATTTTGTTTAAGTGTAAATTCAATTTGTTTTCCTTATATGAACTGATTTCTAATCTAATGAGAGATTTTTATAATTAGTTCAGGAAGGAAAGAGTACTGGTAAGAGTTCAAAATCCAAGAAGGCTGATGTGAATGTTGAAGTTGGGGAAGAAGAAGTGGACAATGCTTCTGCTCATATTGTGCAAAGTTCTAGCTGTTACAGCTCTAAAGATGAGGCTAACACTTCACAAGAATTGAATGGAGGAGATGGCACGAGCACAAGCACGAGCTTGAACGGATCGATGGTGTCTCTAAATTCAAATGGAAAGAAGAGAGCAGGTAGAGGATCTGCAACTGATCCACAGAGCCTGTATGCAAGGGTAAAAGCCTTCATCTTTATTGGTCATGAACATCTCTTCAATTGATGCTTCATGCTGAGATAAACCATATAGTGAAAAATAGTTCTAAATTGAAAGTTAAATTCTAATGAATAGAATCAAACTGTTTAATACAGAAAAGGAGGGAGAGGATCAATGAGAGATTGAAGATACTGCAGAATTTAATCCCAAATGGGACCAAAGTAAGTGTTTTTTGCTTTAGGAAGAAAATTTTGTTCTTGAAATGAAAAAATTGCACCAGAACAAGTTAAAATTTTTTGTCATAAATAGAACACAAATTATAAAAAAAGGAAAAAAATTTCATGATAAATATGCTAATTACATAACTATTTTGTATTTTGATCATTTATCATTGCAATTCTGATGCAATAACATATTTCTTTACCTGGTTGAAATTATCAATATGTTGATGTCAAATAAATGAAATTCTGATTTTATTTTTAACAGGTAGACATCAGCACAATGCTGGAAGAAGCAGTTCAGTATGTCAAGTTTCTGCAGGTTCAAATCAAGGTAATCTTTACAGGCCATCCATATAAGTTAGGACTATCAAATTTTGGCTTCGCTTGGGATAGCTTTCTTACTACTTCTTAGAGCAACTTTTTAGTACAAAAGATTTATCAGTAACTGTGAGATATGATTAACTGATCATAATGTTTGTTTTTTTCTAATTTTGTTTGTACTTTTAGCTTTTTAGCTCAGATGAACTATGGATGTATGCACCAATATCTTACAATGGGATAAAAATTGACCTTGATCTGAAGATGTCTCCATTTAAAATTGGCTAAGTATTGCTTGGTGTCTGCATGCAACCCTTGGAGGAGGGATAACTGTTGAAATTTATATGTGGAAAATCAAAAGAACTATCAGATAAGACTACATAACAATGTTGTAATGAGTTTATATGTAAAATAATTAAGAACTCTGAAGAATTGTAAGTTCCAATTCTAGTTCTACATTTATTACTTTGTTCCATAGTTTTGGGTGTGGTACAATTGCAATTCGTTCTGATTTGAAAGAGCAATTGAACTGAAATGAGTAGTTCAGAAACTGAATCAAATTGGGATTATTGATTGGTTAGAGAGTAATTTGATTAAAATGAAAGAATAAACTATGATAGGATAATTATTTGTTTGCAATATTTTTCTCCTAACATTCGACTTAAAGTAGGATTCTCAGAGCACTCAAAGGAGACTGGAATGATTATTTTTTATATTTCCGATGATATTTATAATTTCAAAAGATTTTCAAATCATATAAATTTATTATAAAATGCCCACTTTATCACAACAGTTCCAATGACTCCATAACACCCAAACTAGATGCTTGAAGTCACTCAAATTAGATGGACTAGAGGATGTTGGGTTGTTTTGTATCGAACTTCCTAATAAAATTGGACTTAAAAAAATTCATAGTTTTGAGTAAAAGAAAGTAATATGAGGGGATTTCTACTCACATAGAAGATTCTACAATAAGATAAAAGGAGAGGCATTTATTGTTGTTAGAACAACCAATCAAATCCACATTTGTGCAAAACACTCATGGAAATTTTTATATTATTATTTTTATAAATAATTGAAAATAAGAGTACCTGAGTCATAAGTTTCATAAAGGGGAATAATCACTAAGGTTAATTACACTCTTATACATCTCTAAATATACCCTAAAAGATTCTCTAAAATTCAATAAGATGGTGGTGAGACCTGCAATGTTTTATGGTGTTGAATGTTGACCATTAAAAGAGAAACATGATACTATATTAAGTGTTGCAGAGGTGAGGATGCTCAGGTGGATGAGTGGCTTTACTCTTAGAGATAGGATATGAAATGAGCATATTCCTGAATATGTTGGTGTAGCTCCCGTAGAATAATAGATTAGAGAGAGTCGTCTTAGATGGTTTCATCACATAAAACTACAGCCTTCCGATGACCTAGTTAGGAAAGTAGAGGTATTAGATTTGACTTATGTTAAGAAAGGTAGAGGTAGACCTAAAAGGACTTGGTTAGAAAATATTAAAAATGATCTTTATTTGTTAGATTTAAACGAGAATTTGACTTTTAATAGGGCACAATGGAGAAAAAGGGTTCATGTAGCCGACCCAACATAGTAGGGCAAAAGCTTGATTTTGTTGTTGTTGTTTGTTGTTGTATTTGTTATACATTTTAGTTTTGTTCTTCAAGTCTTTCTTTTCATCCTTTTTGTAATAACAAATTGAGGAGAATATTGTGATTATAATATATTTATATTTTTTCTTTTTCTTTTTAATTGTCTATATTCTGATTTATTTCTTTTGATTACAAATGTACTCATATTTGTTTACAATTATCTAGTAAAAATAACTAAAGTATAAAAAAGTTTTTAAGTTTTGCCAAGTTTTTATGCCTTTATTTATAAATGTCATTGTACATATTGCTTATTAATATATAGTTTTAAGGCTATAAAATTGGGTGGAGTTATGAAAACCCTAAATGAAGTGTATATAACCAAAAGTATGTTTGTTATCATTAACACTGAGAAGATTGTTAATACCATGAGCAGATTGTACAACTATAGTATTTTGATCATTACGAACATAATTTGGTTTATCTGTCATTTTACTAACACATTTTTATCCCAAGTGTTTTAATATTAACATTGTAGGAAGAAAATACATAATGTTAGGTACACTACAAAGAAAATATATGTGACTCAAGGATTGTTCATAACTCAAGAATAATAATGCATGCATTAAGGCGGACTCAAACAAATTAAAAAAAATAACAATCTACAGAGTATGCAACATGCATGAAGCTACATGAGTCATAACTTATATTTTTCATTTTATTGAGTCTCTGGTATTGTGTTTTGGTGAAATGATTGGAAGAGAAAGCATGCACATGAAAGCTAAAACTAAAATTCAAACTTACTTTAAAAAATTTAATATAAATTGTTCAAATTTAATCATACTATATGATATAATTCATATTGTACATTCTTCCTTAATTTATGATTTGAGATAAGTTAACTTTGCTTTAATTTCTTGGATTAAAAATTAAATTAATTGTACTACATTAAGTGGATTGTTTCGAATGATCAACTTTAATTCAAATAGTAGAATTGTCTAATTAGTTGTCTTAATTAGATTAATTTAACTAGATTAATTTAAATACTAAATAAATTGTATTAGATAATGTTTAACATACTATATCTTAGTTTTCCAAAATTAGTATAACTGAGCTCTAGAAATTACAGACTTATGAGAGATGATTTAGATCTCACATAACACTATTATTTTCATAAAATTAGGGTTTTGACCTACTATAAAATATTATAAACATTATTTTCAAATTCTAAGATGTTTGCTATAAAAGTGAAAGAGTGCATATAATCAAGAAGGGTGGGATGGAGGCATTTTTGTCAAAATAAATCATCTTTTCTTTGATTTAAAAAACACTTTATGAGATTACTACTTTTGCTTGTGCAATTGTTTGTCCTTTCTTTCTCCTACATCATGTATCATATAGATTGATTGTTGAGGCCACTATAAAAGCTTTTGATATAGTCTTATAAGAGATTCATGAGAACTTGAAGAAGCTTGCTTTGAGATTTGTTAGGTTCGCAGTGGGCTAGAACAATGGCTTTTCGCTTGGAATGGAAGGAAGAGGTGTATGGTTTAGTGAAATCATGAATATGAGAACTTGGGAAGTGGATGTAGGTGTTAGTACTGAACCAAAAAAATTAGATTGTACATTTCTTATCCTTTATTTTTTCATACCAATGTTTTATCTATTTACAAGATCTTATTGATTCTCCTTATGATATAATGAAAATAAATATTTTGTTTGATATCTCATATGATAAAATGATTGGAATTTTCAAATTAGCTTGTGCTTATTAGCATATACATGTTGTGAGCCAAATTAGAATGTAAAATCAATTAGGAATATGTTGTTAGTTGTAGCAACATCATAGAGATATCATAGTGTTAAAATCTTTTCTTCTTTCTGAAATTCAAAATGAAATATAATTTTTGTTTTGCTGGATTTTACATAAGAGAAAGAAAATTTTTTGAGCAAAAATTTGGTTGATTAGATTTTAAATTTCATACAAAGTAATGCACCCCGATTGGATGTATTATAAGTAGAGAAAGTCTGTGTGGTTATTCTCTTGATTGTTTTTCCACGAAAAAAAAAGTAAAATTTATCCCATGCCACTTGTTTTTTCAACTTCTCTAACTATGTTCAATGTCGTGTTGCTAAGCTAATTGAAGTCTTTCTTCTGCAAATAAAAAAAAAAATCAAACTTTCTCCCATGGAAACTTTCTTTAAGAAATACAAACTAAATGAAATCTATAACAAAATAAAAGTAAAAATATCAAAGACTTAATATTGATATCATCATCTTAGTGCAGATATTTTTGGAATAAGAAAAGAAATATATATATATATATATATATTATTGTATAACGTACCATCTCAATAACTCGCTCTCTCCCAAATTGACCATTCTCGTGAATGCTCACCATGCTCAACTATAGGAAAGCGACTACTCACATGATCATTAGCTCACCTCACCACAACCATTTAACTCAATGCATCTCCCTTTCCATGACAATAAACCTCACTCTTTCTCTCTCTCTCTCTCTCTCTTTCTCTCTCTCTCTCTCTTCTTTAGTGATTTGAGTCTATCATATGAGTCACTCACAACATTAATAAGACCGCTCACTGGAGCACTCCGACCTTACCGTCTTTCATCCAATCAAAATAAGGCATGCATCTAAGGGAGTTTGTGTAGCATTCTACAATTTCTCTTCTTTATACAGCCTTTCTATTAGCCTCCAAAACCATATAAATAACATGTTAGGAGGAGCCATTTGGGACTTTTGATTAATCTAGTAGATTCCATGTTAGTTTGAGACTCATAATTTCCTTGAACATTTGATAGATTCTCTCTTCCTCTATGCTCTACTCTCCACTCTCCATTCTCATGCAAGTTTTAGCTCATCAAGTAGGCCAGCTAGTAAATTGGGTGTAATTTATGGGGATTGCTTGGAGTCAATTTTTAATTGTAGAAAAATCTAAGGCTCTATTACCCCTAAACAAAGCTTAAGTTTTCTTTAAAATAAATAATAAAAAATATCACTTAACATATGCAAGTATATGTGCTAAATCAAGTAATTATAAAGTGATAGAGTAGAGTGTCGAACCCATGAGGAAGTATGCTTACTTATAATAAACTACTACCGTTTACTCTAATTACAATAATTTTCCTACTGAAATAAAATTGATATTTGTGGAGATTCTATCACTGAATAAAATAAAAAAAAAATATTAGATTCAACTTTTAATGTAAGTATTTTGGATTGATGAGTATATATTTCATATATTTCTTTATGAGACTCTTAATTATAGATTTGATTCATAACATATGCATCTTTTGATCTTTGTCGAGCTTGTAGGGGAGAAATTAAAGAATAACTGCTAACCTTCTACAATTAAAGTATATCCTTAAGAACCTAAAATATTCTTCATCCTACATTTAGGCATGCAAATATTCCATCTCAAAATTCATGGTTGTTCTTGCATTCATCCATCGAGACTATACATTATACTATATTTTAATTACACATATGACCACTTTGTGTATTGAATTAAGAACGGAATAATATTAAAAATATAATTTAATATTTATAAAATAAGAGTCTTCATTAGTACTTAACATGCATTTTACATCATCAATCCAAAATAATGGAATTTGTAAGACATAGAATAAATGACAAGCAAATTCATTTTCATTAAACTCATGGAAGAATGAAAATACAAGATAGTTATATCACCAAACCGATCAAAGTATCTCCCCTACACTCCACCCTTAACTTACAAAGTTGCTTCAAGAAATATAGGATAAATACTTCAAATCATTATATATTGTACTTCCCTAGCCCTTCTTTGATTTTACTTTAAAAGGGAACTAGAGGAGTACTCTAAAAAGTACTAAATTTTACACAAATAACTGAACTCCCTTACAAATATAATATGACAATTATTTATAGGACAACACAATAAGGCATTGGCGTTGTAGCATTTGAAAGAGTGGCATCGCGACTCCATTAAAGTAAACTAACATCTCGGTGCCGAAACTTTTGCACCGTCGGGATGCTTGTTAACATGGATCGGTTACCTAATAATTAGTCATGTCTCTTCACTGAGATAATGTGGTCCTTGGAAGTTACAACTGCAACACAATAGCTCTGTTAACATTTGAGCACTACAATGTCTGAAAGGAAAAAAAGGTGCCAATGCGTGAGAAATTATGGCACCGCAACATTTAGAATTTTGTTATACCAAGTTGGCTTTTTGATACTGTAGCACTAGCTATGCTACAGTGTTGGCTATGTTTTCACCATAGTGCTTACAAATAGAGAACTCAGCCCTGTGATGTCCAGTTTATGGTGCCTCGGTGGTATTGAAGGTGGTGTTGCGGTGTTATTTCATTGGATGATGCGACGTTGTAAGCTTCTTAGTATTTTCTACCATTTTTGAGTTTTTCCTGTACAAAAATAATTAAATTAACATCACCATCAGCAATATGAGGTCAACATGTTCATCAAGGCTATAATAAAATTAGGACATTAACTTTTTATTTACTTTTATGTGTCAAGCTCGATGGTCACATTTATTATCATTCACTCATCATTGTCTTCACTCACGTATCAAAGGGCTGGGTGAATCAAGAACTTAATGTATACTCACATATACCCGTAGGTATTTAGCAAGTAGTATAAGGGTTATAATATAGGAACTCTCCCTCAAACGAGGCCCATAGCGAAGCTCACTAAGATCTGCTACAAGCAAGTGCCTACTCACAAGACTCTCAGTTTATCTAGTTGTGTCCATTTAACTCAAAACCTCTCCCTTCCTACAACTATATCTCACTCATGTCCATCTCTTTTCTCAAGCAATATGAGGCTCTCTTATCAGTCACTGATCGACAACATCAATAACACTACTGGTCGTAAATCCCCACATCTTAACAATCACCTACAAACTCTCCTCAACCTATTCAACACTACTAAACTCATCGAGAGGCCACTCGATGGAGCTCTTCTGATCTAGCCCTCAAGTCAATCAAAAAATTACGCATGTCTAGGATAGTCTTGAAGCATTGTATGGGTGTTTTTGTGTAGTGTTGTAGTTTTTTTATTTTTTGTATAACCTTTCTCTAGTTTGAGACTTTTAATTGATTATAGTGAATTTCATGTTGGTTTGAGTTTTATAATTTTCTCGAGCATTCTACGTGCATAACTCTCTTGCTCACTACTCTACCGTCCACTCTCTGTTCTCACACAAATTCCAGCTCACTAACTTACCAGATAGGCGTGGTAGTAAAGTCAAGTGTCACTCATAGACATTATTGGATCCAACACTCTCAATTGTAAGATTTATTATTTTAAAATATACATAAGTTGAAACTATGAAATCCCAATCTTCTCAGAAGCTCATGCTATTCCTAGTCATGCTTCCATATAATATAATATCTTACTTTTAATTAAATTTATTGACTGTAAGATAATAACATATATTATAACTTTCAGAAATAATAAAAAAGTATAATAATTTAAAAGGGTCAAAATTACCAGAAATCTTCCCAACAAATTTATTTTCCTTTAAGGTGGTGAGATCACTTTTAGGTCTCGTTTGGGATAACTTTTTTCATGTTTTCTCAAACAATTTTTTAGTGAAAAAATTTTTAGAATTATAAATTTTTGTACTAGAAATTTGTTTTAGAAAATATTAATAAAGTTGTTTCAAATGAAGCCTTAGTTTTTTATGTTCTCCTTTTTAAAGAATAGATTAAAGTGATAAAAAAATGTATGAACCATGTAATTTTTACATTTTATTTGAAAAAAGAATTCATTTTATTTTAAATTATCATTTTCTTTTCAAACTGGTTGCACCTATTTTAGGTTTCGTTTGAGATAATTTTTTTACTACTTTAATTTTTAGACACAACTTTAATTTCTTTTATGCCACTATTTCTTTTATTGCTTCGAAAAAATTTATGTGCTAAGAACAGGCTTTCTACAACAAATTTAAAAAACTACTTACTCAAAAGCAGCTTTATGAAATATTAAGAAAATTATCTCAAACGAAACCTTAAATGCCCCATGAGACTTCTCCTCATTTATTACTTCACATAAATTCAAGCATGATATGACATTGATGTATTGAATGATTTCCTGACATACGATTACTTATTTAACTGTACATTTTATGATAGAATTACATAGAATCTCAATGTAAGAGAATATTTTTGCTGGGCATTTGGCACAGTATCTTCGCTTGGTTTTTGGCTCCGACCAGTTGGAAACCTGGCAATATAATAGTCATTGGTGTCTCATTTTTCGTTAACAAGTCCATAATGGCTAAGGTTTTTTTAATTACAACATCATTTGTTAAATATGAAGACTTTAGGTATATGATAATGTAAAAGACAAGAAAAAAAAAAAAAAAAAACTCTATCCAAAGCATGCCTATATCAATTAGGAAGCATACAATAAGATTGTTTAACTAGCCATTCACATTTGAACTAATCTTTATTATTTATATTTAGGATTCGTTTAGGACAACTTTCTAAAACGGTTTTATAGTTAAAAAAATTTATATTCAAATTTTTTTTGTACTGAAGAGTTGTTTTATGATGCAGTACAAAGTTATCACAAATGAATCCTTGGATTTCGTTTGGGATGGCTTTCTTACTGCTTCTTAAAGCAGTTTTCTAGTAAAAAGTTTTAAGAAGCAGTAAGAAAATCGTCCCAAACGATATCTTAGTCTTTATTTTTGATATGCTGAGTTTATATTGAGTATCTATACAAAATTATATAACCTAAATACATATTTTAACATAAGGCAATCTTCAACTATGCGCCCATTAAGAGTAGGGTTGAAGGTATATTAGTATGTATAATAAATAATGTGCAATCTTAACTTCATCAATTAATGAAAAGAATAGATTCTTGTAATCTTATAAGGAATTTTAAACTATGTGCCCATTAATACTAGGGTTGAAACTAAATTTATATATTTGATAAATAATTGATAATCTCATCTTCTCTATTTAAGATTGCAACTTAAGGGGAAGAACATACTCTTTTAACATATTTATAGAATATATGGATTAATTTATCTAAGATAGATATTATAATTTTTTTCTTTGCAATTTTTTCACTTAAAAATTCTAATGATTATTTTATTCCTTTTTAAATATAAAAACTTTGGAAAAATAATAATGCTACATATGTTTTTTTTTAATAAACATGTACAACTAAAAAACTCTATCCAAAAACATGTCTACATCAATTAAGAAGCCTACAATAAGATTGTTTAGAGCATGATTCACCTTTGAACTAATATGTAGTATGTTTATTTTAGATGTGTTGAATTTATATTGAGTATCTATACAAAATTTTATAACCAAAATATATATTTTAACTTAAAAGGAAACCTTGAACCACGTGCTCATTAATATACGGTTGAACGTAAATTAGTATGTTTGATAAATAATTTACAATCTCATCTTCTTCATTTAAGGGGGAGAATAAATTCTTGTAAAATATTTCTATAGTAGATCATTTCATCTATGTTAGGTATTACTTTTTTTTTTCTCGTTTACAGATTTTTCACGAAAAATTCTGATGTTTACATCATTCTTCATAAATATAAAGACTCTGAGAATATAATAATACAAAATATGCTTTTAGTAACATAAACAACTAAAAAACTCTATCCAAAAATATGTCAACATCAATTAGGAAACCTACAATAAAGTCGTTTAGATCATGATTCACATTTGAAATAATCTACATTATATGTATTTAGGCTTCATTTGGAACAAATTTCTTGATGCTTACAATTTTTTAGTGTAAAATTTTCTTGAACTATAAATTTTAATGCTTAATGCTGTTTAGAAAGCATTAAAAACGTTATCCCAAACGAAGCTTTTGTCATTGATTTTTTTTTTTTAATTTATATTGAATATCTATACAAAATTATATAACCAACATACTAATTTAACTTACAAGGCAAACTTGAAAGTAAATTAGTATATTTTATAATAAATTTGACACTCATTTAAATTTATTTATTTAAATAATTGAATAAATTATAAAACATGGCATATAATAGAAAAAATATGAATATTTTTTATTTATTCATTATGTTTTTGAATATATTCATTTGTTGGTTAATAAATAACTTATTAGGAGCTCAATAAAATACTAAATTAGTAATAAATTAGACTTTTTTATAACTTATATATTCTATATTATTATATGATCAATTTTATTGCATGATATGCACTTTAGAAGTTATTTCAATTATTAGAGGTACACATATTATA
Organism: Dendrobium catenatum; assembly: GCF_001605985.2. Lineage (NCBI taxonomy): Eukaryota > Viridiplantae > Streptophyta > Magnoliopsida > Asparagales > Orchidaceae > Dendrobium > Dendrobium catenatum. The sequence continues at coordinate 482,000 of NW_021318945.1, read as the reverse complement.
AAAATAATGTGTGAATGATTAAATAGATGCATCAAAAATCTAAAATTATACTAAATTTTGAATTGAAATTTTTTGTACTAAAAAGCAATAATAAAGTTGTCCCAAATGAAGCCTTAGTCTATAATTTTTTTTGGGATATTTTAGTCATGTTAGACAAACTTACATACACACCACATGATCAAGTTTTGAACTCAAAACTTCTTGTTTAGTAGTTAAAGCTCCAAACCAACAGATCAAGATGAGCGGAAAGTTATTATATCAAAGTTATATCTTGACAATATGGACCGAAATTAATTCAAATAAACTATTTTTCCCACAATTTATATATATATATACTCTTTCAATTCCTTGAAACCAAAATAGAATCCTAATGAAGATAAAATGTATTATCACCTTGTTGTGGATTTATTAGATAGGCTCAAAGTTTATCTAGATGGGCACCACTAATTAATTTGAACAAGTGAAAACTTTAGAAATGCTAATAAACCACCAAGACTGGGACTGTCTAGGGCGACTTTTTATCTACTTTGTATTTCGTATGGCAACTATTCTTTCATTTGTTTGCTTCTTTTTTTTGTTACTTTCTCAATGCTTTTTAAAAAAATTTGTTGTGAGAAACTACTTTTTGCAATCAAATCAATTAATATATTGGATCTATAAGAAAGCCATTGTTCAATTTGTTAAAATAAATCATATTTATAATACCCGCAATAGCTTTCAAATAAATTATTTTCCCCATAACAATTTCATAATTATCTTTGTAAGAAACTTTGACTGTCCCAAACAAACCCCTTAAAAGTTTGCTTCTTTGACACACAACGAGATTAGTGTTTTATTAATAAAAGAATAAAAAATTTGTTATAAAATTGGTAGCATCACCAACCCAAATGGTATCTATGTGGGCATTGTTGTTGTGGTAGATAGTTATGTAGGCATTGTTGTTGTGGTAGACAAACTATCAGTAATGTAGTGTCTCTTTGATTTAGCAAATAAGTGTTTTGAGAATTTAGAAAATGCATATTGAATGGGTAATGCATATCTTGAACATAAACAATGTCTGACCTAGTGAGTATGAGAAAAAGGCTTTAATGTCTTAGGAGTTTTAGGTGTGAATTTGTTCAGGTGTAGGAGTGTTGGTGAAGAGATTAGGGTCGACTAAGCATGTAGAATTCATTAAATTAAATACCTAATTTTGCCAACATGAGATATGGCCTATTTTAATGAAATTTTTCAAAACACGAGGTTGGATTTTCATATATAAGATTAGGGGATATCACAACCCGACCTGATATGATCTGAAACTGTACAGGTCATATTGTGTCCAATTGTGGCAAGATTAACCTCAAGATCTGGTTGGATTAGAGACTGAAATAAAACTTTCAATTTATATATTATAGAGAGCCAGTGCGGAATGCAATTTAAAGCGGAAGACTACTGAATCTTAACATGATTTTCTATATCATCCAAAATATATAATTTGAAATATATCTACAACAGCGCTTGGCAACAGAGAGAGTTGTAGCAGTTGAAAACAGTGAGAGTTGTAGCAGTTGAAAACAAAGAGAGTTGTAGCGCTTGGCAATAGATAGAATAACAAAATAAAAGTCAAACCTGCAAAAATCAAAACTAACAAAAACATACCTACAACATAGATCGTAGTCAGCTATCCGAACTACTCAGGTCACTCCTTACCCTTCCCCCGGCCTAAAAACAAAAGCAAAAACAGGATGAATTAACACAGCTCAATAGACTATCATAACCTAAAACAGAAATAAAAAACTAAAACAAAAAGAACTGAGAATATTGTGTTAAATCATATACTAAAATTAAAGACAATTAAATAAATAATGAAATGAATTGAATTATAATCAAGCACTTTATAACAGAATACCAACTCGATTGTCCATTGGCTCCAGCATAACAACACTTCGATAATTAACAGAATCCTACATCAATCACCCACAGGCGCTAGCATGATAGAATCTCACCTCGACCGCTCGCTTTTCTTCAAGAATGCCTCTGGACTTTGCATTCATCCCTTGAAATGCTCCATTATTTTTTTTTTCTAAACAAACCCCTAATCAATAAGGGTATCAAAACAGTTCAACGGGTCAAGTTCGGGTCCAACCCAAATTGACCCAAGTCTAAATGGGTTGACCCTAACCCAACACGTTTTTGTAAACAGGTCATGAATTCCAACCCGGACCCAGCCCGAGGGGGTTACTAAGTTGACCAGACCTGACCCGTGAAGGCTTCTTCCTCTTCCTCGAATGATCTAGATCTGTCAGGCTTGGAGGAAGCTTCCACGATGGTGGCAGCTTGTAAGGAGATTTACATAGTGGATGTCGGCGCCTTAGATAGCGCATAGAGTAGCCCGTCGTGAAGAGCCTGATGGTTTCCTTGTAGGGGTACTGCAAGAACCCAGGCCGAAACCGGATGGTCCGGACACGAGTGCGGGACATCAAATGTGAGGCACCATACGTGGACGAGACGATGCGGAACACCGAACGTGACACGAGACACAGAATGTAGGACTGGTGCAGAATGCAGCCCTAGAAGCTGAGCGGCAGACCAGAACCCGACTCGGGACCAACTCACTAGCACAGATATGTGGCCCACATGTCAAATCTGAGTTGATTTTGGGTTGTCAGGTCAACCCGAACAAGACCAGAATTTAAAAACGGGTTAGAAACTTGAACCTGAACCCGACCTATATGGTAAACGGGTTGACCAAAACCTCAAATTTTTTGTGTCGAGTTCGAGTTGGTTCAAGTTTTGACACCTCTAACGATCAGAACCCCTTGCTTGACTTGTTTAATATTTCCAACATCACCAATATATTTACTTACCTAGGCACCCCTATTGCTACTAGAGTATATTACATTTCTTATTTTCAATTTTTATTAGATAAAGTTGTATCTCTGCTAGATGGTTGGAAAGCCAAGTCCTCTTTTGCCAGTAAAGCATAATATCTCAAGTTCATCATCTAAAACTCAATTGCTTATAGATAAGAGTCAGTCATACCTAAAGCTTTATTAAATTCCTCAATAAAATTTGTGGAAGAATCTGATATTATGGTGAAATCAATGCAAAAAAGCTATGTTTGATATCCTGGAAAACCCCTTGTAAACATCATAGTGTTGGTGGGATGGTTATACCAACATGTAAAGACTTAGTCATTGCATATATTGTTCTTTAATATGAAAATATCTCTCCTCTGATTGTCTACTATTTGATTGGTGGAAAATCAAATATGTATCGGAGGCCTACTTCCTACGCTGTAACTGAGGCTTCATTTGGGATGACTTTTTTATTGAGAAGCAGTTTTATAGAATTTTGTACTATATATGAAGATGCTTTAAGAAGCAAAAAAAAAAAAAAAACCGTCCCAAATCAAACCTTTTTTTTTTTTGGTAAACCCGGGGCTTAAAGCCCATATATTAAGAAGCATAAAACCAAATTACAAGTAACCTATGAAAAGAAAACAAAACAACAAAACTGAACAAAATACACAAAAATTGTAGCAAGAACCCAAAAATGGACAATAGGCATAACATAAGACTCATAATGTAGGCACAGTCTCATTCATCAAATGTAATCTGTATTGAGTAAGATGAATTCCAGGAGGTTGCACTGGTTGCCCAATAAACCAAAAACTGAATCAGTTAATCTGGCCGTCGCAGCACATCCAACCTGCCAACGAAATTCCACAAAAGCGAGCCAGGTTGCCACGTAGGCCCTCCAAGGCTCGGAGAGACTGGACTTGCTCATCATTGTCTGTATGCCGATCGTCCACCCATCTTGCCAGCTAAAAAAAACCTAAATTTTACAAGTCTCTCTATGTTGGGGCTAGAAAGTAATAGGGTTAAATCCATATAATGTATCTTAGGCTTCTTTGTAATTACCTGTTACTTATTTTGTCTTTTAGTCTATATATACTTCACCTTGTAACTTTATCACATCAAGTAATACAATTTACATTTTTCCTATCTGCTCCGTTCATCCTCTTCACCTCTTCGTTCCCATTCTATTATGGTATTAGAGCAATTCCTGCTCGATGGCTGATCAAGAATCCGTCGTTTCTCCCACCTCCGCCCCTCGCTCCACCTTCGGCGACACCTCCGTCTACACAGCGATCCCTCCTCTCAAATTCTTAATCTCAAATCTTAAAACTCTTGTTCCCAACTCCTTGTCGGCAGACAACTATCACGTTTGGCGCATTCAAATTCTTTAGCACCTCTCCGCTAATGGGTTTGCCGGTTTTCTCACCGGAGAGACTTCTTGCCCCTCCGACACTTCGAGCGATGATTTCTTCAAATGGAACCTAATTGACAAGAACCTTATTTCGGCTCTTTTCTCCACTATATCCCCTGCCATTCTTCCCTACGTTCTGACCGCCTCCAACGCTCACGACATATGGCAGATCTTGGAACGGCATATGCAACCGAATATTCGCTCTCGTGTCATCCAGCTCAAGAACGAGCTTCACAATATCAAGATGAACAACTCTTCAATGCAGCAATATCTAATGCAGATCAAGAATCTGGTGGATAACATCGCCGTTTCGGGTTCTCAGATCGACACTGAGGATATCCTAATCTACATTTTGAATGGACTTCCCTCCAGCTACAATTCTTTCAAGACTTCTATCCGAACGTCTCTGCATCCCATCGATCTCGACACTTTGTATTCCTTGCTATGCAGTGAGGAAATCGCTCAACAGAGGGAGCATCAGAAAGACGTTGCAGCAAATCAAGATAATCCGGCTTTCTATGCTAATCGGTCCGTCTCCAACAAAGGAAATGGCTCAAACCGAAATTTCAAGAACAGGAAATCCGACAACTCCAACTTGCCGGATCTGTCTTACTCCCATTCGAACCAATCTTCCACCAGATCCGATCGCCCAACGTGTCAAATTTGCGGCAAACAAGGTCACATTGCCCTGAATTGTTGGCACAGGAATAATCCTAAATACGAGCCTACATCAACTAATTCGCGTGCTCATCTTTCTCATCAAACTCCGACTTCCACCAAGGATTGGATTCTTGATTCCGGTGCAACAAGCCATCTGACTTCTGACCTCAACAACCTTCAAAACAACTCAATCTATCACGGTCCAGATACTATCTCCACAGCTAATGGTGCTTCTCTTCCCATCCAGCATGCCGGACAAGGAATTCTTCCTCTACCGGATTCGGCTCGTAAGCTCTATTTATGAAAATTATTACATGTTCCGTTACTTACTCACAATCTCCTTTCGATTTCTGCTTTAACCCGAGACAATAATGTCTCGATTTCCTTTGACGCTAACGGCTTCGTCATTAAGGATGGACAGGATCACCGCCCTCTTCTTCATGGTCAAATGCGTAATGGACTCTATAGCGTGCAGAACATCATCCCGGCGTCTCCAGCTGCTCTGCTTGCCCGACAGCAATCCACCCGTCTCTGGCACGCTCGACTTGGTCACCCGCACATCGGCGCTCTCTCCAGCCTCAGACACTTATTACCTGCATCTGATTTTGATTTTAATCTCTTTCATTGTAATTCTTGTAGTATGGCAAAATGCCATAAGCTTCCATTTAATAAAAGCTTGACTGAATCTAAGCATGTTTTTCAAATAATTCACTCTGATGTTTGGGGCCCGGCTCCTACACAATCTTTAAACGGTTTTTACTACTACGTTATTTTTGTTGACGATTTCTCCAAATTTACTTGGCTTTACCTTATGCGTTCTAAGAATGAAAATTTTTCAAAGTTTAGTCATTTTTGCTCTATTCTTAACAATGTCTTCAACGCCACACCAAAAAATTTTCCGCTCTGACGGCGGCGGTGAGTTCAATAGCAATCAGTTTAAATCGTTTCTCGCAGAATGTGGCATTCTTCATCAAACTATCTGTCCTCATACACCCGAGCAAAACGGGCTCGCCGAACGAAAGCATCGTCATTTACTAGATCTTACCCGTGCCCTTTTACACGAAGCTTCTCTACCTAAACAACTGTGGACTGAAGCTGTCACAACAGCAACTTACCTAATAAATAGACTACCATCCAAAGCCATTTCCAATCAGATTCCCTACAAACTTGTCTACGGTACCAATCCGACGTATGATCACCTACGAACCTTTGGTTGCCTCTGTTACCCGTGGCTTCGTCCGTATGTCTCCGACAAGCTCTCGCCCCGCTCTCAACCTTGTGTTTTCCTCGGCTACTCATCTCATCAAAAAGGGTACAAGTGTTTTAATACTAGCACTAATAAAATGCTAATCTCTCGTCATGTTACTTTTCAGGAACATATTTTTCCATATCAACAATCGGCGGACAACTTTTCCATATCGCATGATACTTACGCTCAATTTGTCTCACCACTTCTGCTCACGCCCACACTACTTACGCACACTATGTCTCAATACAACTCTCGGTTAACTCAACACACTCCTAACAATACCATGTCACCTTCAGCCGAGCCTACTCCGATCTCTCCAACTTTGCCTGGACCACCTCTGCCCTCTCCTACTACCCGTCCAACACATCATATGCAGACAAGGGAAAAATCTGGCATACATAAACCTAAACAGATTTATGATCTTTCGGCTATTCAGTCAAATCTGATCACTCCCACTACATTTGCTCAAGCCTCCAAAATCCCGCATTGGATGTCAGCTATGGAAGAAGAATTCGCAGCTCTCATGCGTCAAGGCACATGGTCATTAGTTCCACCACCTGACAACACTTCTATTCTTGGCTGTCGGTGGACGTTTAAAACTAAGACTCTACCAAATGGATCTATCGAGCGTTACAAAGCTCGACTGGTTGCGCAAGGCTTCAATCAAACGCTCAGCATCAATTACACTGAAACTTTCAGCCCTGTTGCGAAAATGCCAACTATTCGGGTTCTTCTTACTCTGGCTATTCATCGGCACTGGTCTATTCTTCAACTCGACATCTCAAACGCCGTTCTCCATGGCGATCTCACAGACACGGTATACATGCGACAACCAGCTGGCTTCATCGATCCCAAATATCCGCAATATGTATGTAAGCTACACAAATCCTTATACGGTCTTAAGCAAGCACCGAGATTGCGGTTTCACAAACTCACATCTCTTCTTCTTCAATTCGGGTTCAGGTTTAGTCGTTCCGACCCCTCTTTACTTATATTTCAACAACATAACGTTCAATTATACTTTCTAATTTACATTGATGACATTCTTTTAACAGGTAATGATCATTCCATGATTCAGTCACTTATCACCTATCTCCGATCGCATTTCGCTCTTAAGCAACTTGGCAGCGTATCACTATTCCTTGGAATTCAAATTCTTAAAACTTCCTCTGGATAAATTCTCAATCAACGACACTATGCTATTAAGATACTTCAAGATGCCGGTCTTCACGACTGCAGTCCTGTTCCAACCCCAATGACGCCGACTCAATCTACCCAGATACCTGACAGCGAACTCTTTGCTTATCCTCATCTCTACCGCAAAATTGCCGGAGCTCTACAGTATTTATCAATCACGCGCCCTGATATTGCTTTTGCAGCTAATCAAATCTGTCAATACATGCATGCTCCGACAAACTACCATTTCCAGCTTCTCAAGCGCCTGCTCCGGTACATCAAAGGCTCACTCGACTACGGTCTACCAATCTCCCCAGGCAATCTCTCACTCCGTACGTATGAGGAAGCTGATTGGGCTTCCGATAGCTCCGATCGTAAGTCGGTATCTGGCTTTTGTACATATCTCGGCAATACTCTTATCTCTTGGTCTGTTAAGAAGCAGACCACAGTCGCAAAATCATCTACTGAGGCCGAGTATCGCTCTCTTTCTGCTGCTGTCTCCGACGTCCTGTGGCTGCGACGCCTCGTTCAAGAACTTCAGCTACCACAGTCGTCTCCTACCACCATTTACTGCGATAATACCTCGGCGATTAATTGCTCTGGCAAGAAATCCTATTTTTCACGCTCGCACCAAACATATTGAACTGGATTATCACTTTCTTCCCCAACACATCGACAACAGAGCTATTATCATCAGTCACATATGTTTTGCTGATCAGCTCGCCGACATCTTCACTAAGCCTCTTGCTATCATCAGATTTCAACTCCTACGCGACAAACTCATCCTTCCTTTACAGACGGATCAGTTTGAGGGGGGATAATAGGTGTAACGGTTAAATCCATATAATGTATCTTAGGCTTCTTTGTAATTACCTGTTACTTATTTTGTCTTTTAGTCTATATATACTTCACCTTATAACTTTATCACATCAAGTAATACAATTTACATTTTTCCTATATGCTCCGTTCATCCTCTTCACCTCTTCGTTCCCATTCTATTAGAAAGATCAAGCAATATGCTACTAGATTCTCATCATATTCATGGATGGCCTTAGCTGGTGGCTTTTAAAAAGTAATGATCTTCATTGCTCGCAACATTTTCTCTCTCTTTTGTGTGCCCTATGTAACTGCTTTACCTAAAATGCAATTCATCTACTTATTGAAAGCGATATCCTCTTTTAGGGTTCTCTGCAAGATTATTTATAGATTATCTTCTTTTCTGTTAAGGCCTAAGATCAAGCAAGTTTTTTATTTTATCGATGATTTGGGCTCTACTTCTGGTTTTTTATTACAAAAAAATTATTAGAAAAATGCTTTAAAAACAGTAATAAAGTCGTCCCAAATGAAGTCTAATAATAAATTTTTGTACTAAAAAGCTGCATTGGAATACAGTAAGAAAACTGTCTCAAACGAAGCCTAAGAGTCGATCAGAGAAAAACTCTGTTGTTGATGGCACCGATTCTTCTCTAGACGAGGATGTATAGCCATGTTGACAAGTTTTTGTTGTCCCCATGGATGGTCTTCATTCTTCCTAGGCAACTGGGAGACTTTTTGTTCCTGTCATTTGTGATCGTGATGCCATGATAATTATTCTTTGCTCTCAAGAATTTTTGTACTAAAAAATTAAAAAAAAAAAAGACAGTTCCAAACAAAACCCGAGTTTAGTTCTCCCCTTCTTCCTGTTTTTTCCTTGTTTTTTCATCTGAGACATGTCAAGATTTTTAAATTGCAACTCTTATAACTTCTTTTGGTCTTTTGGTTTTTTGTGAGTTGTAATTAAGCTGTGGCTGACTTGTAATTATTTTATAGCAATTATATTAGGCTTTATTCTCATCTTCCCCAAAAAAGAGTTTTTCCAAAAACTTTTGACAATTAAAATGATTATAAGAATTTAAAGTGTAATAATAAATTAATTAATTAAAAATTATATTACACTCATATTAAACTAAAATTAATGATTATATAATTTAAAATTCTACCACAATTTCTTTTCCTTTCAAAATAAATAATAACAAACACTAACAAAATTGCTTTGTTTTATCTCGAACACAAACAACTTACACTGCCTTACTATGGCTTCGTTTGGGACAGTTTTTAACAACTATTTTATTTCTATTTTTAAAAAATTATTATATTAAAGAATAGTAAAAAAAAATTGTCCCAAATGAAGCACACGTCAAAGTGAGGGACTATATTAATTATTGAAAGAAGTTTGCGATTGTAAAACTCTTATGATTAGAGATTTAGGCTTTGTTTTGGACGGCTTTCTTGCTATTTTTTGAAGTAGCTCTCTAATATAAAAAATAAAATTTTTATACTAAAGAGCTGCTTCAATAAGCAGTAAGAAAACCATCCTAAATGAAGCCTAGGCATCATTTGGAACTACTTTAGAAGTAAGATCCTTTGTTTATATTCAACATGTTCATATAGATTGTGTGGAATGGGAGAAGCGTTAAGATGGATTCCTGCACTTGTTTACGTGAATTTTGGATTTTAGAGATAAGTTGAGCCTTTTCTAGGAAATTGGCTAACAAAGCATGAAAATAAAGAAGAAAAGAAGAGAAAAGCCTCTAGATGCCAGCAATTTATGCGACAAAGAAATTGGACAATAATATATAATGCATGAAACAACCGAGACGTTTAAGGGGATATTTAGTTGCCAGTATTTTAGAACTCAATAGCATCTTAAATGCAGTGCAAATTAAATCTAGTGTATTTGATATTTAATGTGCGAGGCAGCTGCAGTGATGGCATCTACTCTCTGTTTGATGTCTGAGAGATATTGGAACATTAGTTTGTCCTGCATTTTAAGTTGATGTAGCTCGTTTTTTAGCTGAAGGATACGAGAATGGTTCGTCGCCTGTAGACAGCGTTCCAAGGTAGACCAAATCTCATTACAGGTTTGAAGGTTGAGGACATAAGGTATTAGAGACTGTGAGATGGAGGAGAAGAGAGCAGCAGCCAGATTTTGATCAATTAGATGCCAAGAGAGATAGACTGGATTGACTGTAAATGAATCATCTGTACAATGTTTTGGGGTTGACGAAGAGAACCATCTAGGTATCCGGTGTAGCAGTTGGCACCGAAGAGTTTCAAAACCTGAGAATGACAAATAGGATAGTTGGTAGCTATGAGCTGTACATTTAGCATAAGATTTGACATTAGCCATTAAAATTTTGAGCTAAGGGGGAATAAAAAGGGTCGTGGTGGGGGAGGAGGTGGGAATAGCTGGGGTTGAAGTTGCCATTGAGAGGATTGGAACAAGAACTCATTTGGGGGAATGTATTGATGGAACTATAACAGATTAACGAGAAGAAGAGATGTTGAGCTTGTTCGGGGCATGCATTAATAGGATTGGCGATGTGTGAAGGAGAAGAGGAGTCCATGACAGAAGCTCGTTGGACGTGGCATCAATTAGGTCGGCGGCAAATGAAAGAGAAGTCTGTGTTAAAAGCTTGTTAGGGGAAAATGAAACAACGTTCAGGATCTCAATAAGCAAATATTATTGTTTTATTCGGATGCTTTAGAAATACACCAAAAATAAATGTAATGATCGTTTGTGAAATGGGTGATCGGGTTCGGGTTCAAAAAACCGACCCGTTTCAAAAATCGGGTCGGGATCGGGTTCTCATAAACCCGAAAATGACCCGCCCGCGTCTCTACCCGCACTACCAGCATCCAGTGCCCGGCATGTCGTGTCACTTCATGTATTGCCACTACTGCTGTCGTTGTGCTGCCGCTAATTTGTCGTCGGCTTTGAATCAGAACTCCAGGAACTGGCGACGAGAGCTCAGCTCACTCTTTTTCAGCCAAATCTCCTAAATCCGGGTCGGGTCATGTCAACACGACAACCCGTGCGGGTCACATCCGGATTAAAATAGCCGCCCATTTGCAAAAATGGGTCGGGCTTAGGTTGACCTGTTTAGAGCCGGATCAACTCGGGTTCAACCCGAACCCGACCCATGGACCCGAATTGACACCCCTAATGACGGCTTAAATGATTATCCAGTGAAAACTAAGATAAGTCATTGCATAATTGAATTTTTTTAGCTGAAGATAATTTTTATGAACATCTATTACATTAACTTGTTGCATTATTACTTTTGCAAGCATCTGGCAGATAAATTAATGGCCAACCTGAGGAGTATTATAGATTCACAACTTATTGTTAATTAGATTGTCAGAATTTGCAATTTGCAAGCTTCTCGAGCAGAATCCCATGATACACGGGATATCCCATTAAAGGAATTCTATCGTGGATGCCCTATCAAAGCTCACAAATGAATTAGAGATTCGCAAATTATTGTTAATCAAGTGGTCAGAATTTACAATCTTGAAGCCTAAACTACTGCCATATTATTAGTACACGATCAAGCTCTCGAGCAAATTCCCATCGTCAGTTTATACAGGATACTGCATGAAAGTAATTCTATGATGAATGTTCTGGCAAAGCTCACAAAAAAATTAGCTTCTCCAAAAAAAGAATCAATCCCTATAGAAGTACAAAACCGATAGGTTGTGTCCAGCAGATTTAGAGTACTTGAATAAAAGATATCTTTCTAAGGGTGAGATTGTTCTTACTACGTACAAGGAAGCGGCAACTTGGAGATAACAACATAAACTTTTAGGGATCTAGGGAGAAATAATTATTTCACCCCTTAAACTATAGATCAATGCTTTTCTCCAATATTGTTTTCAATTATAAAATTAACCAAACTTAATAAACTCACATTCAATCAATTAATTACACAAAAAAAAAGTAAGATCTTCTAGAGCATTTAATGAATTAATGTTCCTTTCATGTTGCAATGCTCTCCTAATCAATATTTTTATAATAATAACAACATCAAATCTTTATCCCACTGCGTAAGTTCAACCTAACCAATCTTTATAAACAAAAGAATTTAAACTTGCACTAATGCTACTACCATATTGATGCTATAATCTAGTTCTACTAGTATAATTTACCAAATCTTCTTAAGCCCAACATCTATAATTTAACAAAAAAAAAAGTTTGAGCCATTGAGTTTGTCAAGGAGTTCATCCATAGTGAATGCTTAATGCTATTACAAGCTGCAATTTTTTTGGTTGTGCAATTGAATACATTTAGCTGTTGGGTTAGCTTAGCCACACAATTAAAATTGATTCTCATTCCAAACAAATTTCATAGTAAGTGTTTTGTTTTGTAATTGGTTAAAGCATCACCGAGCCCTTCTAAACATCGCCGACTGCGACCTTTGCTAATCCATTGATTGTGCTATGGAAGAAGGTAGATGATGGTGGTGAATTTGATTTTAATGTCCGATTCAAAATAGCTTTGCAAGAGAGCTGTATCAACTTCCGGCAAAATATTCATTAGTTGCTCAAAACATTGTGGATAGTCTTGAATTGAATATGATTTTGTAAACTTCATTAATTCACCCTTAAGGTCTTAGTACTGTGCAATAGAGCAAAACGTGCATGGAAAAGTTGAAAAAATTACTTCCATGTAGAAATATTGTTGATTAAAGCTCCAGGTGAATGGAAGAGACAAGACATAGTTTATCTGAATTAGAGAGTTCATGGAACCCATAAAATTGATCGACCATAAGGATCCAATTTTCAAGATTCTAGGTTTAAAATTTTGGCATTCCAGTTTAACATGATGAAATGGATTAGACTTAAGATGCAAGAAGGCAACCAAGATGCAATCGAAGAATTACCAAATGAAATCGCAATGGTTTCATAGATTACCTGGTGGTGTTTGGAATCCAATATTGCTAGCTTTGATTTTGATTTCTTGTCAATAGACTGAAATTATTCATCGTGATGAGTGAGACGAGAAAGGCAGTTGGCTAGGGTTTTTGTGGTTGAGCGGGTGTTTTCGGCCATGGCAAAGCAAGGAGGCTCAACGGAGAGCACCAATTAAAAGGTTTCTCCCCCTATTACGACCTCACGATTTACTATTCTGGTCAGAGTTCGGAGGGCGTCCGGAGACCAATAAAAAAGCGCCACGTCACCCCAAAAAATGTACCGCGCTCGATACCGAGCTCGGTACCCGAACTCAGTACCGCTCGGTACCGAATGCTTAACCGGATGAGAGAACCGTCCAGTGTCCGCACAGAATAATAGCTACTAAAAAAGAGGGAAGAAAACAGATAAGGGAAAGAAGAGTAACAATAGGGAAGAATTATTTTCTTATTACTCTCCGAAGACTATTACATTATTATTTATACTACCCTAGCACATCTTAATCAGCTAATATGACTAACTTGAACCAAAAACCTGCTAGATAAATTAAGACTTATTAAACTCAATTAGCATGTAATAATACAATAATGCTGAAGTTTAAGAGAGCTCCTTATGCCACTATAGCAAGTAATGCCTGCTCGATCGGCTTGGTGGTGGTTGATGTGCCGTAGCACTATGGCAAGTAATAAAAGTTATATGTTTCATATGACAAGCTAATCCACCACATGCCAGTATAACACGCTCTTATTCTTTATGCATGAACAAATTTCTGATCTTTTGGCTTTATTTGACACTGTGCATGGTATTTTCTAGTTCAACTAGTAATCTACACTGCACCTTTTGAAGTATATGAGCAAGCTGTTCAGCTAATCTTAAGTCATAAAAGGAGATCAAGCAAGAAATAAAAACTAAAATAAGAGGGGAGGGGGGATGCTGTCATGAAATAAGTCATGCTTAATTTCTCATGAAAACCCAACCGGGCTTAACTGAGTTGGTGGGCGAGCGTGGTTGGGAACCCCCAACCCATAATCGATTACTCTCTCATGTGGCGCGACTCCTTAAATTGGGAGATAATAACTATGTGGCCCTGCACCTATGGGGTTGGTTGCTGGTAGGCCCACCGAGGGATTAGTTACGCCGCCATGCACGTCCTTTAGGGGTGGCAGCGGGTAGATACTTCCGTTCCTAAAAAAAATTATCATGAAAGGCTTTCAAAAAGACCATGCCTAAAAAGGAATATTTTCTATATGTTCAATGTTAAATGTTTATAACGGCTCAATTAGTTGTTCGGAAAAAAAAAAACTGTTATAGAAAAATTACTTTATTCTCATTTACTTTTGTGTGTGAAATCTCAATCAGTACCTTCGAGGGGTTTTGAAGGGTTGTGCAAAGTTCAAACTAATATTACTTGATTTCTAACATCTAAAAGAATCTAGCACATTTCACCATTTTTATAATAAGTATTCTAACTTCAGGCAGCCCTAAGAACAATCCTGTTTTGTAGCTCATAGTACATTTGAAAATCCAAGCAATATCAAGGAGTGTTATTGAAATTAAGAAGGTCATCAAGAAATATAGAGCGCAAAACTGTCATTTAAAATAATTAAAAAAAGGCAATGAATCTAGAAATCAAGATAATTCCATTGGAGAGGTCTCATAAAGAATTTTTGGTAGCCTTTCCACAGGTAGAAGAAGAATTGGACTAAATAATAACAAGAGACATACACCATCCACTCAGAATAGTAGAAGAAGATACCATCACTTAGTCTTCTTTTTTCCGGCTACCGCTACCTTCTTACCCTTGAGCGTTCTGCAATTGTTCTTCGTCCTCTGGCCCCTGCACGGAAGCCCCATCTGGTGCCTAATCCCCCTGTAGCATCGGATCTCCTTCAACCTCTCAATCGCCAGCCGATTGAAACGTTTCTGCTCCCCAATTTAGTCGCCAAATATCTTAAAATGACGAAAAAAAGTAGTCCAAACAAAGCAATTGAAACAAAAATGAAAAAGATGAAAGCTTACGAGGTCTCCCTCGATCATATACTTGGAAACTTCATCACGGAGTTGGATGAGCTCATCTTCAGAGAGATCTTTAGTGATTTTATTCTCCATTCCGAGGTCGCAGAGGATCTGACGAGAACGGCTTCGGCCGACGCCGTGGATGTGCTGCAGCGAGAACTCTACGCGTTTGTTGTTAGGTATTTCCACACCTCCGACTCGAACGCATTGGATTCTGATCCCTCTGAGCTGAATCAAAGAAAAAGGAGGAGGTTGAAGAGATTAAGAAGATTAAGGAAGATGCGATTGAACGTTTCGGAGGGGAAATGGGGTTAACCTTTGGAGAAGTTGAAGAATAGTTAGAGAGGGAGAGGGGGAGAGAGGTCGGGAGAGACGAAGAAGTGTTCTCGCCTCGGATGAAGGTGGATAGAGAGGAAGCAAGCGGAAGCATCATCGCCGAGAGGGCCGCCATTTCCGGTGTCCCTGCGCCGGTAGCTTGAGCTCAGTCTTTGGTTTAGTTCTTTCGGATAATGGCCGCAAGGATGTGTAATAGGGTATCGTGTGGTATAAGTGTAATATTAATAAATGAAATTTTAGATATATAAAATTATAGATATAAAATGGTAAGCATGTAATTTTTTTTTTTTTTTGGAAAATTGCAAGGAGGTTGTTATAATTTCTCTCTAAGAAAATTTATGTTATTTACCGGTGTGTCGCGTTTGCTCATTTTATCCCAGAACAAAGCATATCATTTATTCCCGTCGAGATACCTCACGCCATCGTCCCTTTCTGTTCCCGTCGAGACACCTCACGCCATCGTCCTGGTGTCTGCTTTCTCGGCAATACCCTGCATTTCTTGGTAATACACTGCACGCCATCCCTGATTCTGTGTTTTGAACATTTTCGGTAATACACTGCCCGCCATCGTCCTGTGTTTTTCAACAAAATTCCATCCAGCTAGTGATATTTGTGAAGAAAAATCTTTCAAATAAAAATAGATAAGTTTTTTGTATTGCTGGAAGAACGAACTGAAGCTTGTTTAAATAAGTGATAATAGGAAAATTGTTGAAATTTTCTGATTAATAAGTATTTTAGCATAACTTATAATTTTTCTCATTTTACTTTTGTGCTAGATATGGATTTCAATAGTTTGTGTTATATTGTGTTCAAATATGGAGGATATTGGAGTGCAGTCAAGGGACGGAACAGGCTAAAATATGTTTGTGGTAACCAGAGAACTTTAAAGCTTCGGATAAGTGATGTCAATTTGTGCTTACTGAAAGAACGAACCGAAGCTCTATGCCCGTGGCTAAAGGGTCATGCTTATGACCTACACTATCACATTAATGGTACATCGCCTAAAAATTACATGCCCATTATAAGTGATATTGATGTAATGGACATGCTTTCCTACTCTTCTGGTTCCCATAGAATGGAGGTTGTTGTCGTTGTGAAAGAGCTTGAAGAAAATATGGGTATGACTTGTGATAGTGACCATATTGAGATGCATGATTTTAGTGGCAACAAAATGACAAACCATGATGATTTAGTTGGTGGAATTTCTGATGGTGTTATTAAAAGTCCTGATTTAGAGGATAATTCCCTAGTTGTGGGATCGCGTTTTGAGGATTCATGCAGTTTCAAACAAGTCATTCGTTCCAATGTAATAATACATAACTTTGATATCAAGATTAAGGCTAGTGACAAAACAAGAGTTATTGGTACATGCTCATATCGTGGTTGTCCTTGGAGGATAAGAGCTTCGTTATGTTCTGATAGTCATTCTTTTGAAGTGAAAAAATTGCATCCTATACATTTATGCCCAGGGGTGAATAGAGCTGGGAACAAGCAAGCAACTACAAGTTGGGTTGCACAAGAAATCCAAGACATTGTCAAAAGAAATCCTGATATCACACCAAAGGACATTAGTAATACCTTGGAGACTACTTATGGTTTGAGTTTACCTTACATGAAAATATGGCAGTCAAGGGCACTAGCAAGAGATCAAATGTTTGGATCAATAGATGAGAACTATAAGTGGGTTCCAATGTTGAGGTCTAAATTACTCAAAAGAAATCCAGGTTCTCATATTACATATCAATGTGACAACAACAACAAATCCTTCAAGAGATTCTTTGTTAGTTTTAAAGTTTGCATTGATGGTTTCCTCTCTGGTTGTAGATATTTAATTGGTGTTGATGCCTGCCATTTGAAATCAAAATATTTAGGTGTTCTACTATCTGCGAATTGTCTTGATGGGAATAATGGCCTCTTCACAATTGCAATTGCTGTTGCTGAATATGAATCGAAGAAGTGTTGGGAGTGGTTTCTAAAAAATTTGTCAGAAGCATTTAGTTCTGAAATAGAACATTTGGCCTTCATATCTGATATGGAAAAAGGGCTTGGTGAAGCTATAAGGGTTGTTTTTCCAAAAGCCGAACATAGGGTGTGCATGAGACACCTATGGAAGAACATTAAGAAATTCTTCCGCTGTGAAGATGGGAAAAAATTGCAGAAGTTGGTTTGGACAACCACAAATAGTTTTAGTGAGCACATTTTCAATGCATCTTTTGAAGACATCAGAAACCTAAGTCCTAGAGTATATTCATACCTGGTTGGCTTGACATGTAAATGGTCTAAATCCACTTTTTCACACCATATTAAAAATCATTACAGCACAAATAATATGTCAGAATCTTTCAATTCATGGGTTGAAGAGGCTAGGAGTAAGCCAGTTGTGGATCTAATCGACATGGTTAGAGGAATGATGATGGAGCAACGTTCCCAAAGGAAGTTAAATTGTAGTTCTTGGAAAGGGCCACTTGTTCCTTGCGTTGAGGAATACCTACGAGATGTCACAACAATGAAAGATCACTTTATTATTCGCCAATCAACTCCAACCAAGGCTGAGGTTGAAGGAAGATACGAAAGACATGAGGTTGATATTGAGAACCATATTTGTAGTTGTGAATTTTGGCAAGTGAGTGGATTTCCATGGGTGCATGGTGCATCATTCATTGGATCAAAACAGTACAATTTATGGCATAGCTATGTGGACGATCACTACTACACATCTAGGTTTGCAATTTATTAATGATGTTTTCATTTAAACAATTTAATTATTACTGTTTCCACTTTCCAACTTTATTTATCATTGCTACTTTCACTTTCTAACTCCATTTTATCAAGTAGATATAGAATAACTTATGAAAAAGCGATAGGAACACTACGAGGGAAGGATCAATGGTCGATACTTAGTGATGGAGAGGAGGTTGGACCTCCAATATCAAGTAGGCCTCGTGGAAGACCAAAGAAGAGAAGAATGAAAAACTTATTGAAAACTACAAAGAAGACAAAAATGAGTCATAAGTGTGGACGATGCAACTCGTGGGGACACCATAGAAGCACATGTAAGAACCCTTTAAATGGCGACGGACCTGGAAATGATGATGCCTTTGAAATGCCGACAATATCTTCTCCACGTGAAAAAATCCCGATTAGGCGTGTTGATCGTGGCTGATAATCAACTATTTCGTGCTTATATTTTGCTTCTAACTTTTGTATTTTAAAGTTAACGTGCTTTGGCTTTACCAAGTGTGGACAATATCTGCTTCGAGCATTTTGGCTTTACCAAGTTTTTTGTTACTTATAAGTAAATTCTGGCTCATAGATTTTGAAGCTTGTAAACGAGCTTCATTTTGAATCAGAATTAATATTATGCGATTTTTGTAATTCAAATTTTGGCTCATAGATTTTCTGACGTTTTAAGTATAAGCTTGTAAACGTGCTTTATTTTGTAGCTTAGAAGCAAATTCTGGCTCAGTTTTACTAATTCAAATTGAGATCTAAACAAAACTGTAATGAGCTTATACTACATTGTTCCATTTCAACTGAGCTTATACTCATTCTTAGAATTAAACAGGAAAAACGATTTTTGTTTTCCCATATATTGTTGCATTTCAATTGAAGAACAGAAAAAGCAATTTCTTTAGAAAAACAAACATATATTGCATTCAACTCATTCTTAGAAGTAAACAGGAAAAGAACACAAATATCTCATTTCAACTGAAGAACAGATATTGCATTAAACAAACGTTTTTACATTCATCAAAAGTTGGTACATTGATCAAACAGATCTGGTACACGGGACATAGAATGGATGGCAACAGCAACAAGTAAAATTATGATAACCAATAAGAATTTAATTTGAATCAACTCTGATATCACTGTGCCCGCATGTTTCAAGTGAAAGTCTGATGCTTTTGTGCTCCTAAAGTGATTGACATCTTCTACTTCACAATTCTCTTCGTCAATCCTTCGAAAAGAGTGACAATCATCTTCCGATCTATTCCGGGGACATCGATAGAACTTTCTGCCGCGATTATTAGCTTTGTAGCAAGTATAGATTTGACATTGCATATTGCAACGACAGTAGATTGGATTGTGTTGACCGGCTTGAACTCATATCGCAGATCAAAATTTACTCAAAGTAACAGAAAAAAAAATTCACCAAAACAGAATATCAAATAAAAGTAACATAAGATGTCAATAAAGGAATCATACAAATAAACTGAAATGAATTTAATCAAACAACCTTCAGTTCAATGTATAAAATTTCGCAAGAAACTAAAGCATATCAAGATGGAGAAGATTAAAGCAGGAAATTGAAGCCAAGAACCAAGCTTGAACAAATATTCGACGAAGAACCAAGCTTGAACAAGTTCGGGCTTTGACAAAGATTCGGCGAAGAACCAAGCTTTAAGGAGTAATAACGAGCAAAAGAAAATGTTCGAACACCAAAATCGCATAGCAAGATGGAGAAGAACATACCTGTCGGAACAGATTAACGAGCCGATCTAGCGAGAGGAAGAGGAGGTAAAGGCGTTTAGGGTTAATACACCAAAACGGCATAGCAAAATGAAGAACATCATACCTGTCGGAACGGAACGACGAGCCGATGGAGCGCGAGGAAGAGGAGGTAAAGGCGTTGTGAGAAGCTCGAGCGACGGTCGCGGTTTCTTTTAACGAGAGTGGAACGGAGTGGTACGTTTGATGAGAGTTAGGGTTTTTAAGTGGTGTATATGTAAATAGGAAAGTTTAGGTGTTAGATATGTAAGTAGGCTTGTTTTAAGTGTTATGTATGTAAAAATCCCTTTTAGAAAATGCATTCATTATGTTTTTTGATAAGATTAGCGTCGGAAGTGTACACCCAAATAGGCGATTTGATGCAAATTGGCCCATCTTACTACGTCGAGTACTCAAGTTCAAGTAGCCAAGGGATATTTATATCACTAACAAGTTCAAGTTGCCAAATTTATTTAGTTTAACCAGTATTATTAGCACACTCGCTAATGCTTTTTGCCTAACTTGCCATAGCTATTAGCCCGAGGTCTCAAAAGCCACTCTCTAGAACTTAGCAAGCCTTAGTCAAGTTGGTAGGCAAGTTCACATGAACTCGTCTGTAGAAATCAAAATTTGTATCCTAAGTGATCAAATAGAAACTAGCTATGTTCATTCCTTTTAGAACAAGCACCAGTTAAGCCCTACTTAAGCCCTACTATATAATTTTACATTTTTACTAGTTAATCTAGTTTTACTCAAATGTAATATTTCCTACAACATTAAATCTCAAACCAAATCTATAAATAGAGATTTAGAGGGTGAGGC
Organism: Dendrobium catenatum; assembly: GCF_001605985.2. Taxonomy (NCBI): domain Eukaryota; kingdom Viridiplantae; phylum Streptophyta; class Magnoliopsida; order Asparagales; family Orchidaceae; genus Dendrobium; species Dendrobium catenatum. Next base: position 461,269 of record NW_021318945.1, on the reverse strand, counting down.
AGATCCCATCATTTGCAAAAGTCTTACAATTTTGACAATTTAGTGAAATCTCAAAGCTTTGTAATCTAAATTCTCCTTTCTCTTTTAAACTTATCATGCTTTTGTTAGTGAAGTCGTGGTGTCAATCATGAACAAATTTGAATTCAATATGAGGTATGGAAGTTCAAAATGATTTGCAAAGCATAAATTTAACACTTCTTAGAGCACCGTTAGGAACAAATGAAAAATAATGATTATAATATAAACCATAAATAATTGGCATAAGGCTAATGATGATAATGCTGTGGAATTCCTCTCAAATTGGTTGTTAAATGGATAGATTCACATTCCTCCCTAGTTTTCTATACAAGTGGTTTGAGCTTTCTTTCAGTAGAAAGGATATATAAGCCAAAAGCCCAAACACACCGCATTCCCTTTTTCTTTTTTTAAACACATCGCATACCTTAGGCCTTGAACCCTTATTTGGTACCACTTTCATGCTGGAATCATTTATATTAGCCACCATATAAATTTTGAATTTCATATAAAAGACATGTGACACCTCTAAGATCAGAGTGCCATTCAAACTTGTCTAACCATATCAGAGGTCACGTAATGTATTAAATTTTGTATTTTAAACTTTTTTGCATAAGTTTAGAAATAATACGTATATATGAAAAAGTTCTACATGTGTTCTGAAGTGAGTTCTAGGGGTTTAAATGCTTATTTGTAAAATTTGGAATTTTTTTTAGAGTGCCCTAATGTCGTGCTTTCTAGCGCCCTGACACTTTGAATTTAAAAAAAAAATGAATTAGTAACTCAATCGAATAGTGGGGCCTAAGCATTTATCCAAATTCTACACTTAAAAATATATCTTTTTTTATTATTCATTCCACTCGTTTCATTTGTGCAATCAGTTAGTGAGAGAAAAAGAGGAATTTTTAGAGAGAAAAAAGAAAATTTGAGCCACTTTGATCCGGTATTTATTATCGGGTAGGTGTGTAAAAATGAGTTTTGGGGTTGGATTTTGGTCAAACTTGAAATTGACCTAAGTTCAAATGGGTTGACCACATCTTGACCCGATTTTATAAATGAGTAAAAAATTCAAACCCAAGCACGACCTGTCAGGTTACCGAGTTGACCTGATGTGATGCCTCATAATCTAAATTAAAAGAATTATTCAATTAATCTTTTAATAAACTATAACCAAAGCTATCTAATTTTATTTATAAAAAATAAACAAAAATAATAATTTTAGAATTCAAAACATTTATATATACATATATATTCAATCCCAAAAATCACATGAAATACTTAGGATCTATACAAATAATTAATCACATATTTATCAAGTCTTGAGTACAAAAGAATTGTTAAAATAAAAAGAACCTAAACCTAAAGGAATCCTAACCAGCCTCACACTCTTGATTCTCTACCCTGATCTGAATTATTTAACCACATATAATAAGCTAAAAAGTCCACAAGTCACCAAAATCTATAACTGAATTCAAAGTATTGCAAATGAGCAATATGCATGTCAACAATCAAATCATAACAATTGCATTCATATGATCATTGAATTAGTACAAAAAAAATCAAATTGTTTTGTATGAAATATATAAATAAGTATGAGTGTTAAATTACTAAAGCTATCGTCATATCAATACTACAATTAATAAAAAAATCGTATAAAGAGATAAAATAAAATTATTAATAAAGACTGTCGAAATCAAATCAATATAGTAAATTATATTGGAGTGTACACATGCTATCAATATATTTCATGTCAATATTAAATCAATATCTTAATCACATGCTCAATATATCTTATATGTCATGTGCTCATTGAATATATCATTCTTTTTGTATCAATAAATCAATAATAGTGTCAATAATAAATCTTTACAGTAATATGAATAATGTTTAAATAATATTGATTTCAATAGTCACACTAAACAAGTAAGAATTATAGCTATCACAATATTTTTCAATATCGGTGTCAGTATTAGTAATCGCTAGCTCAGTAAATTGACTCGTTACCCTTTTGCCCATCGGCACAGTAATCATCTCCTTATAACTTTCAATTAGAGTTTCACGTGAATCAATAGATGATAACATCAAAGCATATTATTTAAAGAAAAACTTGTAGGCTCACTATCCTGTAAAGGTCAATCAGTCTCTAACCATTAGTCAAATAATATTTACTTGTCTTTTACACATACACATTATTATCACATTATTATAATAGTAATAATGACTAGTTGTTTCTCAATCACATATACACATTCATTTTCAATGTATTCAATGTATTGCAGTAAATAAAACATATATTGAGCTTAATTCACAAAGTGTCAAAATGTCATAACGGTAGACAACAAAATCATACTAAGCAAAAATTTATATTTTTAGAATTTAACAAAATTATCAAATATTGCATAAAATAATATTCTTAAGCTTTGGTTGACCTAAATCACTATTTTTATATGTCAAAATAAATTTCCGAGAAAGCAAAAATAATTTTATTTTCAAAATCATCTGGTGAAAAATCTCTAATAAATACTGATATTTTTCATAAATCTCAGTCTCTATAATATATTAAAAGTTACTCGGTGAAAGCTTTACTAATACAAAATTATCATTATTTTTTAATAACGAAAATACAAATTTGATTATAAAAATATCAAAAATAAAAAATCTTTGAAATAAAAAAAATAAAACAATGTTTCTTTACAGTGAGATGAGTAAATTTTCTGACTGGCTTGACTGACTAAAATCATTGCACAACCTCTAAATCCAAGCTTTTCTTTTCTTTATCCTCTCTTTTCTCTCATTTTCTCAAAATGCTCTATGTTGCCAAATTATTAAGGGAAAATAGATTCTTAAATAATGCATTAACATATTTTAATATAATATAATATAATTATTTAATTTAATCATTTTTTTTCATATAAAATTCATATAATTATTTTGGGCTTTACAAATTATTGAAGAATATCCATAAAATAAACCATTTTATTTAAAAAATATTGGTGAAATCAGTTTTCAAAAAGAACACCTATCGATCTCAAAATCCCCACTTGTATCGATATATTTCTTAAGGATTTTCACTAATGTCCATGTCCAAAAATTACGAAAATATTATGTTATTAAAATACTACAATATCAATGCTACAGTGAAGACGGGTTGTGATTTAGACTTATATTGACTTCAAAATATAATATTTGGTAGTCAAAATATGGGTTATTACACCCGACCTGACTAGTAAACGTAGAATGAATCCAGCTCAAGCGAGTGCGTGGTACGGGAGTTAGCCTGCGTGGGGTGTGCGAAGTGAGACTTGCGAGGGGTGCGGAAGAGCGCCAAGTGCGGCCTACACGTTGTGCAGGCATGGGTCTGGGTGCAGGTCAAAGGTAAGCATGTGCGTGGTGGGAGTGCTACGGGTAAGCGGGAGCTTAGGAGAAGTTTTCTAGTCAGGTTTCTTGGTCATTCAGGTTGATTTTGAGTTTCCATATCAACTCAAACCCAACTCATATGGCAGACAGGTTAACCCAAATCCTAAATTTTTCACGTTAGGTTTCTGTTCGGCTCAAATATTGACCTCTACAATTGGCCCAGTTCTCAATATTATCTAGATCGAAGTAGAACATATTTTGTCTTTATTGATTTTTAAAAATAGAAAGTTTTCTAAATGTTTTGATTAAATCTAAAATTTTGTTACAAAAATGTGAAAATTTTTTTTACTAATAAAGCTTTCGCCGTGTAACTTTTTATATGATATAATGATCGAGATTTTAAACATTTTGAATTTTTTTTTTAGAATTTTCATATGAAAAATTTTGTAGTTTATAATATTTAATAAATGATTATCTAAAAAAAAATATTATAATACAATTAAAGTCTTAAAATAGTATTTCATATGATCTATAGTAATTTGGTTATTTTGTTTGAAAAAATATGCATTTTTACTTAGTAAGATTTCATATTACCTACCATTAGGCATTTTGACAAATTCTAAAATATGTTTATTCATTCATCAACCATTACAATGAATTAAAAAATGTGTTTAATTAGATGAGTTTTTATAAAGCATAATTAGCAACTAATTAAGCAGTTGGAGCGCAACTAAGATTAAAATTTTGAAGGAGCAAAAACGTAAAAAATGATTTAGTTTATTTTTTTAATTAGACTTTCTGTGATCGTGGATGTTCTTACTGGACATTTACAAGATAGTTTATCCTGGTGTATGCTTTTTGTTAATGATATTCTTTTTATTGATAAGATTAGAGATATGATGGAAAACTTGAATTATGAAGGCCAACTTTAGAGTCTGAAGCTTTTTGTTTGAGTAGATATAAAACTGAATATATGAAGTATAATTTTATTAGTAATAGATTTCCTGGAGGGGGATTGTGACTCTAGGCGATCAAGTCATTAATAAGCGTACACATTTTAGATATATTTCATCTATTGTTTAAAGTAGTGGGGAAATAGATAATGATATATTAGTAGAATTAAAATTGGATGAAGTAGAGGAAGTAGAGTAATGCATCAGTCTTGTTATGTGACAGAAAAATACCCCTCAAATTTAAAGAAAAATTCTATAAGATGATGGTGAAACAAAGTATTGGTCATTAAAAGACAATCATAAAATTAAGTGTTGTAGAATGAGGAAGCTCAGGTGGATGAGTAACTTTACTATTAGAGACAAAATATGAAACAAGCATATATGTGAAAAGTTTGGAGTAACTCCACTGGTACATAAGATTACAAAGAGTTGCATGCTGGCCTCTTTGGCGCCGGCCGTGCACACCACCAGTCTCGCCCCATCGCTTGCCTGCTCAACGCCTGGAGCGTGTCAGGTCGGGTCGACTCGGGTTTGGGGTGTAGCGGACCCGTGATCAAATTTCTGACCAGTTTTTAGAATAGGGTCCGATTCGGCCATTCGGGTCCGGTCATGACGGTTCATAATCGGATTGTAACCAACCCGACAAAAAAACGATTTTGACGCCCCTGAATCGGCTCTCATGGGCAGTCGGACACCGTTTTAATTCCGCCCAAAGTGAGAATGTCGTGCGGTGGCAGCGGCGGCGGAACGTGCCAATCTCTCTGCCGCCGAACCAAAGACGACGAACTCCAGCCTCCGCCACCGTCCGTATCAACAAAGGACGGTCGAGATGAGCCTGGTTCCAAGGTGGATCAATCGCTGTGCTCTAAGTGTGGGGAGGAGAAGCCGGCTTGGAACAGCCTCTGCTTGGCTTGCTTTCGTTCCTCCCTTTTTGGCAAGTTTAAGCTCGCTGTCACCTCGAATGCCATGATCTCCCCAAGCGATAAAGTTCTCGTCGCCTTCTCCGGTGGCTCCGCCTCCAGGTCTCGCTTCCTCTTCTCCTGCTTATTGTTTTTTAATCCTTGATTCAAATTGTTTAAGGGGTTTTTTTAACGGCTGTAGATTTGAGTTGAAGATGGAGGATCAGCTTGAAAATTAGATCAATTTTTATTTTATTTTATTGTTGCTTAGATCGTAAATCACAAACATGCTGGGCAATGTTTTGTATTCAAATTTTTCTATGGGTGATACTCAACCTCACTAGCAGATAAGCTACGAAGGTTAGGACTTGAGAACCTGTGGTAATTTGGAAAAGAAAAGAAGAAAATTTGGGGGAAAAATATCACTTGCTCCAAAATCCCTTTAGAAAATGCCAATAGATCTAAAATGTGCATCTTTATCATTTATTTGTAGGGATCCAATGAGTATGAAGAAGGCTACATCAAAAATAATAAAAAACTTATATTGGCACAATAATAAATAACTTCTAGTACTAAGTGCTTAGGACAAGTGTCATGTTCTAATAGACCCTAAATGGAGTCCTTTGGAGGCATTGGTGACCTCTTAAATGGAGTCCTTGGACTGCTTTAATATGAAGGGCTTGTCTGCTTAAGTCGCAGGGATAGTTGGACTCCATGGCCAATTGAGTATGGCGAGGTGAGCTTGCATCTTATCAGAGGGATCCTTACTTATAGTTTGGATGATAGATTTTGTTGATAACCCTCTGCCTGAGTGAAGATGAGTAGCTATGAGGGCATGCTTCTCGTTGGAAGGCAAATCTTAACCTGAATGGTTCGTCGGAACCATTGTCATTTCTTTGAGAAGTGACTCCTTTTTTATTATTTTGCTGAATTGGGGTTGATGGCCCCTAGGAGAGTCTTCTTGCTGAGATCTGTGAGATATGAGCTCTCCTATTATAATTTGTTAGCTACTTGTTATATAACTGTGAAGATATATGCAAGTGCACATTTTGTTCCTTGATTCACTTAGCTTTTTGGAGGGCGAGCAATGAAAAAGACAAGTAAATTAATAACGAACATTTATTATGGCTATTGAATGGTTAAAAGGAAAGTCAATGCAAATTTATTGTTTGATTTTTATTGTAGCCTCGATTGTCATGTAGATTCCTCATGATGATGGTGGTGTCTTACCACTTATATCCTGCTCCTATAAGAGGCGATCTCATGCTTGAGGCCCTTACACCTTTAACCTTTTAGTTGAACCACAACGTGTTATGTATGAGATAAGATGATCTTGTCGAGCTTATGAAGTTAAGTGTAATGCTTATGAGGGTGGCACTTTGCCTTTCCACGGGCGAGAGAATCGGGAAAAAGACAAGTGGACCTCTACGAGTATAGAGAAAGGTGCTGATGTGGGTCCTCATATAATCCAGGGATCAACTGGCCCATCGCCCATCCTCCAGTAAAGAGATAAGATCTTAGTTGCCGATTAAGAAATAAGATCACAGTCGTCGAGTTGAGGCTAACAGGGGCCATGTGAATTTCTCTATAATGGAATATATTCACTCTGCTCCCCTTATGGTCTTGCTAATATAATAGGATGTCCTTTTTTTCTTTTCTTCTTCCTAGATGAGTGCAAAGATGATTGCGTCCTCACATACTCCTAGGTAAAACAATAAATCCACACTTAATCTTAGACTTTGAAGTAGAGTCAACGAATAGAGGAGCTTGAGTTGTTGAAAGGCAGACTCACATTACTCACTTCAGACAAACTTCTTAGTGTTCCTCGACACTTTGAAGAAGGGCGAGCACCTTTTACCTAGCTTGGATATGAATCAATTTAGCCCTGTGACTCACTAATGAGTTGCTACACTTCATCGACGATCCAAGCTGATGGCATATTCAAAAAGGCTTTTATCTTGTTTGGTTTAACTTTGATGCCTTTAAGTGTGAGGAGGAAGTCTTGAAATTTACTGAGCCTACACTAAAGCTACACTTGGTACACTTTAGCATATTAAATCGCATGTTGTACCTTTGTAGTGTTGTGTAAGCATGAGTGCAGTCTTCCTAATCTTTAGTTTAATGGGTCTAACATACCTCCTCACATTGAGTCTATGGTAGGCGACTTCTTCATCAATACCAGACATCTCAGCTACCATCCACGCGAAGACATTGAGGTCTTCTCTAGGGACTTGGATGAACCACTCTTTCTCCGTCCTTTTAGTTTCTTTTCTATTTCATTATTTAGAGTCTTATAAGGAACATAGTTATGTGTTATTTTGGTGGATGAATCAGGATTATTGCTAATTGAAACTAAAATTTGGAGTCCTTCTAAAGATGTTGAGACTCGGTGGCTATTCATGCAAAAAGGAGACTTGCTAGTCTTCCTCAACATATTTCTTTAGTGAGTGGTAGTTTCTCTATTATACTTGCTATTTTTCTCATTTCTTTCTTTGGGATCTTTTTCTACCATCCCTTTATCTTTCCACTAAGTTCCACAATTTTTTCTACACAAAACCCTAACTTAAAAGACATCTTAAAGTGTTCGGCTAAACTTTACCCAAATAAGTTCTAATCTTATTCCAGATGCATTTGATCCATCAAAACCCCTTCAAAAATCGAGATCAACTCTAAATCTTATCTACATACACCCCTTTAACTCCAAGAGTTTTCCTAATTTTTTTCTAGCCTCAGCTCTTTTCCAAGCAAAGATTATGCCTTGGATGGAGTACTCTTACAACACCGGCCTAAACTCCATTGGCATATTATCTTAAAAAAGCATAAAATAAAATAAAAAACTCACTTTGAATATATTTTGTAGGCATGTGTATAAGTTATAATTAATAAAAAATAACATGAACTTAATTCTGAGGTGTGATGCAAACATTTGATAATTAATTATCTTTGGTGCTTCTACAATTGCTTATATATTAGTCAACATTACATCGTATATATCTTTAATAACATCAGCATCTATTTGACATTACCCCTTGCTTTCATAATGTTTACAAATCAATTCTCATTATATGTGATTATATTCTTTTTCAAGAACAATAAAATTCACATAAATATCTTCTCTTTATTTTCTAGTCTTCTCCATTATTTATCTTAACACCAAAAAAAAATCAATTTTATGATGGATCTTTATGGTATGAAATCAAATAAGTTCTTTGAAATTGATGTAATGTTTCTATGCTTATATTCCCTTACAAAACAATGCTTCTTCTCCTATTATTTGACATTTTTTTAGTATTTGAAATTCTATTGAAAGATTCATTAACCTAATTATTTTAATATCTCCCATAATTCTTGAAATCTCAATATGTATTTCATTTAGACGTAACGCCTTATTGTTATACATCTTTTTTTAGTTTGATTCTACTTCACTTTTTTGGATCATTCTATAATGTACTTCATTCTCTTCAAAAATAGTTTTATCCATAAACATTTTCATTTATTTTTTTTTTCAGTGATATTTTTATTTTTCCTTGATCTCTTCATCTTTAATCATGATCATATTATTTTATTTAACCATCGAACTTAATCAAAATTCCTGTCTCTTATTTTTTGCTCAACTATTCTATGTATCTCATTTTCTCATTCCTTACTTTTGATCTATTATTAAAAATAGTAGAAGTTACAGCCTATTATATAAATCATCAATAACTGTAGCTTTTATATTAGAATTCTATTTTTCTTATAATCATTATGAGTTTTAGCATATTTACTTTTGCCACCTTTTAAACGTGCATTTCTATTCCTTAAAAATTCTTTTGTACCTATTACTACCCCACAAAGTCTGTTTATCGCTGTATGCTTTATTATTATATTATAAAAAACATTCTACAATACTATTTAGCCATATAAGCTTAAGTTTTAATCACAATTTTGATTATCACAAATATAATTTGATTAATGCTAATAACTCTACTTAAGATTGGCACGGGTACAAGCTAATTCAATTTCACACGGGCTTCAAGCAAATATATGTATTAAGCACACTCAAATTAATTATGACTTAAATGAAGCTAGTCAAATAAGCTCAACTGTATCAAGATCATCAAACATTATGAAAATCATTTATTTATTTTTTGAGTTATAAATTACTTTATCGAAAGTGTTTATGAAGTTTAGAATAACTTCCAAACACTAAAATATAAAAAAAATTCTGAATAAATTTAATTGAAGGATTAATCAATTTAAAATTTATAACTAAAACTCAACAACTAACTCTTTATCCCACTATATGGGATAAAAAGTTATAACTAACTCCACATTTTTGTCTCAGATGTCTAATATGTCCAAATTAGTTTCTTGATTATGCAATTTTGATCCAAAATAGTCTCCTAACTACTCAAATTTTATCTAAAATAACATAATAAAATGACCAGTTTGGATTATATTTGTGAAATCAATAGACCAAATTAAACACATTAGATCTACAGTAGCCTCCATACAAATAGTCCAAGAACCAATTTAATATTTTTTTAACACTGCCGTTGCCAGGTCCCAAGTCCTGGATGAGAAAAGTGGAGGGTTGCGTTAGGTAGTCGACAGCCAGCGTAAAACTTGTCAAACAATAATGACATGAATCCTTTAAGAAATTGTGTTAATGCTAGGGCGTCCCCTGGAAGCGACGCGCTGTATGGCCTGAATACAGTGACAAGTGTGCAAGGGCCGCTGCACCGGCGCCAATAAAATGACCAGTTTGGATCATTCATACAAATAGTCCAAGAACCAATTTAATATTTTTTTATAACTAATTATATCATATGATCAATGATCGTATGTGTTAAGTTTGAATTGAACCAACCAAAATAATCAATTAAATTCAATTTAATTTGATCCATTTGTGGATCGTATTGGGATTATATTGTGTAATATTGTATGAGCTAAATTCAAATTAAATTTAGCATATCAATTAAGCAAATACATTTCAATTAAATTCAAATTCCCTATATTATGCTCTTTTAGTCTCAGATTATCTAATATGTCCAAATTAGTTCCTTGACTATTCAACTTTGATCCAAAATAATTTTTAACTCCTCAAATTTGATCTAAAATAATCAAATAGAACAACTAGTTTGTGTCATATTTGAGAAATCAATGGACCAAATTAAATATATTAGATAGCTGAGACTAAATTATCCTCATACAAATAGTCCATGAACCATTTTAATATATATTTTTATTACTAATTATACTATATGCTGTATGATCATACAATACAATTTGCATTAAATCTGAATTAAATCAACAAAAAAACAAAAAAAAATTGATTTAATTTGATCCATTCTTGGATCATACTGGGATATATTGTGCAATATTGTATGAGCTAAATTCAAATTAAATCTAGCATATCATTGAGCAAATACGTTTAAATTAAAATCAAAATCTCTATATTATATTATTTTAGTCTCATATTATCTAATATGTCCAAAGTAGTTCCTTGACTATTTAACTTTGATCCAAAAAGTCTCTTTAACTCCTCAAATTTGATCTAACATAATCCAATAGAGCAACTAGATTGGATCATATTTGAGAAATTAATGGACCAAATTAAATATATTAGATAACTGAGACTAAACTAGCCTTATACCAATAGTTCAGGGACCATTTCGATATTTTTTTTAGAACCAATTAAACCATAGGGTGTATGATTGTATAATACAATTTGTGTTAACTCTGAATTAAATCAGCGAAAACAATATAATAAATTCGATTTAATTTAATCCCTTTGTGGTCGTAATGGGATATATTTTGTAGTATTATATGAGATAAATTCAAATTAAATTTAGCATATCAATTAGGCAAATACGCTTTTCAATTAAAATCAAAATCTCTATATTATGCTATTGTGCATAGTCAAAATTTTAATTTTGGACCAATCTTTCTCTTTATCAACCAGACATCCAGTAACCTTCTTCAAGGCCTTGAAAACTCTATGCTCTAATGGTTATTTCTTCAGTTTGTATGCTAATACTATTTGCTTCTACTGCTAATGCAAATATTACATGGTTTGGTCCTTAGTAAATGCAATGTCATTGCAATTTATGTACTCATCTACTTGTTGGTACTTGAGTCAGTGGTTGTTTTTGGCATTTCAAATTTTAAGGACATAACTTAGTTGCATGTCAACTAGCATCAAAGCTTACTTGCAGGCACACATTTTTCTTTCAATCAAACTCGTTTACCTGAATTTCATGGCTTTTTTGGAGGAGAATAGTAGGGAAGTAACTTACGACAAATATGTAGGTACAGCTAAGCATTTTGGTGATGATGGCGATGATGAATTTGGGGATGTTTTTCCTTATGTAGCTTTCATGCATGATTCTTCATCATCTTAACTAGCTTGACTTCATTTTAATTTAATTTATTTTCTTTTATTTTATATTAGGATAAATCATTGATTTATATAATAGCATTTTATTAGCTCTTAAGGCTTTATAAAGTTGTTTAGACACGAAAAAGACCTATAAATAGGACTTTGCTTTGTACTTTTTGTTGCATTGAATAAAAATTAGTTTTTCTTGTGTAAATTTCATTTGAAAGGCTTGGTGGTTGTTCTACTCTTTGGTGAAGCTTGGTGGCTGATCCCCTAGGGCTTTGGTGAGTCCTTAGTTACCATTCTTACTTTTGCTCATCTTTTTCGACACAAATTTCATCTCCTCTATGTAGTCTCAAGCCTAGCGTTTCTCAACCCCAAAACCCATTCAACCTCTTCTAAACTCTTTCAAATATTCATTCACATCCCTTCTAACCTTTCAAGGCTTTAACTTGCAATAATTTTAATATATCATTGCCAAAAATTCAATGTAGAGAGACAATTTAATGTTGTGAGCAACTAAATTAAAATATTATAACTCCTTAACTACTAATTCATAACTCATTAAAACACCACCAGTAGTTCCCTAATATCTCAAAATTTTTATTTGGTGTTTTTCATTATTTTTCTACAAGAAAGGGTTGTTTTTTGATAACCTTGAAGTTTCAGCTCCAAATTTGTCCTAAATCTGAATTCCCATTTTACCACCACCTAATTAACCCTCCCATCATAGCCCTAAGGGGATGCCAATCAAGTTGTTGGTTTCATCATAAAGATCCTATAGGCTTTGCACCAATATATCTCATATAGCTGCTGTAAACTTCTCTTATACATGAACTTCTCTTCTTATGTGCATTTTTTTTATCCACAATATTAAACATATTTGGTTGATTTCCTTGTGTAGCTGTCTGACGTTTTTTTGGCTAAACTCAAATTTAATAAGTTGTAGGGCTTTGGACCAATTCCTTTAAAAAAGTACTAACAAAGTTCTATTTGAGAAGTGCTGAAAATAGCATGTATTTTTGTGTTGCTGCTAACATGTCTATGTTATGGTAACTTTTAAAGTTTTGATTCTTGGTAACAGGGTTAAGTTCTTAAAGTTGACTTATTATAAGTTATGTTGCTAAATTTCATTCCTTGTTGCTACAGAGTTGCTCTACAGTTTATTCATGAGCTACAATGTAAATCTTTGAAGAACTGGGATGCAAGTAAATCTCAAGGCTTACCAGTATTTGCCGTAGGGGTTGCTTTTGTCGATGAAAGCGCAGTTGGTCTTAATCCATCAATTGGAATGTCCAACATAATTGAAGAAATAAATAGCGTTGTATCTGAATTAGCTCCTGCTCAGAAAGAGTTGCATGTGACATCTATGGAAGGGTTATTTTGCAAGAATTTTGATGATGGAAGGAGTTGTTTGAATGAGTTGTTGGATAGTATTACAGATGCAACTGGGAAAGAAGATTTCACACAATATCTGCGCATGCTTTCTTTGCAGAAGGTTTATTCTCAATTTCTTAACATCCACATTTACGATACTGGTAGTCAATAGTCATTGATCTTTCCAATGTGCCTACAGATTGCTTTGGATAACAATTACACAAAACTATTGCTTGGATCCTGTGCTTCAAAGATGGCACGCTTGATAATATCTGCCACCGTTAAGGTTTGCTAGTGTCCAGGGGCGGATCCAGTTTCTTTTTTCAAAGTGGACAATTTTTTTCTTTTTTGTGGGGATGGAAAAAGACGTTTAGGATTGATAAAATTAAGACAATAAAGATTTTTTATGGGAGGAAAAATACCCAAAATATTCAAAATATTCTAAAAATTTTCCTCTAAATATTTAATTTTTTTTCCCACCCTGAGCACATGGGGGATCCGCCCATGCTAGTGTCTACCAGCTTCAGGCTAACTATATATTTTTGTTTAAGGTAACTGAAGAAATTTCCGTAATTAACCAGGTCTAGTAATGCAATGCTGTTTTGTTATAAATAATAGATATTTTTTGGAGGATTATATGGTATTTTTTCTCAGGGTCAAGGTTTCTCTTTACCTGCCAACTTGCAATATGTTGATTCAAGGTGGGAAGTACCTGTAGTGCTTCCTCTTCGTGATTGCCTTGCGCAAGAGCTTGCCATGCTTTGTCATCTGGATGGGTAGGATTTCCTACTTATATCTCCCAATTTTACTTTCTATTGGCACATTCTAACTGATTAGATAGTTTGAAGACTACACAGCTATTCAACGGTCCTGTCGGAATCAATGGCCTGGTATCATCATTTGTTGCACGCCTACAGGTATTAAGACCTTTGATTTAATGCGATATAAAAGGTTTGATTGAAAGCACAGATCTTTATCTTTAGTTTTGAAGTCTAAGGTTTCGTTTGAGATTGCTTCTTAAAACAGCTTTTAGTACAAAATTTTTAATTTTTGTACTAAAAAGCGGCTTTAAGAAGCAATGAAAAAGCCGTTCCAAACAAAGGCTAAGATAGCTGAACTTTTGGCATTTCTCATTCACTTACACCACCACTTAAAAGGAAAACACCCTTCAATTTGCAGGAAGAAAATCCTTCTCGAGAGCGAACTATAGTAAGAACTGGAGAGAAGCTGAAGGTGTTCTCCTTTAACAAATTTACTCAAGATGGGTATTATGATTTTCTACCATCCATTATTCGCCCCAAGTTTCAAAATGTTAATCACGAAGAATCAAAACCTGAATTTCTCTGCCCAATCTGTGGGAGCCCGCTAAGTGATTCAGAATGGAAGCATCTCAAAGAAACTCAAGGAATGTACCAAACTAGTATTGAAATGTTTGCTTCACAATGTTGTCAAAGCTGTCGTTTTCAGATACTCCCAAAAGACACAAGTTCTCTTGAAAAGTTCTATTCGCTTTTACCTTTGTCAATAACAAATAGGATGAAGAATCAAGGATGTGCTGATCAAAGATGGTTAAGGTGAGAAGTCAGAAATATGCCCTATTACATTTTATGTTTAACATTTTCCTTCCTCATAAATGCTTTATTAATTTAGATTAGCTGCCTTTTCTACTACAAAAGTTTTGTTCCCATTCCATTTTCATTCTCCTCTCAACTAAGATCATAAAATTTAAGATTTTGTTCTGTCAAGTTGTGGAAACTATAGAATACTCGATTAGGGGAAAAATTATTCTGTGCGGAAGCTGAACCCCGTCCGAATACCTAAGCCCGCGGCTCGGTACTCTCAGTACTGGGGTACCGGGGCTCAGTACTGCTTGGTACCGTGGCTCGGTATCGCTGACGTGGCTCATTCTGGTTGGTATCCAGATGTATAACTGCGTTCGGAGCTATAGAATTTTCTTCATTTCAAGGATATTTCTGATTAATATTAAAGTTTCAAGTGTTAAAATATGTAAATAGAGTAGTATAAGGTGGTATGTATGTAAATCTCCCAAAAAAAATCCTTGGGTGAATAAATTGAATGTTGTTTATCTAATTTATCATTAATTTTCTTCATTTTAGGGAGCAGATAGAGGAGTTCCTTATCAATGACGAGGATGATAGCAGATGATAGCACTTGAAACGCCATTTTTACATGGTAATAGTTCTTCATTATTTCCTTATCTTAATTTGCTGACCGTTCATAGTTCAGAAAAACAGTGAATATCACGTCAGGCATATCTAAAATTACAGTTCTACTTCATCTTTGATGCGACATATCGCCAGCCAATTTACAAGGTCCATGTTTAAGGATAAATGACTTTATATTTTCTTTATTTTAATTTTTTATTTGTAATGAGTGCATCATAGTGCAGTGTAAGGATGTAAAAAAATAATTATTCTCAAAATTTTAGTTAAAGTAGAAAATCTAATATTGGCACGGCACATTGTACTTGTATTTACTTTCATTTTATTATTTGATACAACAACAACATCAAGCCTTTATCCCACTACGTGGGGTCGGCTACATGAATCCTTTTTCTCCATTGTGTCCTATTAAAAGTCAAATTCTCGTTTAAATCTAATAAAGAAAGGTCATTCCTAATATTTTCTAACCAAGTCTTTTTAGGTCTACCCCTATCTTTCTTAATACAAGTCAAATCTAATACCTCTACTCTCCTAACCGGGTCATCGGAAGGCCGCCTTTTTATGTGACCAAACCATTTAAGGCGACTCTCTCTAATCTTATGGTTTTATTGTTTGATAAAACCATTAAATACTCATCGTGAATTCACTTATTCTTTCTGACAAAGGCAAAAGTGAATCAGGGAACTAAATGTATACTCATATAAGTTCATATAGGTGTTTCATAGATACCTAATAGATTTCAACAAGATAACTCATTGAAAGCAGTCACATCATCCAAGGCATTCACCTGTAGGAGATTGACTTAGACAAATCAATCTAACTGAGGGGTCATCCTATGCAAGTATATCAGAGAACTAGTATAGATTCTTCCAAGCACTAGAGAGACGCTTATCTCGACAAAGATCGATCTCAGCATGCCATTTTCATTGACAAAGCTACCAAGTTTTACTAATATACTTCAAGCTAGATTCATGAAGTGCACATCTCTAGAGTCTGTAACTACAACCTCCTGGACTCGGATAGTCCTCAGCTTGCGGTTATCATCGCCTCATATGACTCACCCTTCATGTCTTGAAGTCAAAGTTGGGACTTGTCTGCATTTTTCGAGGACTCGCCCATACTGACCTGCCCTGCATGTCCTTTTTCGAAGAACTTGACTAGTACACTCATTAGTGAAGACTCGCCCAAGTGATTCACTCATAAGTTCATAATAAATATTAGTGCTATAAAAAGTTATGAAAAATTTACACACACACGCAATTAGAATGTAATGTTACGACCTTCTAATGTAAGATTAAAATCATCCATTTTGTTAACATCATTAAATTATTTCAAAGTTTAAGGACCGTTTAATGATTTGAAATTAAAATTAGGGGTGTCAATTCGGGTCAATGGATCGGGTTCGGGTCGAACCCGAAATTGATCCGACATTATTCGGGTCAATATGAACCCGACCCGTTTTTAAAAACGGGTCAGGTATCTGGACTCGAATCCGACCCGATTTGAATCCGGGTCAACCTGACTCGACACGAATGACTCGGGGTTGACCCAAAATTGCTAGTTTTTTGGTCAAAAATTGATTTTCGGATAAAAAACGGGTCAATCTCGGGTTTTTGAGTCAAATATGAGTTTTCGTGTCACTTTCGGGTCAATTTCGGGTTGTTAGGTCAACGTGAACCCGACTCGATTTTTAATATAGATTGATTTGTTGAACCCGAACACGACCCGTTTTGGGTTCGGGTTGACCCGAACCCGAATTTTTTCGGGTCGGATTCGTGTCGTGTTTCGGGTCGTGTCAAAAATTGACACCCCTAATTAAAATGAGTTTTCATTTTTATATATTTCATGTGTCTAATGATTTTAAATGGTAAAATATATTGATAAATTTATATTTTTAAAGGCTCAAATATCATTGTTTTTTATTTTTTATAATTAATTAAATTAAGATGAAGATTAATTTGAATATAATTCTTTTATTGTAAAGCATATAGAACTCTGCATCTAATGCCTATTAACTCAAAGGTTCAAATTCTCTATATTTACTACTGAAACTGCACCTGTCCAGTTGCCACATCCTAACCATTCAATTCATTTTTGACGGCTGACTTTAATTTTTTAATCTTTGTTTTTCAAATTTATTTTAGCAAAGTTATTTCTGAGAAGAAATAGAAACGAAAATTATGTTTAAAAAATAATTTTGAAAAAATCTATCATTTTTCAGTTATTTGTATGGAACTTCTTATAATATGATCGTTTCTTTCATAAGAATAAAAAGTTAAATTAAGATAATAATAATAATAATTTACTTTCATAAGAATAAGAATTTAAATTAAAATAATAATAATAATTTAATATATTTTATAAATATAAATACTAATAACAAAATTTTGGAAATATAAGTACTATAAAATCTTCATAATATTTTGATTGTGCTAGTACTTATTATGATAATTTAGCAAGAAGATTTCAAGAGAAACTATAATATGTGCTACTAGAGTTTTAAAAATCATTCACATAAGCATTTGATAATTATTATAAGTGTATGATCATAAAAGTCTATATATGTAATTAATAGGTACCAAAATAAATTCAGCACCAAAGAGCTCAGCCAGGAGTACTCACCAAAATGAGTCTCACTCTGAGGGGCATTCACCAAAGTAACATTTGGGATGGGCAGACATTCATCCAAGTGGAGCTCATATAATTGGTGTTCGTCCTAGGAAAACTCTTTCGAAGAGACATGTTTTGAGTGAGTTCAACTGAAGCTCGTCTCATCAAGCCTTCACTCGAAGAGAAACTCATTCTATGAGGACTAGGATCTCTTAGCGATCCTTACCATGTAAGAATATTCACTTTTAATAGATATTCTCGTACAAGTTACATAAGGCACACATAGATATGAAGCCCATGGGCACTATCAACTAAGTTTATCCTAAGATTACAATTGCGCAAATTCATTGATTGCTCTAAGAGGAGCATTGTTCATTGGGAACTTGTCTTTACAAACTTGTCCAAAGTACTCACCCAAGGCACTCACATAAAGTACTTTCAGGGGCATCCAAAGCCACAACAAAGACTAATGATATGAATACTCTCCAGTCTAGTCATATGCTGAAAATCAAGAAGGTAGCTAAGTTTATCAAATAAAAAATAATGAAGACTACAATCATCCTACCCAATTCATCAAGAAAGAAGTATAAAAACTCCTAAACACCTACTTTATTAGTGATGTACATTATCGAGCATGAATCTTTGATAGAGGATGTGTGTCAACTTCATTAGTGATGTGCAGTGATGGTGTAGAAGGCAAAATGAAAAATAGAGGATGCGTGTGAACTTCACAAATATGGACTTGAGTAGCCCAATAATTGATTTACTAGTTGGCTCGATGGTTGGATTTCTAGTTCTTAGCTTTCTTGACGCATTCTTTAGCTACCATCAAATAAAGATGCTCCCCAATGACTATGAAAAGGCATCCTTTGTTATGAGGCAGATTTTTACTACTACAAAGTGATGTTTAGTCTAAAAATGACATGACAACTTACTACAAAATGGATCGAGTTTCGAAGACTAGAATAGGAGAAATGCCTAAGAATACGTGGAAGATCTATTAGTAAAGAGCAAGTCATCGAAGTAACACATTCAAGGCCTAAATGAAATTTTTGCTACATTACAATGGTATAATATGTGGCTCAATCAACTGAGGCTTTCTTTAAGAGAAGATTTTGGCTAGTTCATAGGTTCCTCTTAACCCAATAAAGGATAAAAGTGAATCACAACAAAGGGAAATAGATCTTGAAATTGTCGTCACCCAAAATTATGAGAGTTTTATAGTGACACATTAGGAAAAATTGAAAGACTCAATCCCTTCATCTCAAAGTTAGGCAAGAGATGCTCACCCTTCTTCAAAATATTTACAAGTACCAAGTGCTTTACATGCAGTGAGGAGTATGAGATAGCCTTCCAACAACTAAAAATTCACTTATCCTCACATCTATTAATACAAAGCCCTCAACTAGGAGAATACCTACTATTGTAACTAGGAGTTGGAAAATTTGTCATTATCTCAATTCTGGTTAGATAAGAAGGAGAAGGAAACGATCCATTTACTATATGAGCAAAATATTGAGTATAAAATTAGGATATCAAATCAGGAAAAAATTGGCATGGGCACTAATAATCTTTCCTTGATGACTCTGATCTTACTTATATGTCCACTTAATTTATGTTATCATTAAACATCCCCTCAAAGTCATGCTAACTTAATTAGAGCATTCTGATAGGTTTATCACGCTAGTGGTTAATCTAAGAAAATTTCAAATCACCTATACTCCTTAAAAGGCCATCAAAGCTAAAGCATTAGTCGAATTCCTCATGGACTTCAATTGTTTTAATACATATATTTTCAAATTGAAAGTGAAAAGAAACTTATTCTAGTACTTCAGGATAATAGAAATACCAAGGGAAACATCAAAGAAGATGAGCTGCCATAGGTCCAGGCGGACTACTTGGTGAGTATGATTGATCCTTATGTGTAGACCTGTCAATATTGGACCCGACCCGAAAACCCGACCCGAACCCGGCCTGAAAATTTCGGGTTCGGGTCAACCCGAACCCGAACCCGAACCGGGTCGGGTTCGGGTTAGAGATTTTGACCCGTTTGTAAAACCGGGTCGGGTTCGGGTTGACCCGGAAACCTGAAATCGACCCGGTTTGACCCGTTTTTAATTAATTTTGGAGGATTTTAATGAATTTTTATGAAATAAGTAAATAATATTTCAAAAAATTATAAATATTATTGCCCAAATTAAATTAATCTTGATTTATTTTAAATTAATTGAAGTAAATCTACCCTTAATTTGATTTAAATTTAAATAAAATGAATTAAATAAAAAAAATTTAATTAAATATACCCGAAGCGGGTCGGGTCGGGTTGACCCGGACTCGAAGCGGGTCGGGTTCGGGTTCGGAAAACCGACCCGTTTGCAAAAACGGGTCGGGTCGGGTCGGATTGAACAGTGTCGGGTCAATTTCGGGTTAGACCCGAACCCGACCCGTGACCCGTTTTTGACAGGTCTACTTATGTGGATTATCGAAAGGCAAGGAAAATTTAGCCCAAGATAATAGATTCAAAATCAAAGTTGCATAATATCTTCTAATTTCATATGAGTTATTTAGAAGATTGGCAACCTCATTAAAATTGAGGTGTGTGAAAGAATGGGAAGTAGAGAAAATATTCAAGCAAGTGCACTATGACGAGTGAGGGAGCCACTTAGGAGGAAGAACATATGACCATAGGATCCTCATATAAGGGTAATCTAGTTGAACCTTACAAATGACTTATAGAATTTTCAAAGAAATGCCTCATATATAAAAAAATATCCTCTAATGTAGCTACAACCTTCCCATAAGCTCCAGCCAACAATCAGCCTGTGGTTATTATACATTGAATGGATCTCATTGGATCATTTCTCCCCTCTAATGGGCAAAGAATGTTCACCCTTATTATGGTTGACTACTTCTTAAACTAAATTAAGAGAAAGAAATTAGCAAAGATGACTACCAATGTCATGAATAATTTCCTTTGGTCTAAAATCACATACATGTATGGCCTATCTCATAATTATTGTTGATAATATGCCATAGTTTTCCAATAAGAATGTCAAGAAAATATGTCAGTCATAGGGATGTTTCCTCGGACTTTTTTTAGTGCATCATCACAAACCTAATGGACAAGTCAAATCAACAACAAGCATATTTTGAACCTTCTAATGATAAAGGTGGAAGGACCCAAACCCAAAGTAAATTGAATAGAAGCATTACCTTCAGTCCTTTGGGCACTAAGAAATACATAATCCTTACTGATTGGACACACATAATTTGTACTCTTCAATAGAATTGAGGCCCTACTATCAATTGAGTATGATCTACATAGTTTTTGAGTGATCACTGTCATGAATTTCAAGGAAGAAAAATTAGCAAGTTGGAAGAAAGAAATAAAGAAGGCATAGAAGTTGTGTTAGATTTATTTCTTGAGCTTAAAGCTCAAAAAATATTGAAGCATGAATGGATAAAGAGGAGAATGATGAGGTACTATAATGCAAATGTCAAGAATAATATTTTCCACCTTCACAACATTATGCAAAGAATAGTGAATGCAGTAGCTTGCCATCCCATGCTAGAAGACTTGGGTTGACCTAGGAAGCACCATATATTATTAAGCAAATTAGCCTTCAAGCATACCAATTACAAACATACTAATGAATTGAAGATTTTTTACCCCTATGAGAAGTCATTATATAAATATTATATCTTCTATTGGTTAATAAACTATTTTCATTTTTTTAACCAAGTCCCATTCTATCTGGCGATTCATCTATGTAATAAATGAATAATAAAAAATAATGATAAAATCATGACTTGGGAAACTCACCCCATCTCATTGTACACTATGGGAGCTTGCCTTACTTTCTCAAATCTAAAAAGAGAACTCAATCACTCAAAGGAAAATAAAGTAACTTGTCCTAGGTTGTCGAGAGTCCAAAGTTGGTTAAATTTTAGCCCTAATAAGTGACAAATCTCTTAAAAACTTTCTAACTTAACGGATATATAACTCAGCCAAAAAATAAAAGAGGATAACTTACCATGTTAAAGATTAACATAGTCTTGATCAAGGTTCAAATATATGGGCAACAAGACTAATCTCTCTAGATAAGTCGAAACCTCTAGGTATAACTTAAAGGAGAGTAGAAGCCCCAAGAAAGAAGGATAGGGTATGCTTGGAAAGGTCACCTAGGTTTAGCTTATAATGCCTCTTAAAAAAATTTATTTGTTTGGGTTAAATTACGGACTATTATAATCTTTTCACCTTAGAAAAATATTATCCCCTATATTTCCAGGGACAAAATAAATCAATAAAAATAGATTTGATTCATAAATCCATCAAAATAAATCAATGCGAGCTTTTGATTTTAAAATATGAGACTTATTATAAGAGTGTATAGTGAGAGTAAGATTATTTTGCTATCCTCTTTCAACTTAATCATCCGGTTGAGTTTATGAGTATGTATTAAGCCTATTTTAATTGAGATTATAAGGCATCCATGGGATCTTAATGGTTTTCTTCAGTTGGTTTATTCAGTATGGGCTAGAGCAACAATCTTCTTCCTTATTTTACTTAATTTTTACTTATTTTTACCTATGATTTTCACTGCTTGTGCTCGATGGATGAACATATGATAGATGATGATTTGATATCTTTGATAAATGTATAAGATATATTATTCATTGGTGAAAAACATAATATGAGATATAGTCAAAGAATATATATATTTTTTTAGATAGTCAAAGAATATTGATAGCAATTGCTCTTTGAAATCACCTCAAGATTATTTAAAAAAAAATGAATTAGATATATGATGATTTTCTTTATATGAATCAATAAAATATTATAATTTTTTGTTATAAATTATTGGAATACTAAGAACTTTATCCATGTGATCTTTAAAAAAAAAAAAATTCTTTTAATGTTTTTAATTTTTAATTTTCTTTTATTTTTTTCTATCCATGTGATCTTTGCATTCATCTTTCTTTATAATTTCTCTATTTGTTGTCGAATCTATCATCTATCAAGTTCGCTTTAAAATAGGAATACTGTAAGTGGTACTTTTTAACTCTCTAGGCACTACATGTTGTCAAATATCTTCTCTATCCTCAATAACTAGTCCTCTACTATCAATGGCTCTACAACCCCCCTTGAATAATAGGAGTTTCAACTTATCGAACATCTTTAGATGCATGTCCCCTTCTAACTCATTGTGTCCCACATGTCTAATATGAGAATCACTCATAGCATGTGTAACCATGTTGGCTAACTACATCAAACTATCATAATTCACTCGAGTTGCTGCTGCTCTTTGTCCATTAACCCTCAGATCTTGCATGCCCCTACACAATGCAACAAACTTGTCACTCGCAACAGAGGAGTTGGATCTTAACCCTGAAGTCCCACATGCCTCTACCTTGACCCCAAAGTCCCACATGCCTCTACACAATGCTAAAACCAAATTACTCAAATCAAAGTAATTAGCCCACCCTAAGCCCTCCACCCTCTTCTTCTCTTACTTGAACTCAACCTTGACACATGCATGCTCTTCCTCTAAAGCTTAGATGTGATCAAATATAGCCTCCAAGAGAATTGGAAAAGGTACAACGACATTAGTGTTTTTGTGAATAGGCAAAGGGGTAGGTTCACATAATTGTGATAATCTTGAAAAAGACACTCTTTTTGAGGCAATAGAAAAAATTGAACAATGAAGCTTTATTTACTTTCTCATTATTAAGAAGGATATTAAATGCTTTCGAACTTTTTTTTTTTCCTTTCCTTTCACAAGTTGCTTTTCAAAGGAGTAAGTAAATTGAAGAACTAAATATATGCCAATGACATCTATGTACTAAACTCACATGTACTAAACAAGTTTACCTCTGAGGTGCTCAACCAAGATGGGCGCTCACCTAAAACAAGCTATATATCTTGAAGGGCATTTGTCAAAATAAAGTTTGGAATAGGAAGACATTCACCTTAATAGAGTTTGTAGTACAAAAAGCTCACCCGAGGAGAATCTAATAGAAGACACATTCCGAACAATTTCAACAAGAGGCTCACCTCAACAAAACTTCACTTGAAGAGGCACTCACACTAGAAGGAATAACTCTCAATAGTCCTGCCTAACTAAGACTATTCACCTATAGATATCCTCATCTAAACTATAAAAGGCACACATACATATGAAGCCCACAGTTAGCTCCACTATATTTGTCCTCAACTCACGACCACACTCACTTTAAAAACTAGTTGCTTTCCCTAAGAGACTCACCGCTTGTCTAAAGCGCTCACCATCACAATCTCATAGTCGAGGTTGTTAACATAGCCAAAATATCATCCACATATAAATTTGAATCCAACAATAAGAACAATGTCAGATACTTTGCTTGCAAAGGAGAATAAGCTACTATACAATTATTAGTCAAAACTACTAAAATTTTCCTCCAAAAAGGCCAAACAAGAAGTCCTATAAAAATATCCTTTGTAAGCTTCAATGCATAATATCAAGCATCCTCTTCAGAATAAGGTAACATCACAGAATCTGAAAGTCACATAGATAATACCAAAAATAACAAACTGCTGCTCCAGGAAAATAAATAGAAAGATCACACACAACTAAAGAAGATAATGAAATAAGCCAAAATGCATAATAATATTTACACTGTAATACAACTTACAAAATATTTTATATTTGAAAAATTCTGGTCAAGATGGTCTAATCATATGTAAAAACTGATTCCTATGATGCACCATGGGTGAAAATGTACAAGTCCTCTATATTCATGTGGTCATAGAAACTAGCACCTGCCTCAAAAGTTGAACGAGAAAAAAAATAGTAAAGAGGAGAAACTAGCGCAAAACTGAACCTAGGCTTCGTTTGGGACGGCTTTCTTATTGCTTCTTAAAGCGGCTTTTTAGTTAAAAAATTTAAAATTTTGTACTAGAAAGCCGCTTTAAGAAGCAGGAAGAAAACAGTCCCAAACGAAGCCCTAACCTCAGCTAAAAATCTGAAGGCTTCTGCTCCTTAAAAGTACCAACTTCTTTGAAATCTTTTAAATGGGGCTTTGGTAGAGCATAGGGTTGATGGGTAGTTGTACTTGAATGAATGCCACCATTAACGTTATTTGGAGAGGAGAGCTGGTGATAGTTCCCTGCAGAAGAATAAGTGCCATTTGTTACAGAGCCAGAAGAATGATGGTTCCCCACAGCAGAGTGAAAGCCATTTAAGATATTTGTTGACGGTCCTGCGAAAAAGCCATTTGTGGCATTCATTGAAGAACCTGAAGGGCCTGGCAAAGAATGATTCGAATGTGGAAATAAACTGTGGGCAACGTCAGGCGCTGAACGTGGTGGGAGTCTGGAAGCTGTGGGTTCAGAAGTTTCTGCATGGGAGTGATTGGTTTCACTAGGGAAAGAATAAGATGGAGTTAGAAAACTGAAACTTTTTTTTTGACTGGTTCAGAAATTCTTCTGATCAAATAATAAATTTTTTCAACTGAAGTGCCAAGGAAAAGAAGACTGAGCTGAACATATCACTAATGAAGCATACTAACCCATTAGTAGAGTGTCTTCCCTTCATCGAAGGTTCGCTTTTTGCCCGAGGTTTATCTCGTGGGCTGTACGTTATCTCCTGAGAACGTTATGTAGGTTTTATGAATAAAATTCTTACATTTAGGCTTCGTTTGGGACGATTTTCTGACTGTTTCTTAAAGCAGCTTTCTAATATAATAATTAAAAATTTTGAACTAGAAAGCTGCTTTAAGAAGCAATAAAAAAGCTGTCCCAAACGAAATTTTTGGCATGGAACATAAAGCAATAAGATAAATTTTGGTGACCTGAGGCTTACATTAAGTTTGATTCCTGCAAAAGCATGAATGGAACCATGGAGATTGTAATGATTTGAGTTCCGAATAAAGGGATGATCAAGTAGCATATTTGCTGTTGGCCTTTCTGCTGGGTTCCTTCGGAAACAACGCTGCAGAAAATCTTTACCCTCTGATGACAAAGTCTCAGGTATTGGTGGATCTTTATGCAATACCTTAAACATTGCAGCAGCCTGTAGGCATAGGAAACAAATATTATATGCTGGTCAAAAACTAATGAAAGGAAAAATATTCCAAAGACATCTAAGAAAGTATTGTACATTAGGAATGAATGATCGAAAGGGTAAAGAATGAAATAACTGATGAGGTTGATATGGTTAGTAATAAAGTCGCCGTCATAAAACTAACTATTACAAAGATATTGTAGTAATAGTGCCTATGCATGCCAAATTAGATAAAAGAAAAGTTTTAAACCTACAACAACAACAACTATAATAATAACATTAAGGCTTCGTTTGGGACGGCTTTCTTACTGCTTCTTAAAGCAGTTTTTTAATACAAAATTTATATTTTGTTCTAAAAAGTTGCTTTAGGAAGCAGTAAAAAAGCAGTCCCAAACGAAGCCTAAGTCTTTACCCCACTACGTGAGGTTGGCTACATGAATACTTTTTCCCAGTGTCCGATAAAATCTAATAAAAAAGTAGGCTATTTCTAATACTTTCTAGCCAAGATGTTTTTAGATCTACTTCTATTTTTTTTTTAACATGAGTTAGATTTAATACATCTATTCTTTTAATCCAGTCATCGAAAGGCCAATAATTTTGTTAGGATGCAATGTCAATCAACAGCCCAACAATGTTCTTATTAGATTTTATTAGGATCTTCCTCTAAACAGGACAACAAGTAAATGGCAGGTTGGGCTGGTAGGTTCTTGTACTTGGATGATATTCCTGTTGGCAGATCCTCGCTGATTGGAAATGCCTACAGCTTTCTCCCATTCAGAACCATGATTTTGCGCTGAATGGTAGGCTGTTGTAATGCGGCTGATTTTTGGTTGATTTCTACGCATTCTACCTATTGTTTACGTAGTTTTTTTAAATTAAATCCTATTGCTTTATTTAGATTTCTTTCATGCTAGGATAAGTTAATTTCTGTCTTTTACTTTTGTAACCCTTAGGGCCAAGTTTCAGCCACTTGATGCAACGAAAATTTCCACGAATTTGTATCTTCTTCTTTTCTAAAATTCTTTTGCAACTACAAGAAGGGCCTAATAGGGTCAAGCAAAGAGGTCCAGAAGAAAGGTTCTTCTTCCACCTTAGAAAGGCACAACACCGCTCAGGAAGTCTTCATGGAAAGCTCACCTCTTCAAATTACATCCTACCATCCTACCAAACTCATTGAGAAGAACTTCCAATGATCTCACTCAATTCAAATGGTGATTCGAGGAATAGGGCATGTTAGATTCTTGAGTGGTACCATTTGCCAACCTAAAGTAGGTGACCCTTTACTTTTCAATGTGGGATACTAACAATGCTTTGGTGATGTCCTAGCTCATCAATTCTATAGAACTGTACATGATCCACAACATAGCACAAGCAATTTGGGAGAAAGTTACAATATGGTATTCAAATCTTGATAATCTTTTCAATTCTATGAATTATGAAATCACTCGCATTTTTTCAAGCAAGGAAGCATGAGCATGACTGAATGCTTTGCAACACATAAAAATTTTGACAAGAATTATAATTTATTTACCCAAATAATTGGTGTGGTGAGCGTGCAAGTATATCAAACTTAAGATGAAAACAAGAACATTTCATTTCCTCACAGGCCTATATATTTTTATATGTATGATTTTTTAATTAATTTGAAAAAATAATAATAATGTATTGATATCATCGTGCAAATTTTCTATTTCTCAAGTATCTTGATTATTATTATGAACAACAAAATTTGTAATATGTATTTCACCTTCCTGAGGCAACTCGGGCAATATGGAGGCCTTTTCTGATAATTTCAATATTTTAGATGTATCAGCATCGTCCGTTTCGTGAACGGGCGATGTTTGAGTGAGCTTTATGCAATGTCCACAGCCATTGTCTATCATGTCTATCATGTTTGATCAAATTATGAGTAAGAGAAGCTTCTTTCGTAATTTCATTACTCCAAAAATGCAAATGTAATTTTGATCAAGTAATTTTGACCGCACTTCATGCATTTTGAACTGATACGTGTGATGTCCTCTAGTTGGCTAACATTCTCATAGTATTCACTGGAATTGGTCATGAGACACATATAAAGGTCAATAATAGTAAATGTTGTGAGGTATGATCATCTATCCTCTTCAATAAAAGCTTTAGTTTCCAACACAGTAGAAATTGAAAACCCAAACACTGCATGAGGCCATTAATAAATTAAAATGGCAGCATGTAATGGAAGATGAGATTCATTCTACCCAAAAGGAAATTCCTATTGAATGTAAATAGGTATTTATTGTCAAATGTCAAACAAATAGATCCTTTGAGATATAAAAAGTATGGATGGATGCACAAGGGTTCATCCGAACTTATGGGCTTAAGTACTCTAAGCATTTCACTATTACTGATAAATTTAACAATATTCAAGTCCTATAAAAAATAATAAACCTAGACTAGTCGCTTCATTAAATAGATGTCAAGAATGCATTGATTGGTAACTTAACTAAAAAATTCTACATTGATCTTCTTCTGGGCATTAGTGACCCTCAGAAGACATGCTCAATATATAAGTTGAAAAATATCTATGTGCATACTGAAACTATGGTTTAAAAAATCATTTGAGGCACACGCCTCAAGGAGCATCTCGAACTGAGGCACATGATGAGCGCCTCGATGCTTAAGCCTCATTGGCATACCTTTTTAAATGAGGCTTAACACCTCAAGGCATTTTGTGTGCAGAACCATTCCTTGGCCCTTGATCCCACAGCACCGATCTCCTTCCATATTCGGGTGGCTGATTTAGGAAGGATTATATTAGGGTAATTATTCATGATTTTATATTTATTTGTTTCTTTATTAACATATCTTGTATAGATCAATAAATAGGGATAGTTTTGAATAATGAAATTAGGAAACATTTCCCCTCTCCAATTCCCTGAATTTAACATGGTATCAGAGAGAGTCATTCAGTTTTCTTCAAAAATGAGGGCCTGAGAGAGGGAGAACTAGTTCTTACATTATGTTCCTACTAAAGGTCAATAATAGTAAATGTTGTGAGGTATGATCATCTATCCTCTTCAATAAAAGCTTTAGTTTCCAACACAGTAGAAATTGAAAACCCAAAGACTGCATGAGGCCATTAATAAATTAAAATGGCAGGATGTAATGGAAGATGAGATTCATTCAACTACCCAGAAGGAAATTCCTATTGAATGTAAATGGGTATTTATTGTCAAATGTCAAACAAATAGATCCTTTGAGAGATAAAAAGTATGGATGGATGCACAAGGGTTTATCCGAACTTGTGGGCTTAAGTACTCTAAGCATTTCACTATTACTGATAAATTTAACAATATTCAAGTCCTCTCAAAAATAATAAACCTAGACTGGTCGCTTCATTAAATAGATGTCAAGAATGCATTGATTGGTAGCTTAACTAAAAAATTCTACATTTCTTCTGGGCAGCAGTGACCCTCAGAAGACATGTTCAATATAAAAGTTGAAAAATGTCTATGTGCATACTGAAACTATGGTTTAAAAAATCGTTTGAGGCACACGCCTCAAGGAGCATCTCAAACTGAGGCACAAGATGAGCGCCTCGATGCTTAAGCCTCATTGGCACACCTTTTTTAAATGAGGCTTAACACCTCAAGGCATTTTGTGTGCTGAACCGTCCCTTTGCCCTTGATCCCTTAGCGTCGATCTCCTTCCATATTCGGGTGGCTGATTTAGGAAGGATTATATTAGAATAATTATACATGATTTTATATTTATTTGTTTCTTTATTAACATATCTTGTATAGATCAATAAATAGGGATAGTTTTGAATAATGAAATTAGGAAACATTTTCCCTCTCCAATTCCCTGAATTTAACATGGTATCAGAGAGAGGCATTTAATTTTCTTCAAAAAAGAGGGCCTGAGAGAGGGAGAACTAGTTCTTACATTATGTTCCTACTCGCGTGCGTCCAGGGCAGTTGAGCAAGTGAGAGAGCTTCCCCTTTGTGATATTCTACGTGCGACTCTCGTACATGCCTACCTGGGGGCCGAGCCGAGTGAAGAAGATGATTAAGAGGGAGTGAGTAGGAACTGCGTGGGTGTGTTAGAGCCAAATCGAGCAAGGAATGAGTGGTTGAAGAGCTGTTGTACACGCCATCAAATCCTCCACTAGAAGAGCCCCTCCTTGTCCCAAACCCTGATCACTACCCTCAGATATGGGAGATGTAAAAGAAGATCGAAGCCTAGTTTTGTATAGTAGAAGTCGACCTCCTAAGATCTCAGCCACCAGGATCAATCCTTCAAATTGAACAAAGGACACTTCATAACCCACGTTTCATACCTTCTACACTGTCGTTGATGGAATCGTTGCGGGTCGAATTTGGACTGAAGTCGGTTAGCTGGATTCAAAGTTTGGCGATGGAACGATCCTGATATGTGGAGTTGCCCAGACAATGTATGCAGTGTTGAAGAATATGGTTTTCTTGGTGGTAAGGCAGCTCACTGCTACGGTCCAGTGCGTGCTTACGGTGACCAAGAGTTGGTGAGCATGCAAATGGTGAGTACGCTACTTCCCAAAGTAGGGAGTTAATCATAGATGTCTAGAGTGAGGCTACAGAGAGATTAGAAGCACTTTATCCTACCCTAAAGAAGCTGGCGCTTGTTGGTTCTCCAGGTTCTCACAAGTGGCCTTTATTGCTAGAATTCTAAGGAATAAATGTTCCCACCACCAGCACTCATTGCTACAATTTTAAGGAATATAGGTTCCCACCACTAGCCTTTATTGCCAAAATTTGAGGAATGCAGGTTCCCACCACCAGCCTTCATTGCTGGAATCTGAGAAATGCAGGTTCCCATCACCGGCCTTTATTGCTGAAATTATGAGGAATATTGGTCCCTCTACTGGCCTTCATTATCGGAATTCTAAGAAATATTGATCCTTCTGCTCCCTTCATGCATCCAAGACCAAGGAAAGATCAAGCGGGAAGGCTCCTCTTACGTGCAACGTCCAGAGTCGGCCGAGCATAAGTGAGAGAAGTCAAACGAAGGACCTCTGTTTACGTGCATATGGACAGAGCAGAGAATATAAGGACAACCAAGAGTGCAAGACCTGCACTCCTTTCTGCGATCAGACCAGAGGGATCAGAGGCCCTGCATGCGCCGTTATGGGGTCAATCGAACAGGAGTGTTTGGGTGGAGTCGGACGACTGATTTGCATTGGGATAAAGGCTTGGTCGATCGGACGAGAGGAGATTTGCATGCAAAGTGCTGAGCTGCTTGAGACATTTTTTTTTATTGTTGTCCTGGAAGATTGTTGCAATCCTAAAAATAGATTTTTTTTTCCTACCGTCGTACCTTCATTGCTAACCTTTCGTTGTAATTGTTATATTATTTATAACCAATGCAGCCTTCATTGCTACCTTGCTTAATATAGCCTTCATTGCTACCATTTGCTACCGCAATGTCTGAAGCTAATTTCTCCCAATGTTTTGACCAAATGGATGACTCTATGGTGCACCAAGGGACTTGATAACTCTACTTTTTTGGGGCTAATTACTAAGCTCTAAATGACAGATCTATATTCCCAAGCTTGAGGTAGAGTGTTCAAATCTCAACAATCCCTTAACCCTTGATCCCACAACCAGGATGGGGATCCGTGGGAGGCTAACCTGGATCATGCTGATCTCCTTCCATATTCAGGTGGCTGATTTAGGAATAGTTTTGTATAATGAAATTAAGAAGCATTTTTCCTCTCCAATTCTCTGAATTTAACAATATATAGATTACTTTATTATACAAAGAGAAGGAACCAAATAGCTATAGGATGAATGACAAGGTCGAATAGTAGTGTAATGTTTAATAAAAATTTGAAAGAAAAATACTTCAAATTATAGAGGCGAATAACTAGTGATAATGAAATAAATTATTTGATTGTTAATGATATAATATCTATTGATTAATAGATAATAGCAAAAAATAGTGAAAGATTTAAAATTCAAAATGCGTTTGATGATGAAAAGAATAAAGACATCAATGTTAATATTAAAATGACTACTAAATTGGTATTAACTTCTATTTCACAATTAATTTAAAGAGAGTAGCAAAATTGAGTTCAAGCTTCAAAAAAACAAAACAAATAGTGATTTAAATATAGTGGACTACTTTGTTTTGTTATTAATTTGTTGTTTTATTTTCTATTACATTAAATCCAATGTTCATTAATATGGGAAGTTAAAAAATATATTATAATTGAAGAAAGTTTAGAAGAAGATAGTGAGACAGAATTTAAGAATGATATAATTATTACACACGAGAGCTATTATGAAGAAAATGAAAGTAAGGATGAGCCCGCCATGGATCCTGATCTTTATAGTATATTTAAATTTTAAATGAATGTTTACTCTGAATCTCATTTCAAACTTTCATTTTATAATAACATTTCATAATGAGATTTGTAGTTTACATATTTATGAGGATGAATCAAATAAAAATGTTGACGTTCTCTTTTATTTTTATCATTTTTATGAATTATTTGTAAGTTCAAGTACTTTTTATTTTTTTTAGTTTTGAGGCTTACACGTCGATCCGCCTCGATTCCCGATTTCACCATTTACAACTTT
The DNA here is from genome assembly GCF_001605985.2 of Dendrobium catenatum. Classification (NCBI taxonomy): domain Eukaryota; kingdom Viridiplantae; phylum Streptophyta; class Magnoliopsida; order Asparagales; family Orchidaceae; genus Dendrobium; species Dendrobium catenatum. The sequence goes on along the minus strand of NW_021318945.1, from coordinate 428,879 downwards.
GACTCAACAATCACTTAAAGCCCGATTTAAAACATTTATCAAGGCTGTCTACAAGGATTTAAACAAGCTCATTTTGATCACACATGGTTCTAAAAACAAAAGGATGATAAATCCATCATAAGTTGGTGATATCATTATAATAGAAGGGTACAAAAAGTTAGCTAAGGAGTTCAAAATCGAAGAACTAATCCTCTCAACTATTATGTCGGAATGATGCTTGCTAAGAATAAATTTGATATTACCATTATGTTCAAAGAAAATATGCTCTAGATATCTTAAAGAAACTGATTTGACTTAAGAGCAAACTTGCTGACATTCTAATTGCTCCTAACACAAAATTAAGTGATCTTAACACAAGCAATCCAATCAATAAGGGAAGACATAAAAAATTGATTGGGAACTCATCAATTTATCTCGGACCTGACCTGACAATACCTTTGCTATTATCATGGTAATTCAATTCATGTATACATCTTATAAAGAACACATAATTACTACCATAAGGATACGCAACATTTTAAAAGGAACCCAAAAATGGTTAAGGGAATCTAAAATAATAGAATCCTATACTGATGCTAATTAGGAAGGTTCTATAGTTTTCAAGATATCTACATCAAGATACCACACTTATGTATGGTAGTGCATAAGCTAGACTCAAATCCTTAGCTAGGGGGATTAGTCAATTAATCTACTATAATGTACACTTAAGAGGAATTTTAAGTGACTATCAAGACTCCAATAATATTATATTATGATAATAAGTTTACCATCAATATCAGTCACAAGCCTTTCCATCAAGATTGACCTAAATATGCGGACATATATCAACACTTCATTAATAAAAAATTCAAAATGGAGACCTATGTGTTTCATATATTCCCTCTTCTGGTCATAGTTATTGCATTCTAACCAAATGGTTGGCAAGGTCCTTATTTAAAAAAAAAAAGGATTAGCAAATTTGGCTTGCATGATGTTTACCAATCAGCTTGAGAAGAGTGTTGAATGGTTCCACGCTTATTCCAAACAAAAAGGAAGAATTATTGAAATTTATCTTCTACTGAACATAGACCTTTCTCTAGATAGGAATCCAGCATGTAAATGGCAAGTTGGGCAAGTGGCTTCTAGCCCCAAGATGGTATTCCAGTTGGCATGACTATGGACAGAGTTGGCGGATCCTTGTTTGTTGGCAAGTCGGTAGCTTAGAAGCCCTGACAGTACACAATTTTGAGCTGAATGAATAGTTTTTGTCATGTGGCTGATTTGAAGCTGATTTCTAGGGATTTTACCTAATTTATTTAAGAGAATTTTCAGTTATAACCTATTGTAATATTCAAATTTCCTTTCATTGGGGTGAATTAATTTCTTTCCTGTTTTCACCAATGTAACCCTCTATTTATAAAACTACGTTCTGCTCGAATTATGCAATAAAGAATTCCTTACTTCGTCTCTCTTCTACTCTTCTAAAGCTTTTTTTCTAACAGAAATACATGGACAAGATGAGTCATAAGAGATAAAATCCATATTAGACACTATGTGCCAATGTGCCATTAAAAATAGATGTTTTGTATTGATATAATAACAATAACAACAACATCAAACCTTTATGTCACTATCTACAGTGGGATCAGACGTTCTGTATTGATAGTTAAATAAAATTACTAAATCAAAGACAAATTTTATTTTCATGCTAAGATAGATACTCCAACTAAAACATGTCAGAATACAGTTTCTGTGTAATAAACCTTGCAGTAAATGTAGTTGATTTTGAAAATTTTATTTTGCAAACAAATTTGTGAATAAAATTTAAAAATGAAGAAACTTCACCAAAATTACTTCTAACCAAATTCAGAGAAGTTACTGTGGATATAAACATTTTATTTTACTTCAAGTTTTTCACCCAATGGAACAGCCCTTTAATGCGGAAAAGTTAACTTTGACTGCAGCAGAGAACCAATGTTCAAATTTTAACATCCGATCTTTCAAGAATATTGCATTTGTTACGCAACTACTAATTAAGCAAATCTCTGCGCATGAATTTTAATTAGATATTCAATATAATATCTTCTGTTAAGAAAAGATGAAAGCAGATTAGAGCAGCATAAACCAAAGTTGCATGTACACAGCTTTGTTAGAGATTCAATTGTTGTGCTTAGAAAGTTCAGTAGGATTACCCCCTCAAGTCCACTCCAAGGATGTTTGCCAGTAAACATTTCAATAATTGTACAACCAAGGCTCCAAATATCAACAGCAAAATCATAACCAACATCCTTGGCCATTGTAGCTTGTACAACCTACATAAAAAGGTTGGAGAAAAAGTTCAGACCATTTAGGTAACTAACTTGATTGAAGAACTAAATCTAGAGAAAGTTTGAAACATAAAATATCATGGGACTTTATCAAGTATATCAATAACAACAAAAAAAATGCATGGCATCACACTGAAGCCTCAGATCATGATTTTTTGTCTCTCACCAATGGCAGACCAAATATATGACTGGAAACCTAAAATTGTCATTATATATCAACAAAACCCACACAATTCTGTATCATGAATAAATAAAACATTAGTTAATAGATTCTAGTTACTTGACTGTTTTTGAATAAAATTTATTCTTTTTAGTATAAAGTACCATTGTTAGAGCACCAAGGGCTAGAACATTGAACAAAAGACTCCTGGTAATAATCTTTGGTTCCTAGACAGAAATTCCATGTGCTCTAATCAACAAGATCATCCTAAAAAAGCTTGCTTAGGAGTTCTCAAATTTTATCTATGCTAACCATTGCATTGAGAAATAGATGGGAGACAAAACCAACCTTCTTAATTGTTTTCATGCAAATTTTAGCATTCTTATTTTGAACTGTTCTTACTTTCTAATATAATAGGTTTAAAACCTCATGCTTAACTAATAAAAAATATTTGAAAAAATATTTGGAGAATGAGGATTCATAAATCCAACCCCAAATGGTTAGATTAGGATAGGGCTAATGATCACGATGAGAATTGACGTCTTTAGCATTTATCATAACCCTGCTCTTTAGTTTCCTCTGCTAAGGTTGCTCCTTGTTCACACAACACAATACTACAAAAGCAACTGTTACGTAATTCAAAAAGTGCATAGATTATTGTTTCAGAGGGCATATCAGGAGCTTGTAGTTAAATTACCACTAATGCATTCGAGAAGTCTTGGGTTCCTAATCTTCGCAAATATATGATTAAGGTTGCATACAATAAAAACTTCCCAAACGTTGCATGAGTGGGAGTTCCATGCACTTGGAATGCCCTTTTTAGATTATTATTTTGGCCATCTAGTACTCACTAAACTTCTTAGCACTATAATCTAAAAGAACTTGAAACATTTTTGCCCTTGAGATATCCTTTAGCAGAACAAAACCTTATCTTGCAAAAAGATATTTGTCTAAGGGAAATAATAAGAGAAGGGCATCAATAAGATCTAAGGTTCCACTAAAGGATGCAATTAATTATTCTCATACACAGATGGAATAAAACCATTTATGAACATCCATTAATTCAAGAAAATAAAATAAACATGAACCCCATAGAAATCATAGTTGCAATGAGAGATAAAATAATATGCTTGTCGAAAGAATACCTCTGGAGCCATCCAGTATGGTGTCCCCTTTAAGGAAAGTGCAGGCGCAGCTCCACTTAACTGAAACAAAAAAAAAAAAGGAAACAATGTTGATGGTGCACATGTCCGCTGCATAATCAGATAAATTTTCTGCAATGATACGAAAGATGACTAATGTATATACTATGGCAACATTCCTTTCAATCAATGCAAGTAATTGACACAAAACAAACAAACAAACACAGTTAATTAAAAAAACATTCAAATTATTATATAGTCTATGCCTCTTACATGAAATTAATTGCATCCCGCAGAAAAAAAAAAAACCTATATTTTGTTATGATATGCTCTTCCACTCGTCTATAGCTTTTATGAGGTCACATCCAACCTTGTTTGTTTTGATTCTTACAGTTATACCACACCAATACATATTAGGTAGTTAGTTTTTAAGGTTACCAAATTTTACTAGCTCACCTCACCATATATCGGTTATCTTTCGAATGCTATAAGCATCAGAAAAAGCCAAAGCATTAGATATTATCCTTATTCATCAATAAACCATTTGACAATTTATTGTTGAGGTCAATTTAGTCAAAGTTTCCATGTCAAGTTACAACTTTTTTTTCCAAATCAGTTGCTGATATCAACGAAGTGAGCATTACTCTCCATCTTAGCTCAATTAGGTAAACAGTTCATCTACTTGTAGGTTGATCTGCATCCAATATTATCTTCCAAGAGCATCTGGATGTAATAGTGCAAGTAATTTTCCTTTGAAGAATGGCATTTCCCAGGCTACCTGATCACAAAATAGTGGCCATCAATGAAGCCCTATAAACAACTATTTAGAAATCATTCAGATTAGCAGCATCTCTGTCACCTGCTAAGACTATAATAACGAAATTCACCAATTGTTCTATTTCAGCTATATAAGATAAGATTGCTGAATTTCTTGTAAACATTAGTCATACATATGGAAATTGCATCACCACATCAAACAATGCACATATACTATGCTTTGCCATACAAATTGTACCAATATTCATGTTTAATAAAAGAGAAAATGACCAAAATAATCCCGAACTCTTTTGAGGGACCAATTTGGTCTCTCAACTCCTTAAAAAGAGGCCTTTTTTTTCCTAACATCAAATTTTGTGGTTAATGATGTTAAATAAAGGGGTATTTTAGTTATTTTTTAATTAAATTATTTATTAAATATAATTTTCAAGTAATAGTAATTTTTAAAAAAATTTATTAAACATTTCTTTAATAAAAAATTTATTAATAATTCTAGTTTTAATTTAAAAAATTATTAATAATTCTAGTTTTTAATATAGGATCATTATAGACTAGAATTATTACTAATTTTTTTGTTAAATAAATGTTTAATAAAATTTAAAAAAAAACACTATTACTTAAAAGTTATATTTAATACATAATTCAATATAAAAATGACCAAAATATTCTTTTATTTAAAACCATTAACCCAAAAATTTAATGTTAGGACCAAAAAGACCACTTTTAAAGAAGTTGAGTGACCAAATTGGTCCCCTCAAAAGAGTTGGAGACCATTTTGGTCCCTCACAAAGAGTTGAGGGACCATTTTGGTCCTTTTCTCTTTAATAAAATGGTAATAATAATGAGGTATAAATCAATCTACATGATTAGATATACGAAAATTAAAATAAGAATGGCATTTAAATTAAATCATTATATTGTATCTTTCTTCTATTGTTTGATTCATTCACCGTATTTTGTACTACAATTTATATTATGAGTGTGTGTACATGTAGGCGGGCAGACAACTAGATATTATATTGTGATGAATTCTACCAAACTTCTTAAGAATAAAACATATAATATTGATTTCAAGAAATGCCCATTAACACGTTTTTGGTATTATTTATAGAACATTATTTATTTTCCACATAACTATGATGCATGGTCAAATTGTCATTAGTTATATGAATTACAAATTGTTGATCTCCTATTATATCGGAGTAGTGTGTATCAAAATCAACATTCTAGAATTTTAATTTTGAAGATCCACAATCAAAATCTAGCTAGAGAAATGCAAGTTTCCATGCAAGAAAATTGTGTACACTCTCTCTATACTTGCACATTTCTACAAAGGTATAAAAGTAATCAATATGGCATTACAAGCAGTTGCCATGCTGAAAAGTGTTATTATCATTACAGAAGAAAACTATCAATTAGATATACAAAAGAAAATATCTATAAGATAAATCATAAGTACCAAGTACCAAAAGTTATCAATGTAAGGAGACATGGGATGAGTAGAAAAGTTAAAAAATTGAATCCCTGAAGGAAAAAATAAAAGGGATCTCCTTTCCAATGGCCATTAAGGGAACTAATTAGTTTATGAACATTTGAAGCCTATAGAAAAAATAATGGTCTTAAAGTTGGAGATAACATCAAACTAAGCTCATTCTAAGGAAAACCACACGTTAATAAAGAATGAAACAAAATAAGATATATTTCAAGCAAAAAATTTGTCCTTTGAAAATCTTTAGGCAAAGGAGTATCATAGATAAACCTAAGCGCAACATCTAAAAGGAAATATAACAATTGTGAAACACATCAAAACTAATATGATTAGGGAATTGTGTAATAGTTAAAACTGTAAGAAATATAGCCTCTTCCCAACAGTCACATCTTTATACAATTAACCTTAAATAATGTATGTATATTTTAATAATCATATTCACATCGATTGCCTATGAAGTTCAAAATACTCAATAGATAACTGAAGCTTTTTTTTTCCTTACATTTCTTTTTAGTTGGTTGGGGTACTGATAGGAAATACTTGAGTTCTTAAGTAATCCTAACCCAAACCAGTAAAAATTACAGCAGCAAACTGCTGTCCACAGCAGAAAAACAGCAGAAATACAGTAGGAAATAGGGAAATCGGGAAGAAAAACACAAGTAAATGCTTGTATTTCAATAGAAACCAAAGAAAACAGCAAAGATACACTTTGTTCTTCAATTCGAGAGGAAGAAACACTCTCCAACGATCTCCGGCAAAGCCAAGAGCCCAAGAACACCAAACCCTAGATCTCAAAATAATTCAAATTCAAGATGAGCCCTAATTCTCATCATCTCTCCTAATTAAAGAAAAAGGACAATTACAAAATACCTAAAACAGCCTTTCAATTCAAAATTTCCCTCCCAAAATCGCATTAAGCACAAGTGGGGCCCAAAGGGGGTTCCGCCCCCCTTGCTTTTTCCGCCCAGCCAGGCTTCCGCCTAGAGTAAAATTGGACCGGTCCCTATTGGACCGGTCCAGCCGGTCCATCCTGGGCCGGTCTAACAGTACTCCCCTCCCAAAAACTCACCTTGTCCTCAAGGTGAAAATCGGGGAACTGTTGCTTCACAATTTCATAAGGCTCCCAAGTAGCTTCGTAATCCGGAAGATTCTTCCATTTAATCAACACCTCCTTGTTTCCCTTTTTATCAATCCTCACTCCTTGTAGCTCCATAGGTTTCATGACCACCTCTAACTCCTCTATCAAAGATGCTGGTAGCTCCGTACTATCTACCTGTTCCCCTAATGCTCTCCTCAGCTGTGACACATGGAACATCGGGTGTATGCTAGCAGAAGAGGGAAACTTCAGACGATACGTCACTGCTCCGATCTTGTCCAACACTTCATAGGGACCAAAATATCTTAGCGCCAATTTCTCATTCCTTCTTCTCGCTACTGTCTTTTGCCTGTAGGGTCGTAGTTTTAGAAATACCTTCTCTCCCACTTCAAACTGCATGTCTCTCCTGTGTGAATCCGTCTGCTTCTTCATGATATGTTGGGCCCTCATCAGATGCTTCTTTAATTCTTCCAGCACCCTGTCCCTTTCCTCCAGGTACTGCTCAACTGTCGAGACCGGTGTACTTCCTTTCCCGTAGTGCACTAAGTGTGGGGGATCCCTTCCATACAACACTCTAAACGGGGTCATCTGAGAGGCAAAATGGTACGATGTATTGTACCAATATTCAGCCCAAGGTAGCCACTTTGCCAACATCCGCGGTGTTTCTGAAGCAAAACACCTCAAGTAGGTTTCCAAACTTCGGTTCACCACCTCCGTTTGCCCATCGGTCTGTGGATGGTAGGCGGTGCTTCTCTTTAGGACCGTGCCTTGCATCCTGAACAGCTCTCTCCAAAACTGGCTGAGGAACACTTTGTCTCGGTCAGACACAATAGATTCTGGAATCCCATGCAGCCTGACCACCTCCCTGATAAATGTCGCAGCCACTGACACCGCCGTGTAATGATGTCGTAAGAGAATGAAGTGTGCATATTTGCTGAGCCTGTCCACCACCATCAGAATGACCGTGAATCCTTCTGACCTGGGTAAGCCTTCGATGAAATCCATGGACACTTCCTCCCAAACACTGTTTGGAAGTGCCAATGGTTGTAGTGAACCTCCTGGAGCCATGGCCATGTATTTGTTTCTTTGGCAGACCTCACAACCCGCCACCATCTCCTCCACATCCTTATGCATCTCCTTCCAGTAGAGTTCCGTTGCCATCCTGTATGTCTTCTAAACTCCTGAGTGACCTCCAACTGAGCTGTCATGAAATTCTTGCAACATATGGGGAATGTGTATGGAAGTTCGTGGCATCACGAACCTCCCCTGATACAATAGTCTCCCCCCTTTAATGTATAGTAACCAGGATGACTGCTCTTGTCCTTCTCCAAATCCTCCCTGATCTTCCTCAGCTCCTCGTTCAGCATACTTTCTTCTTTGATGGCCCCCCTAGTCTACTATCAATGGCACCGACACAACCAACTCCTGAATCTCCCCAACGCATCTGGATAAAGCATCGGCCGCCTTATTCTTCAAACCAGGCTTATATTGGATCTCAAAATCATAGCCTAATAGTTTGGATAACCACCTCTGATGCTCTTCGGTCATCATTCTTTGCTCTAACAAATACTTCAAGCTCCTTGATCAGTTCGTACGATGAAGTGTCTTCCCAAGAGGTACGGTCGCCACTTTTGGATTGCCAAAACAATGGCCATCAGCTCTCTTTCATACACTGACTTCAATCTAGCTCTAGTTGAAAGCACTTGACTGAAGTACGCTACTGACCTGTGATTCTGCATCGGCACCGCCCCTAGCCCATATCCTGAGGCATCTGTCTCTACTACAAAAGCCTGATCAAAGTCTGGAAGAGCTAGAACAGGGATCGTCATCATGACTTCCTTCAACCTCTCGAACGCCTGGGTGGCTGCCTCTCCCCAGCAAAAATTGTCCTTCTTCAGCTGCTCGGTCAAAGGCCAGACAATGGTACTGTATCCCTTCACGAACTTCCTGTAGTATCCAGTCAATCCTAGAAAAACCCTCAATTCCCTGAGGTTCCTAGGTAGCGGCCATTTCTGTATTGCCTCAATTTTAGTTTGATCCGCTGCCACTCCTTGAGATACCACATGTCCCAAGTATTCCACACTTGCCTGAGCAAAGCTGCTCTTCTTCAGGTTGGCTTTCAACTGGTGCTCCTGAAGCACTTCCAATACCACTCTCAAATGCTCCCAGTACTCCTCCACAGTCTTGCTGTGCACCAGGATGTCATCGAAAAAGACCAGGACAAACTTCCTAAGGTGCTGCTTGAATACCCGATTCATCAAGGATTGAAATGTTGCAGGAGCATTAATCAAACCAAAGGGCATTACCAGAAATTCATAATGCCCTTCATGTGTCCTGAGCGCTGTCTTTGGAACATCGGCCTCCTTCATTCTGATCTAGTGGTATCCAGATTTTAGATCTAGCTTAGAAAACATCACTGCACCATGTAGCTCATCAATCATAGGAATTGGGAATTTGTCTGGTACAGTGCCTTTATTCAGAGCCCTGTAATCCACACAAAATCTCCAACTCCCGTCCTTCTTCTTGACTAGGAGGACTGGACTAGAAAAAGGGCTGTTGCTGGGTCTGATAATCTCTGCCTCCAGCATTTCTCGGATCAGCTTTTCAATCTCATCTTTTTGAATCTATGGGTAGTAGTAAGGACGAACACTGAGTCGCACCTTCTTTCAGAGTAATGGCATGCTCCAACTCCCTCTGAGGAGGTAAACCCTGGGGCGGGTGAAAGACCTCGCTGAACTGGTGTATGAGCGGCTGTAATGCAGAGGAAACATTGCCTTCCTCCTCCAATCTGACCCCTTCCAGGCGGTGCAACTCTACTAAGTAGCCTCCCCCCTCTTCTTGAATGGTTCAGATGAGGGATTTGCAAGAAACCCCTACCTTGGTTAGCCCGGAATCACCCTGAATCGTCCTCTTCCTACCCCCTACCACCAACTTCATCCTCAGTGTTCCCCAATTGATTTTGGTCTCTCCCAATGTCTGCAGCCATTTCATCCCAAGGATGACATCCGTACTCCCCAATTACAAGGGAAGGAAGTCTTCCTTTACATGGATCCCTTGAATCTTCAATACTACTCCTCGACAGACTCCTCGACCCATCTCCACCTTCCCGGTGCCCATCATTACCCCGTAACCTCCGGTATCCACTAGCTCCATCCCCAACACATCTACAATCTGGGTGGAAATGAAATTGTGGGTCGCTCCACTGTCTATCAACACCACAACCTCGCGATCAGATATCTCTCCCTTCACCTTCATAGTGTGACTCGAAGTGAGTCCCACTACTGAGTTCAGAGAGACTTCTGCTACATCTAGATGCAACTTCTCCTCCTCCTCCTCTTTAGTCCTGCTCCCACCTCCCTCCTCGTCTTCCTCGTCTTCACAAACTAGGAGAACTTGAAGAGTTCGGTCCTTACATCTATGCCCTGGCATGTACTTCTCATCACAACGGAAGCACACCCCCTTTCCCATCGGCTCGGAAATGCTCTAATAAACAATCCTTAAACTCTCTCCAGTTCCTGAGAGGCTCTCTCCTGTCTCGCCACTGATACCAAGCCAACGCCTTCCCTTCCAGACACAATCCTGCCGCCGTCAGCTTCTCATCATCTGTCAACCCGTTGACTGCAAAGTAACATTCCACCTTGTATATCCAGCCATGGCTATCTTCACCCTCAAAGATGGGCATCTTCAACTTCCTCACCTTCGGATCTCTTCCGTTACCTCGGTACTCTCCATACCCTCCCATTCCTCTAAGATGAGGTGCTCCCCAAGTGTCCCGGTCCTCCCTCCGGCGTTGGTATCCGAATCCGTCGTCATATTCCCCTCTTCCCCTTTCAAAATCAGCACCTCGACGCTAAAATTCAGCACCTCGACGCTGAAATTCTTCTCTTCTTCCGCCAAAATCTGCACTTTCATCATATTCCCCTCTTCGACATTCAAAATCAGCACCTCAACGCTGAAATTCCCCTCTTCTTCCGCTAAAATCAGCACCTCATCGATCATTCCCCATGCTCATCTCCTCCCTAGAAAGTGGCTCTAGAGGTGGCATGTCGTCTTCTCCCTCAAGGATCTCTACATCCTGATTCCTCCTACCCCTCAGCGGGTTCGGATTTCCTCCTACACTGTGGTCTCCGATAGTCTCTCTTACTTCCGACGCCGTCGGATTAGTCTTCATCTCCAATAATTTTTTCATCATTTCGTCCATGGCCGTGAATTTTCCCTCCAACCTTTCATTGTTGGTGGTGATTTGATTTTGAAAATAAAAAAATCTTTCCTCCAAATCGGTTTTTAATTGACCGACTTCGCCTTCCAAGACGTCTACCTTCTTCCCGGCCATCGTTCTTCAAACGGATCCCAAAAAAACTTCTTCCGGAAACGATAACTTGCTAAAATTTCAGAATTTCAGCAGCCGGTTGTCCCAAATCGCCGCTCTGATACCAATTTGATAGGAAATACTTGAGTTCTCAAGTAATCCTAACCCAAACCCGTAAAAATTACAGCAGCAACTGCTATCCACAGCAGCAAAACAACAGAAATACAACAGGAAATAGGGAAATCGGAAAGAAAAACACAAGTAAATGCTTGTATTTCAATAGAAACCAAAGAAAACAGCAAAGATACACTTTGTTCATCAATTCAAGAGGAAGAACAACTCTCCAACGATCTCCGACAAAGCCAAGAGCCCAAGAACACCAAACCCTAGATCTCAAAATAATTCAAATTCAAGATGAGCCCTAATTCTCATCATCTCTCCTAATTAAAGAAAAAGGACAATTACAAAATACCTAAAACAGCCTTTCAATTCAAAATTTCCCTCCCAAAATCGCATTAAGCACAAGTGGGGCCCAAAGGGGGTTCCACCCCCATTGCTTTTTCCGCCCAGCCAGGCTTCCGCCTAGAGTAAAAGTGGACCCGTCCCTGTTGGACCGGTCCAGCGGGCCCATCCTGGGCCGGTCTAACAGGTACATTTTGCATAACTTCGATTTTAGAATGTGATCAAGTTTGACAGGTATCACTAAACCCTATTGGCAGGCACTTACCCTGATACTAGCGATTGCAATAGAATAAACACTCAAGTGTAGCAAAAGTCATGGAAACCAAAGAAATGTCCCAAGGGGATGTGTTCGAATCAACATTTACTGCAGATATAATTCATGTGAATAGAAAAAATTCTTTTTTCCTCCAAAATAATTCACTTTTTGCTTCTTAGGCATTGTATCACAAATTGCTGTCCTGACATAAAAATAAATAAATGCAAGCAACAATAACAAAACAACATCAAATATCTCTTAGAAATTCCGAAGTTACACAACTCACATGTTTTGCCATCCCGAAGTCTGCAAGCTTTACCACACCATTGACATCAACAAGTAAATTCGCTCCTTTAATGTCCCTGGAAAGATCAAATAAAAAAAGGACAAAAAACTTAGAATACACATAGAAAGAAACATTCAAGCGTCAACATCTAAATTGGTACTCTTGCCAAAAAAAAAACACTTTACTAAAAGGACAAATTGAAGAAGGGAATATATCAATGAATTTCTAGTCAGTAAACAAAGTAAACTACAGATCATCATCATTAGATTTTTTCTATTTAGGTACACTTACGAATATTGATTCTTTATTCATTCTTATAATAATAGCAGAAAGCCAACATTCAAGATAAGTTAATACTTAATAGGAGTGAGACGTATATTCTTGTTTTGATGATATTTTTATTTATCTTTCTCTATTCTATATTTTTGTTGGTCTGTCTGTGCTAGTGAATTTAGTTAAATTTCATAAAATCAAGTTTTTTTTATACTCATGTAATTTATGATTGACATGTAAATTTTTGTGATCCTAAACTTTTATGCTAAATTTTTTATATAGACAACTATTAAATTATTGTTTGCCTAAATTTTGATTGTATTTTGGTTTCATCAAACTAAAAGAATGATTAATAATTAATGGAAAATTAACAAGAAACTTTGATTTCATGTGTGAATTCATGCATTATCATATAGCACCATTAGGAAACCCTGGGCACTAACATGTCATGCACCGGTAATCAGAAGAAGAAAAAAAAAGTAAAGGGTTAGCTGCTTTCTGCTAGTCATCATTTACAGACCTATATACCATCAGCAAAGAATGTTCAACATTAGGAAAAGAGAAGCTTTAATTTCTTTCAGGAACCAGCACAAAACACTAGTCCTTTATTTGCAAATGGCAAATTTAATTCTTGTACCTTTGTGAAAAATCATCCGAGTTTTGTCAAATTTAGGCCAAGAGGTCCTTTTCTTAGTACTATGCGGTTCTATTTTTAAATTAACTGAGTCGATTTAAAATGGAGAAATTGAAACAGTATATGAGTTATTTCCTTGGTGAACGTTTCTTGAGATCTAATGCATATCATTGGTCATGTATGATAAGGCAAATTCTTAGGATACTTCAATTGAGCAAGTTGACTTTATAAGAGGTCGTTGCAGGTTTAGAACTTTAAACACAAACATGTATTCTCAAATGTATCTTCTCGAGGCACTTGATGGAGTACAATCACAAGATGTATCTTAAATGGAAAACAAGAAAAATATACACACTGCACACAGTAATAGGACATAAATTTGATCTAAAAGTGCATCATCATTACAACTTCGAAGTGAAAAGAATAGTTTCATAAGTCAAATGAATGCAGAGACTAAACCACAAACGTTAATAGAAACTTCAAAGTGAAAACAAGAACCTGTGGATGTTATCTGTACTATGCAAGTAAGCCAGCCCCTTGAGAATATGGCGTGTGAAATTGCGAACCACAGATTCTGTCATAGCTCCACAATGCTCTTGAACATACTTGTTAATTGAACCAGGATATACATACTCTAGGTATATAAAAAATTGATCCTGAGTCTGCATAAATGTATAAAAATATGAAACAAAACTCGTAGACCATTGACAATCATCAGATCATAATTATGCAGACAGACTCACCAATTCACTTCCGTAGTACTGCACAATGTTTGGATGCTTCAATTTACTAAGAACTCTGATTTCCTACAAAAGAAGCAAAATCAATGAGTTGCTGCATGATAATCAGGGTAAATGCATATTATTTATTTTTTAAAATCATGAAAATATGAAGGCAAAGAAAAGCATAATCAAGAAGTTAAAATAAGATCGAATCCCCCTAGGAAAAGCATAATCATGCAACCTAAAAGAAGCCTTAGTGCTTCATTTCTCAAAAAGAGACAAATTTAGAATATACTGCAGCAGTTTCACAAGAAGTTAAAATCAATTTATTAATTATAAATTCACAGAATAGCATTTTAATTCATTGTCGATCTCCAAATTAACAGTCATTGTTTCAAGTGTAGCAAAGTATTCGTTCCCTCATAATGCTCTCAGTAAACAAGCCACAGTGACAGGCATTTGAGAATCTGGATATGGCACAAGGAACTAACCTGTTCCAGTTGCTTCAAACACTCTGCAGATTTAGGGTCATCAGGGATTATATTTACTTCTTTCATAGCACATAGAGCACCTGTATGCCTGCACAAGATCATAGTAAAATGGGTAAGAACGTGGCAAGAATAATAGGAAAATATGATATGACATCCATCAGGAAGCCCTCTGCCTCACCTATTGGTAGCCTTGTAAACATTCCCAAATGTACCACTGCCAATGAGTTTTTGCTTCTGCCATTGACTTGTCATTGAAGCCCCATCATTTTTTGATGCGTTTTGATGAGAAAAGCTAGGCTGCACCAGAATGGAAGGTCCGGGAGGGAGAGGCAAAGGGTGGACATTCACATTATTCTCATGCCATGCACCAGAACTATCTGAATACATCTTAGGATGAAGAGGAGATTGAGGTGCGCTTGGATTTTTTGACTTTGGGATAGAACTTTTGATAACTGGACTATATATTGGTGATCTATCAGGTGATGCTTGGGGAGATAAGCCTGCCATCATATCCACATAAGGGGCCTCAGTAGCAAAACAAAGCTGCAGCCCTTGTGAAACATTGAATGTGGAAGGGCAAACATCCACATTACTCAATCTCCGAGGACTAAGCACAGGACTTGAGAAGCCACTCGGTGGAGCACTTTTAGCAGGTATGTTTAACCTAAAGGTTAGACTTTCAACAGAGTTTGGATCATGAATTGCCTTCCTATGACTAGTAAAATTCCATCCCTTCATAGGTGGATCAATGTGCTCCGGACTCTTCTGAGTGTTAGGACAAGCTGGTCTACTGCAATGGCATAAGAACATTATTATAAGATAAAAACCATTATAATCAGTAGGAAGTCCTTTCTAATTGAACTTTATGTTAAAGCTTTATCTACGTTAGTACTATAGTCGTTAAAAAGAGAGGAAATCCTTGCAATTCTTGCCTATCTAGCAGCTATTAGTGTAATAACAAAATCTGGTACGAAAGAAAACTAACAGAAAATGTACCAATAGATGATGAAAGAGCACAACAGCCTCTAAGCTAATACTTTTGCCTCTACAGTAGCAATTAGAAATAAGTGACTTGTTTGATTCTGCCGCATTAAGCATGACACTTCTTTTGAACCTTTGGCTAATATTCAACTTTCAAAATTGGTTTACTTCAACAAAAAAGCTGTAAAAGAAGAGCAAGAAAATCGCAAAGAGCACTAAAACATAGCGTAGCAAAGGATGAATGTAAAGCCTACTAAAAACCAAAAAAAAATTTTCGTCATTCATATATGTATAGAAGACAAACTTCGGAACTCGTCTCTTCCTTTTTTTAGTAGAAAATTCATCAATTCTTCGCAAGAGTGACAAAAAGGAATAGCAAGGGAAGTGGAATTAACAGGTCAACTAAAGCATCAGAATATTCAAAAAGAAGAAAAACAACATACCTTCCGGCTGCAGCAGAAGCCCTCTCCCCATTCACCTCCGTCGCTATAGGAACACAGCAGTCCACAGCGCTACCACTCCCCTCCGCCTCCACTCCCCCACCTGCCGCCGCACCCTTCGGTGACGGCAAGCGGCAACCCGCACACGCGCTTCCTGCGGCACAGACCCCATTATTATGCGAATACTCGGGCAATGGCAGCGGGTGAGGGAGCAGCACGGGCGAGGACGATGACCGCAGAGGAACCAAATCAAGATTGCTTGGCGATCTCGACACCGGCGTGGAGCTCACGGTGTCTACGGCCGCGATACCTAGTTCGGCAACGGAACGCACCTTCCGCTGCCGCTCGAGCCGCGGCTGTGGAGACTCACCGCGCTTGCTCCACAGGAAAGCTGATGATTCCCTACGTGTGTTCTTAGATGGCGAGGCGCCTGCCGAGGAAGACGGAGATTGTTTCCGAGCCTGGGACAACGCAGAAGATGAAGAGGAAGAGGAAGAGGATTTCCACCAAGGCATCTCCAAGGGGCAAGATGGGGAGGAACAACATGGTAGAGAAGAAACGAGGCTGGATCAGAGAGAAAGCAGGGTTTATAGTGGAAGCATATGAGGAAGCAGGACAAAACTTAACCCTAGATGACCGCCGCACATCTAACAGTTCGTCGACGACGCAGCGGTGGAGGAGGAGATGAAAGGAGAGGAACGAGAACGACCGACCTCGTTGTTGATGCGGTTGCGAGGAGTTCGTTGGATTTTTGTTTCGATGCGGGGAGCGAGAAATACAGCACGCGTCTTGGGGCCTTTGGTCCGCCTGTAGCGAGGGGTCAAAAATGCGAACCTTCCTACTAGTTTTTGTTCCATCTCCTTCCACCTTATCTCTCCCTTGGTTTTCAACATGGGCCGCCCGCCTCTTTAATTATGGAGGGTGACGAGATACATTCGTTTAGCAGAGAAAATACTAATTTGGGCGAATGATGTGAAAATTTTGACTTCATAATCTTTTTTATCTAATATTTCTTATATTTTTATTTGATCAAAGAGATTTGAAAGTTTATCAACAATTAGGGGTGTAACTGAGTCAAGTCGGCTCGCGAGCTAACTCGAGCTCGACTCGGTAACAAGCTCGATGAGTCGAGCTTATCAATTGAGCTCGCGAGTCGAGCTCGAGCTCGAACAAACGTCCGCTCGACTCGTCAGCTTGTCAAGATACTCGCGGAGGTGACTGGGCAGAAAAAGGAAATCTCAATCGAGCGGGCGGACACGAAGATTCAAAGGTCGGGCGGGAAAACCAAAATTTTGACTTTATAATTTTTTTTATGTAATATTTCTTATATTTTTTATTTGATCAAAGAGATTTCAAAGTTTATTAACAATCACGGGTGCAATTGAGTCAAGCTGGCTCATGAGCTGACTCAAGCTCGACTCGGTAACAGACTCGACGAGTTGAGTTTATCGATCGAGCTCGCGAGTCAAGCTAGAACAGACGTCGGCTCGACTCGTTAGCTCGTCAAGCGACCCGCAGAGGTGACTAGGCTGGAAAAGGAAATCGCAGTTGAGCGGCGGACGCGACGATTCAAAGGTCGGGCGGGAAAACCAAATCGATGGAGCATGGGATGACAATGACGAGCTCGGGGCGACGAATCTTGAAGGCGGATGTGATGGCGAGCTCAGGATGATGGATCTCGATAGCGGAGCCTCTGGATGACGACGAACAAGCTTGAGACGACTGATCTCAATTCTTGACGTCAGACGCGATGACGAGCTTGGGATGATGGATCTCGACGATGGAGCCTCGGGATGACGACGAGCGAGCTCGGGACGACCAATCTCGACGGTGGACGCGACGACGACGGACCTTGGTACAGCAACGGACGCGACGATGAGACTATCGTGATGGAGCTCAGAACTGAGCTCAACGAACTCCTCGACATGAGACTAGTCGAGCTCAAGCTCAAATTTTGAGCTCGACTTGAGTTCGAGCTCGGCATTTGGCATGCGAGCTCAACTCGAACACCCACTCGCTCGAGCTCGACTCGACTCGACACGTTTGTACCCTTATAACAATTAAAACATCCTTTATATATATATAACTACATCTTACTATGATTTTGTTTGGGACAGCTTTGGACCACTATTTCTTTTTGTTTTTAAAAAAAAATTACTAAAAAATAGTTTTACAAAACAGTAAAAAAACAACTCAAACAAAACCTACCTCTCCCTCGAAACATAATAATTGATATATCATCAAAAAATTATCTTGACAAGGCATGAATCTCGAAGCAAAATCAAGTTGGAATCTTTAAAAATTAAATCTGGGATCATCTGAACTCCGATTTTAGCAAACTTATAGTCAAACTGAACATCTTGAAAATATGAACCTAACAACACCAAAGAAGAGAAGAAATCAAGGAAGAAAAGGAAGAGACTCCTCGACCGCCACCGTGCTTACACCCGACAGCCTACCGACGTCGGAGTTCTGCCCGAATGTCATCTAACGCAGGAGTTCTGCCCCGCCGCCGATTGACGTTGGACTTCTACCTGATGTCGGACCTCCACTCATCGTTGGATTTCTACCCGACGTCAGACTTCTACACATCATCAGACTTTCGCCAGACTTCTATCTTGCGCTAGAATTGTGTCCATTGACAGTCTTCTACCCAGCACCGGACTTGGACCTGTCGCCAGATTTCTATCCGTCACCAGACTTCTTCCAGTCACCAAATTCTTACTCAATGATGGACTTCCACCCGTCGTTGAATTCCTGTCGGACATCGGACTTATACCAGACATCGGACTTCTTCATGACGCCGGACTTCTCCCAGTCGCCTGACATTCATCAAATTTTTATTTAATGTTGGACTTCTGTCTATCATTAGACTTCTATCCGACGCCATCCTTCAGACCTCCATCGCCAGACAATGGTCCTTCCGACCTTCGTCGCCCACCGACTATGGTCCTTCTAACCAAACAAACACATCAATAGCGATTCTTCATATTTCTATCATATAACACACTCTATATGATGCATATTTGTTACATTAAGCCAAGGCCTTCCCCCAATGAAAGGCTTCATTTGTAATCAACTACAATACTAGTATATTCATTTAAAATGGGCTAGACTCCGTGGTTTTCCCCCTTTTCAAGGGTTTCCACTTAAAAAATTTGGTCTCCTATAAAAGATACACTCTCTCTCTTTATATGATTGTGTGATGGATCTTCGTACAAAGCTAAGACGTTAAACTTTATATTTCTCTACCACCGCGAATACTTCATGACACAACAATAATAATATGTTAGCTCTACCATTAAAAGTCTTATATTTCATCCTAAGCCATTGTTGATTTCTTTGTTTTTTTTTGTGAGTCTTTTTATATGATATGCAAGAAGATCACCACAATATAGTTGAAGCATAAAGTATTATTTTTTGACATCATTGCCCAAAAGTAAATATTTCAAATATGCTAATGATATTATGGGCAAATGATTGAAATGATTTATGTGATACATATTGGTTATAAGAAAATGTATCTATGAAAATTGAGTTTGAGATCATTTTGATCGCTATTTGATTTAAGAAAATATGATATAAAAGGGTTTTCATATGGACTATTCTATAAAAGAGATGAGAGAAAATATCTTGATTGATAGTTTGAAAAATGATTTTTAAAAAGTGTCTAGGATATAAGTCTCTCACAAAGACATGTTATAATATTAGGAGATGTTTATAGAGAGAAGATATATATTTGAGTATGTCGGCATCAAAAGAGACTTATGTCCATGTGTGAGATGAGACTCGATGAATGTTAAGATTATGCCACACGTACCTAGCTATATCATTTGAGTGGGATCAATAGAGGGGGCCATACTCCCTGGTAGAGTATGCCTCAGCATGGGTTCGAAGAATATTGACATGTATGGTAGAATATGATTTCTCCTACTAATGAAAGATATTAATTAAAGGTTATTTTTATTCTAGGGTTCTAGTTTCTAATGTGCATAGCTCCACTAGTTAATTACATAATGAGCACAATGCTTAAGGAAGACTTTTGATTAAGAGTTTATGTTCATGTCTTCAGGGTTCACTATGCAAGGGGTGTATGTGTATGTGGGTTCCCTAATGAAAGTAACTAACAACATAAGAAATAATAAAGTACATACAATAAGGTAAATGACATAGAGTGAAATGGATACTTTTTATTACATTTGAACAATAAATGATTTATAATGAATAAAATTATATCTAATAGCTATAAGCTAAAGAAAAAATTATAATATAAATCCAAGGGTAGGATTTATAAAGGAAATCATGCAAGCGAAAAAGAGAAAAGCTCATAGGAACATCGTTATTTCTTCCTTCTGCGGCGGGAACATCATTATTTCTTCCTATACAAAAGCTTTTCATCTTCTTTATTTCGCTGTGACTCAAACTTTGGTGCTTTTTGTGAGGTTGGCTTCTATTGAAGTATCTTCTTTGGCTCACTTCACTCTTTCAATGATGTTCACTTCACACCTTCGACATCATTTCTTTGTTTGAGATAGAGTTTTGCTCAAGTCACTTCATCAGCTCCTTTGATGTCATTTCTTGTTTGGGGGAGGGGGAGAATTTGATAAGGAATGCTGAGATGTTGCTACATGACCTGGAGGATGACACACACATAACAACTCAGACGTGCTCGATTGCGGTCGGTGGGACCAACAATCGTGCGGAGGTTTAAGAATTTTTATAGCCCATTGCTCCGAGCTATGCCTTTCCACTTTTGAGCAATGCAATGTTTGTGATCTGGTTCATTTAGCCACTCCATACGGGAACTTGGAGCCGCAAGTTGGTTAGACTACCTCGTGCATAAAATCTAGAGTCGCAAATTGAGTCTTATGTGTTTTGATTTTTCTGCGAATATTAAACCGGCTGATGATCAGTTGGCAGACTTCAATATGAAAAATAAATTCAGTTTAGGAATAGGCACGCCAGGTGCTTGATTGAATGTCTCATCCAAAAGGGCCTCTTATAGAACAAAACATTTTATTAATGGATGTAAACATTATTCAGAATATACTAATTTTATTTAACATACACCCAACAAAACGAAAAAATAGTTCTCCTGCATTTACTTTACAAACTACCAAATAGATTCAAAGTATTTACTTTATATTTTTATTTAATTTACACCTTATTCACTTTATAATCAACTAAACATCCCCTAAGAATAATATCATGCCTACTAACAATCCTTTAAAATAAGGAACTTATAATCCCTCTAAATTTCTTCTTATCAATTGATTTATCGTTCTTCTTCTTATTTAATTTGGTAGTTGGGCTGATTAGTGTATTCATACTTTTGCAACCTTCATATCAAATTTCTTCAAAATTTCCTTAAGGTACTTAGTTTGACTCAAGAAGGTTTCATCCTCTCATTACTTAACATTAAAACTAAGAAAATATGTTAATTCATCCATCATACTCATTTGAAATTCACTACTCATGGTGGAAGAAATTCTTTGCTTAAATTACCATTAGTGGAACAAAAAATAATATCATCCATGTAAATCTTAACAATAATAATATCATCTCTAAATATCTTAATAAATAGGGTAGTATTTATGGTCCCCTTAACAAAGGATTTTTCTAATAGAAAATTGCTAACTCTATCGTTTAACATCCTAGGTGCTTGCTTAAGCCCATACAATAATTTCTTAAGTTTGTATTCATGATTTGGAAATGGTAAGTTTTCAAAATCTTGGGATGTTCTACATAAGTATCTTTTTAACCCACACCATTTTAAAAAATATATATTTTTTACATCCATCTTATATAATTTGAATCCCTTGAAGCATGCAAATGCTAATAGTACCCTAATAGCATCTAATCTAACTACTAAGGCAAAGATATCCTCAAAGTCTATTTCTTTTATTTGGTTGTACCCCTTAGCTACTAATCTTGCTACATTCCTAACAACTAATCTAGAGCCATTATATTTATTGCTGAAAATCTATTTAATTCCAACAACACTCTAATAGTGGGTCTACTCACTAATTCTTACACATCATTCCTAACGTAATGGTTTAATATAATAATCTAAAATTCATCTCCTAAGACTTATCCTACACCAGTGGGCTATATCATATAGATGAAGGCTATGTGACTAACTTCCTTTTCTAAGGACATGCCCATGTATAGTTCACCAAAGATAGGTTTTCTACGATGACTAGATGCATATCTCCAATCTCTAGGTAATGGATTATACACTTCTTCTCTATCTTCTAATCTGACATTTTTTATCTACAGGCTATATCTTATTCTTAATAATCAATCTCTCCATATTTGCAAACCCTATCAGATTCATCAAAAGTTCAAAAGTGATATGGGTGGATTCCTCAACTACTAAAGTTCATTTATTAAATGTTCTATAAGTCTTGCCTACTAAGAAACAACCTAAAAATACTCCATCTACCTTTGCATCAATTTTTTTCTAAATGAAAATTTTCATTATTTAAAACAAAACACCTACATCCAAATACGTGCATATAATATAAATTAGATGTTCTACCCTTAAGAAACTCATAAGGTGTCTTATTCAACTTTGATATAATGTTTATCCTATTTGATATAGCAAGCAGTATTTACTGCCTCTATCTAGAAGTACTTTTGTAGACTATACTCACTAAGTATCACTTTAATAACCTCTACTAATGTCATATTTTTTCTTTCTATTATGTCATTCTACTATGGGATTCTTGGGTCTAAAAAATTTTCTTCAATATTTTCAATTTATCATTTTTAAATCAACTTCAGTAATCATAATGGATTGTGGAAATCAAGCTATATATTTTTCTTTAAATCCAAATTAAAAATGTTCTAAATTACTTAAATGAATTGTTATTATATGAAAGAAATTTAACTCAATTGTATTTAGAGTAATCATCAATAATTACACATCCGAGTGACTTCCCTCCACTCACTATATTAATAGGTCCAAATAAATCCAGGTGAAGTACTTCTAAAGGTCTAGTAGTTACTACATCTTTAATGGAATGGAAAGAGGATTTGGTTTGTTTCCCTAATTAATATGCATCACAAAGATATTCTTTGGATAATTATGGCTTAAGAATGCTTCTAACCAATTTTAGCTGAGCGATTTTCCTAAGAGTCTGCATACTTGCATAACATAGACTCTAATGCCACAACTATCATTCATAAATAGTTGATTTTAAACAACAAACATCACTTGACTTATCAATACATTTTAAATCAATAATGTAAATATTATTAATTCTTAATACTTCTAAAATAGTTTTTCCATGTAATATTAGTAAGCATTTTGTAGAAAGAAATTTTATATTGAATCTTTTATCACATAATTGACTAATACTTACAAGATTGTGTTTTAAAACTCTACAAGCAAAATATTTTCAATAGAAAATTTGTGAGCTTTACCAATAGTACATGCACCCATTACCTTTCTAGTAGTATTATCTCTAAATGTGATCTTTCTTCCACTCTTGGGTTCTAGCTTGATGAATTTTTGATATCTCCAATCATATATTGTGAACATTTACTGTCAAATTAAGTACCACATGCTTTCACTGAACCTCTTGTGAGAGAGCACACCTACAACATCAATAAAGGGTTAATTTAAGGAACTCAAGTGGTTTTGGGTCATGCCTCATTTTACAATGAATGTATGATATGCTATGCAAATGATGTCTTGGGCCTCCAAACCAAATATATTCTATGGTGTATTATGTAATGCCTTATGATCAAATTTGAAAGAATTGTCTATTTATCATTTTAAGAATATACATGAACTTCTATAAATCATCAATATAAATGATAACTAATAAAAATAACTAAAATCACATACATCAAGATATTTTGCTATTTATTCACCAAAATATTATTTGCACTAGCTAGGAGATCACTATAATCATTAATCCATCACAAGCTCCTAACTACAAAAGAAATAAAAAAAAATGTAGAGTGAAATCTAAAAAAATTTAAGGAACTCTACAACCTCACTCCAACTGATCATGACCCCTTTCCTGATCTCAAATCATTAAAAATTTGCATAATAAGCTCAAAAGCTCAGTAGTAATCCAAAACTCACTAAAGCTTTTAATGCAATGACTAAATAATTAATATGATATACTTAATCTAATATAATCAATATAAGTAAATATAGTTAATGATTAAATATTATCAATAAAACTAAAAAATGATTAATAATAAAATCATGGAATCATTATAATGAATTTAAAAATCAATCTTTGATATAAAAATCAATAAATCGATAAAACACCAATGAAAAAATCATTCATAAATTATTAAAAAAATCTATATTATATATTCATATGTATTATCTATTTATGTATTATCAATGCATCCAATAATGTCAATGATATCAATATATCTTCCAAAAAAATGAATATATGCATGCATCAATATATGATTTAGCAATGCATGACATCTAACTTTAATGTGGTATATTCGACATCTTTTATCCCAATTGATTCCGAGTTGGTCATCGGTCATATCAAATTTATCACTTATCCAATTAATCAATTATCATATTTAATTATTCAATTATCATTATAGTTGGCTTCTTTAAATCAATAAAGAGTCACCACTCTCTGCCCGTCGATGTAATCGATCTTCTCGATCATTTGTTATAAGCTATAATCGGGATAATACCATAAACAATTTTTAAAGGAAAGCCCATAGGCCCACCCTCCTACACATGATATTATATTTTAATGATCAATCCATTTTATAATGTTAACAGCAGTCTTTCTTGCATACACAAATACCACAATTAAAATGTAGTAGGAAATAATTAAATATGTCCATTACAACAAAATTTATATAATAATCAAAATCATTGAAAACTAAAATGAGATTTGAGTTACTTACAGAAAATATAAGAAATCTCTAAACAAAATTAATAGATGAAAAAGCCCCAAACAACATTCTCTCTCTTCCCTCTCTCTTTTTCGATAAGACATGGTGTTGAAATTTAGATCTTTTATTTAAAAAAGCCAGATTATTACATATTCTATGCGTTCAAATGCTTTCAATATGTACTAAAATGTCATAAGCAAGGTTGCAAAAACTAGATCGGATAATGAACTGGAAGAAGAAGAGGTTCACGGTTTGACCGGTCGAACCGGGGTCGAATCGGATGATGTAATAAATAATAATATTATTATAAAAATTAAAAAATTAGCATAATAATGAAATATAATAACCATATACTTTAATATAAATTATTGTTAATTTATATTACTATTTAGATATA
>NW_021318945.1:401778-403736 GCF_001605985.2 Dendrobium catenatum | reverse complement strand
CCTCTGATTTTCCTCCACTTCTTGGTGGATCTTCCTCTTCCTCATCACCACACCGCCTTTGGAAGCATTTTTTGCTCCCACTGAGTCTAATCCCTCTGACCTCCATTTCTCCTTTCACCCTTCAGAGCTTAACATCATTCCTTTTTCTGGCAAGAAACTGCCCAAAGGTGCCAAATCCTGGAACCTCTGCTTAGTAGGGTACTCTATTGGGTGTAGGCCTTTTTATGAGGTTCTTCTCGGTTCCATGAAGAAAACTTGGGCCCTTAAAGACTCTCTTCAACTCCTTTCCCTCAGTGACGGATTCTTCTTGCTCCGCTTCACTTGCTCGGAAGACTATGGCATGGTTTGGGCGAAAGGCATATGGTTCCTCTTAGGTAAGCCATTTATCCTTCAGAAATGGCATCCTAAGTTTAAGCCCAAGAAAGAGAACTTCTCCTCTGTTCCGATATGGATAAAAATCCATGATTTGTCGTTAGCCTGCTGGAATTTGGAGGGTATCTCTAGAATCTCGAGCAAAGTGGGGGTTCCTGTTGCTGCGGACCACCTCATTACCCAAAGAACCCGCCTCACATTTGCTAGAGTCTATGTTATTGTAGACAAGGATTCCTCGTACCCGGATGAAATTACTGTGTCGCTTGATGGAGATGTGGTTCACCTGAAAGTATAGTATGAATGGAGACCTTCTCCTTGCATCAACTGTAAGTCTTTAATACACTTTTCTGCCTCATGCCCGAGCAAGCCAGAGTCTACTTCTATTCTAAACGGGCATCCTCCTCCTGCTATTTCTAAAGAGCATTATAATAGAGGAAGAAGTTTTAGTAGAAAACCTAAAAACCGAAGAACCCCTGCCCCACAACCTAATAAGGAACCGCTAGTTCACACCTCCTCACAGGATCCTATCTCTTTGGTTCCACCCTCTGATTCAAAAAACCCACAAAACAATCTATCACTAATTGTTTTGGACAATTGCTTCATTACCAACCACACTCACTGACCTCCTCCCCCTCTACTAAGGTTATCAGACCCCCTCCCGAATCTGAACTATTGGCCTCATAAGTAGAGAATGCTGAGCCCCCTATCATTCCTAACCTGAATTCTCCCAATGTTGATGACACCCCTATATCTTGCATCTAGCCTCCTCAAGATGCCAACCTCACCTCTAATATTATATCTCCAAACAAATTTGATGCTCTATAGCAGCAGGAGGACTCTTTTTCCTCTTCTGATACTCTTGTCACTGGAGAAAAGTCTGAACCTTGCAAGAATCTTAAAGGAAAGCAAAACCAGGCATCTAGCTCTGGTGCGTCCAAAAAACCTGCTAGGGGGAAGCTGGGTAAAAAACCCCTCCGCACCCCGGTTCATGATCTCTTTGCCCTCTATAGCCGCATGGATTGTCAGGGGGTTCAACCGCCCTTATAAAGTCTTGTATTGTAAGCGTCTGGTTGAATCTTTCAAACTGGACATGTTATGCATTTTAGAGAACAGAATTCTCCATTCCTTTCTTCAAAACCCTTTCTTTGACTTAGCACACACTATTTTCCCTTCTGAAAGAAGCTGTCACAATTTTGCTCTCACTTCTTGTCACGACCCGACCCGAGACGGATCCCGCCCGCACCGGGCCGCGACCAGCTTAACGAACAGACAGACCAGGATCTGGCTTTGAAATTTGTTTCAGAACTGATTCTTCCAAATATTTCAATTCAAAAACAGACGCACAAAGCTACTATGAAACATCAAATGCAGCGGAACAAAATATCTATATTTTTATTTCTTTTCCTCAAAACAATCATCTACAACTACAGACCATGGCTCAGACAGAAAGAAACAGAGCAGAAGAGCCATGTCTATATAAAAATCAAAAGTATAAAATAATACATATAACTGATCAGACTATAAAATCTAGTCCTGTACCTCCTTCCCTTTCCCAGAACCTAAAAACCACCAGAAAACAAGGGTGA
>NW_021318945.1:352050-400942 GCF_001605985.2 Dendrobium catenatum | reverse complement strand
TATATCGCGACGATCGTCCCGGGATGATCTGGCTCTGGACAAATTTTGTCCAGACGAGATTAATTAACGTTCCCGGCGACTTGTCCTCGGGAGAATTTTCGTCCAGACGATCCAAATTTCGTCTAGACGATCCATGCAGCCAGAACTGTTTTCCTTGAACAACCTGTACCGATCGTCCCGGACGATCCAACTTCGTCCAGATGAACCTGGAGCAAAACGATCTTCACACTTCATCTGGTAGAATTTGGGTGAAGTGGAATGCTAACAAAATTCATTTTCAACCCACTATTAATACCCCTCAGCTCATTTTGGCTATGGTCTTTGCTGGTAGCAATACAAAATTTCACCTTTATGTGATATATGCCTTAAACAGTAGTGATGAATAGCTATCTCTTTGGGCTTAAATTACATAATATGCTCCGTCTTCTGATCTCCCCAGGTTACTTTTGGGCAATTTTAACTGTTGTCATACATGTATGAAAAATTGGATGGCTCTCCTATGACTAGTAGAGGCTTAGTTGACCTTAATGCTATGATCTTTGATAATGACTTATCTGATCTGCCTTTAGTTGGCAACAAATTCACCTGGTATAATCAACGTATGGACTCTCCTATCCATATAAAATTAGATAGAGCCTTGGTTAATGTTGCTTGGAGTACCTCTTTCCCAAGCTCTTTTTTCTCCTTTCAAATCCCTTCTTGTTCTGACTGTCCTGTCATCCTTCATACAGGTGAACCATCCCAAACTCACCACAGATTTCTTTTCAAAAACTATTGAACCAAACTAGATAATTATTGGGCACTGCTTCTTGAGATATTCTTAAAGCCGACTACTGGAAACCCACTTATATCCTTGTGTAATAACCTTAGGCAGTTCAAAGGTGTTATTAAGAAGGAGAAATGGGCTCACTCATCTTCTATTAGTTCTCATCTGGATGAACTTCATAAATTACAATCTTTTTGGATGGAAAAAATTCATGCTGATCCTCTCAACTAGTTCTTTAATGCCTCCCTCAAGGATATTAATTCTAAAATTGTGAATCTCAAGAGCATGATGGATTCTTGGGTATCTATAAGGGCCAAAGTTAATTGGCTTAAACATGGAGAGGATGATTTAAAATTTATATATGCCAAAATTAGGAGCAAAAGGAGTAAAATGCAAGTGGCTGTGAATTTATATCAAACCAACTCCAATATGGAGGGTATTCAAGCTATCATCCAACACTTTCAAGAGCTTTATAATAATGTCTTGATCCCTCAGGTGAATATGGATTCCTTCCCTATTGGTTCTTGCATTCCTGAATCCTTTATCTCTTATATTACTTTACCGGTTTATGCTAATGAGATCAGAAAGGCTGTTTTTTTCTGGATCATCCTCATCCTCTCCGGGCTCAGATGGATTTAACTTCCATTTTTCAAAACTAAATGGCTTATCATTGGGCCTCTTCTTATTAAAGAAGTTAGCCCCTTCTTTAAAGGAAATATGTCTAGTGGGGTAAAATCCACTGCTCTTGCTCTTATTCCAAAGCACAAACATGCCTTTGTTATTTTTGATTTCCATCCCATTGTTTTATGTAATGTCATTTATAAAATTATTGTCAAGATTATTGCTAACAGGCTAGCTCCTATCATGCCAAGCATTATTAGTAACAATCAAGCTAGATTTTTTAAATCCAGAGTTTCCACTGACAACATTTTGTTAGCAAAAGAAATTCTTGCTACTTGTTCTAGAAATGGCTCTAATCTCTTTTGTGCAAAACTGGACATACGAAAAACTTTTGATACTGTCTCTAGAGAATTCTTAATTGCAAGGCTTTTTCAGAAAGGCTATCCTTCTTCTACAGGTTTGATGTTACCTTTGGCTCTAGAGAATTCTTAATTAAATTTATTAATTAGATCAAAGCTTGTATTTTTGATGTGAACTTCTCTATTAATTATTAAAGGGACCTTAGAGGGGTACTTCCCTTCTTCTGCAGGTTTGAGGAAAGGCTGTCCTCTTAGCCCACTCCTATTTTGCCTTGTTATGGATGCATTTTCTACATCTCTGGATGAAGGGGGTTTCAAGGGCTTCACTTTTGACAGCTTTAATATTACTCACCTTCTTTATGCATATGATGTCCTTATTTTTGGGGAAGCTAGTGTTGAAAATTTCCATTCTCTATCCAGAGTCCTCAACTCTTTCGCTAACGCATCTGATCTTCATGTTAACATGGATAAAAGTTGTATCATGTTCCCCAAGAAGCTGAGAAACCAAAATGCCATATGTAATGCTCTCTATACTTATAATATCTGCCACAAAGTTACTTACTTGGGAATTCCACTTTCATTTAATACCTTGAAGGTGGCTCATTTTATGCCTTTAATGGACTCTATCACTAATAAGATGTCAGGTTAGAAAGCCTGTCTTCTTTCTTTTGTTGGTAGACTGCAATTTTTAAAATTTACTATTTTGAATTCTATAGCATATTGGATCCGTGGATCCATTCTACCCAAAATTGTTTTGAACTTCGTCAAAAGGATCTCTTCTAAGTTCCTCTTATTTGGGGATTCTGCTGGTAACAAAAAGATTCACATGATATCTTGGGACAAAATCTGCAAACCTAAGTCTTGTGGTGGTTTGGGTATCCCCTCTATGAATGCAATTCAGTTTGCGTTTAACTGCTATGTTATCTTTAGAATGTACAATGCTTCTTCCTTACTATCTTCATGGCTTCTAAAAAGATATATTTCACCCTGGAGACCACCTATTTCACAAGCTTCTAAGTTTTGAATATCTCTTTGTAGCACTGCCACACTTGCCAAACCTTTCTTTAAATTCAGGATCCCAGAATCTGCTCCCATCTCCATTCATTGGGATCACTGGCGTTATGATGCTACTCTTTCGGATAATGCGAATGGGATGCTCCTTCTTAATATTACTAATTGGGATGCCACACTCAATACAATTATCTCGGGAAATAGTTGGGCTCTCCTTAAGAGTCTTCACACCTCTATTACGAACACGAATAATGCTATTTGCATTCATCAAAGTAGTGACACCTCTTTAATTTGGGATAATGCTAATGTTGGTTCTTTTAGTGCTTACATAAAGGGCTTCTATAAGCAGGAGTCTGTCTGCTCCTGGGCTCACCTAATCTGGCACTCTAAATTTGTTTTGAGATACTCAGTTTATTCATGGATGTTTGTGGTGGGAGCTCTGAAAACTGCTGATGTTTTAATTAAGCGAAACATTAATGTTGCACCCACTTGTGGGCTATGTCATTCTTTTCCTGAATCCACTTCTCATCTGTTTTTTTAATGTTCTTACTCCTTCTCTATAGTCACTCACCTGATGCCTATTGCTAATGGGTTGCTGATCAGGCCGTCGACGCTGCATATGCTTGAATGGATAGAAGAAATTTATATTTCTAACCAGCAGCTCAAAAATCTGCTTTTAACCAGCGGCTGCATTTATTATATTTGGAAGGAGCAAAATGATAGAAGGTTTGGCAATGTTTCTCACAGCTCTATCACTATTGCTCTTAACATTAAAAGAGCAGTGTATGAGAAAATTTTTAAATGGAAGGATTCCTCCTCTCTTTTGGAGCTGCTTTGAGAAGGGCACTTGTTGCAATATCGTGGCTTTTTCGCTGGCTGTTTGGTATGCTTTGCCTGCGAGTAATGCCTTGGACAATGATGTACCCTTGTGCAGGCTCCCTTGGATGGCCTTTTGGGCAACCAGGGAAATTCGATACGACACATATCTAACCCTTTTGAAAATTTTGAGTCCAGGCAACTCTATTATTTCCAGCACTTACGAGTTTTATGTGATTTCTGTCCCAAGGTAGTTTTTTCAGTGGAGCTTCTCTATTACCTGCGAACGGGTGGAATTTTTCGATATCATCCAGTAGTCATTTTTGTCTTCTAAAGGATGTAATTTTGTTTTTTGGGCTCTCTTAGAGCCTGCCTCCTTTTCTTGAGGCCTTTTTTATTTACTTGTAATCTTTTCTTTGATCAATATACGGGCTAAGCCCAAATTTTTCCAAAAAAAAAAAACCAAAGATAACTTTTTGCTTTTTATGTTTAGTCCCACATCACTTGTAAAGTTTTGGTTTGTATAGTTTATAAATCTTTTTGCTTTAACTCATGATAAGAGCTCATATGGAATTGTTGAGCCATGTGGGAATGTTTCAAGTAATACTTAATCATAGGCTTTAATACTTAATTTAGGGTTTTATTATATAATAATTATATTAATTGATATTAATATAACAATTATATTAATTGATTAAGTTTAATATTTATTTCATATTAAATAATTTATTATTTAAATAAAAAATTTTGCTTGAATCGACTTATTCAACTTTTGAATTTTTAACATAATTAAATAAATCATTTTAAAAATATTAAGTAATATTTATAATTTAATTTTAAATTTGAAATGTTTAATTTTAAATTAAAAATTTCAACTAAGTATTTCACAAAGCTTCATCACTTTATGTGAGATATTTCTTCATTCTAGCTCAAAAGTCAATATAAGGTAAAAACATTACCAAGAGAAAGTCTCCCAAATGATGTAAGACTAAAATAATTATTATTAATGTGTGAATTCAATTTATTTTTTAATAAAATTTATATTGTTATATGATTTGTATGTAATCTGAATTTTATTTATTACGTCATCCGGTTTGACCCCGGTTCGACCGACCGAACCGGTCAAACTGCGAACCGCTCTTTCTACTTGTTCATTGTCCGTTCCGATTTTAACAACCTTGTTGATAGGTTGTTTTAAAAGATGGTGGTGCATGCCATGTTCTAAGGTGTGGCTTTTCAATGTGTGTAGGCACTAATTTATTTTTTATGTTTTATTATTTTCTTTATTATAATTTCATTTATATTTTTATATATGCCTAATTGTACTAATATCTTATGCTCGTTACTATCCATTTTTAAAGCTAACTCTTCTAGTTCTTTAAATGCTACATCTAATTCAATATGCTCTTTATTTAGGAACTTATGCTTTTCTTGTTATACAATATGCTATTTATTTAGTGATTCTTGCTTTTCAACTAATGTAACATGATTAGTTCTAAAGTTTGAATAATTATTAATCAAATTTGTATTCTCTTGTAATATTGAATGCTCTCTTTTATGATGATAATCTTGCTTTTTTTAATTTTTTATAAGTATCATGCATATGTTCTGAACGAAAGAATAATTCATCATAGGATATATCACATACTTGATCATTGTCGGAGTCACCAGAGTTATTTTTGGCCATGATATATAAATTGATTACCTCCTCTTCAACTTTTATCGCCGATGATTATGAATCAGAATTTGCCAAAAAGCCTTCTTAAATTTTTGTTTGCCCTCTTTAGCATTGTTTTTCTCCTAATTACCCTTTTCCTTCACCAGGTTGTTCTTTAAGCTTGGGCATTCAGATCAGATATTGCCTGACGTTTTTGCATTCATAACAAAAAATATCAGCAAACTTATTTAACTTTAAGCCTTTACCTCGATGTTTATTGTCGTGGCGCTTTTGCTTTTTTTTTTTAGAAATCTTTTAAATTGTCTTGTCATCAAGGCATTATCTTCATTTTTATGTGAACCAAAATCATTGCTTTCTATATCATAGATTTTAAAATAATTACTTCTTCTTACATTCACCTGAATATATATTTCTTTGACTAACATTTTGCTCATAACTAGGCAAACAAAGAACAAAGTAGATTATCAATATAATAGGAATCTAAATATTTTGACTAAAAAATGGCAATAACCTTGACATCTCAAGATTCATGTAAGCAATATAAAATATTATTCAATTTTCTAGCATTTGATATTTCTTTTCCTAAAGCATGCACAGAAGTAATAATTTTTTTAACCCTAGTGTACATGTAAGAAATTGTTTCACAAGGTTGCATGTAGAAATTTTCATATTCGTGCACTAATAAATTCATGTGTGATTGTTTCACTTCAACAGTTCATTCATATGTTATGCAAAGTCTATCCCAAATATCTTTTTAGTAGTACGAATTGAAACACACATATAATCCTCATATTTTAAAGCATAAAGAAAATAATTTGGGCGTTTTACATTTATTTATGCTATATCATGATCTTCCAAGAACCATTCAGTAAAAAGAATATATATTTTAACTTCATTCATAATTTTAAAGGGTATAAAATAACCAGTTTGTATCATATGCCACATGCGAAAATTGATAGATTGTGTAATGTAGGGCATATGAATCTTCCAAAAACTAAAAATGATATTACTAAAAAGTGGCGGTCGGGTAATATAATACCCTTCCGAAGTGTTATGATTTTCAAAGTGTGACATGTGTATTAACTCAAGGTGTATAAACCAAACAAAATGAGAACTCAACGCTAATATCATCTAAAAGTGCTTATGATACATCAAGAGAGAGGGAGGGTGTTAATTGTTTTAAAAAAAAAAAATTTTGCTTAATAATAATAATAATAATAAAGCATGGCGCATCAATGAGGACGAAGAAATCTCAACAGTCGACTACTAGCCATTGGATCAATGGCATGAGAGGAAAGATAGGACATCAGGAGAGTTAGTTAAAAGAGGCGACAATGGCATTAGTGATGCGTGAAGGAGGGATGTGATGGGAGCTCACTAGGGTAAATATCGATCTAATCAACAACATGTGAAAGAGAAGAGATGCCGCATGAGCTCATCTGGAGAAGCATCAATAGGTTCGACAACCTGTAAAGAAAGAGAAATATGACGATAGCATCTGGAGAGGCATCATTGAGATTAAAAGAGGCGACAATGGCATTAGTGATGTGTGAAGGAAGGATGTGATGGGAGCTCACTAGGGTAAATATCGATCGAATCTACAACATGTGAAAGAGAAGAGACGTCGCATGAGCTCGTCAGGAGAGGCATCAATAGGTTCAAGACACAACCTACAAAGACAAAGAAATATGACGATAGCATTTGGAGAGGCATCATTGAGATTAATGGTATGTGAAAGAGGACAAGACACAACTACAAGTCGCTATGAAGGAGATTGAGGTTTCGTTTGGGACAGCTTTTTTACTGCTTCTAAAAGCATCTTTATAGTAAAAAAATTTTAAATTATGTACTAAAAAATAGTTTTAAGAAGCAATAAAAAAACCGTCCAAATGAATCTAGAGTGTGCGTTATGAACTTAAAACTCTACCAAATAAACTTAAAAGCCCCATAGTTCCTAAATTTCTTGCAGCAAAAGCTCAACTTGAACTCTTGCTTGCGCAATTAAAGACTCATAAAGACTTTTACCATTTCAGCCCAAGCAGTAAAAACAAAATCATGCGTTATGTCTCATTCGAGAATCCAATTGTCTCTCCCCACTTGGACTATTGCTCCCTCTCCTGAAACAAAAGGAAAGTTCTTTATGACTTCAGAATCCAGCCAGGAAGCTTCTCCTCATAGAAAATTTGTTCTGATAAGATTTATATCTCTGTAATAAAATAATTATTTCTAGCCATTGACCAAACACAAACATATTTGGATAACAAAATTAATAATATTCTGCTATAATTTATATCATAATAAAAAATCAATTGTTTAAAATTTTAAAAAAAAAATATTTAAATTTAGAAAAAAATCAAATTTGTAGTTAAAATTAATTATTATTAATATTATTTTTGTCACTTTTTAAAATCTTTTAATTCAAATATTTTTCCTTCCATTCAGATAAAGATTATATTCAGATAATTTGATATTATTTCTACATAATACAAATATAATTCTATAAAACAATTTGGAGAAATAAAAAATTTAAGATATTATGATTCAAATTTAATCAATAATATTTTTATAATAATTAAGGCTTCGTTTGAGATAACTTTTTTAGTAATTTCTTAAACAGCTTCTTAGTACAAAATTTTTTAGTTCAATAAATTTTCGTGCTAAAAAATTGCTTTGAAAAATAGTAAAAAAGTTGTATCAAACGAAGCCTAAATTTATTTTAAAACAACTAAAATGTCAACGTCTCTGATCAATATAAAATATGGTTACTATCCCACATTAAAGAAGGAAGCATTGGGCTTGACTGACTCCTTCATAGTTTTGAATTAATCCTCCATGTTTTCAAAGGAGAAGCAGTCATCCTTTGATTTATTAAACGTTTTCTTTTTTAATTTCACATTAATTTTTTGAATAATTTACATTTCTAGCACTGAAATCTTCCATTTGGTGAAACTCATAATAATCGAGTTTTAAAATGACTTTCTAAATAGTTATAGCTCAAAATTGTCTATCAAACATTCATTGTTCTTGAGATAGCCTCTGCAAATTCTAGAAGTTTCTATAATCATGTAACACTTCAACTATGTTTGGGATAACTTTCTTATTATTTTACTTTTCAAACAATAGCTATAATTTCTATTTAATCATTACTTTTTCACTATTTATTTTTAGGAAGATTTTATGCTAGAAAGCTGCTTTTTATAACAGCTTTAAAAAAATTATTTTCTACATAGTAAGTTTATAATCGTCTTTTATAAAAACTGTAGCTGTCCCATACGAATCGTTCATGTTAAATAAACTCAAGAGCGGCTCTCCTGGCATAGTATTTCGTTATGTATGACTTATAATTCTCATCTTCAAATTGATTTAATGTTTTGATATCATTTGTCACATTTATGCTTCGTTTGGGATGGCTTTTTTTATTGCTTTCTAAAATAATTTTTTAATATAAGAATTTATATTTCATGAAACTTTTGTACTTGAAAGAAGTTTTAGAAAACATTAAGGAAGCCATCCCAAATGAAGCCCCAACTCATCTCTACTTTGGCCAAATTTTGATAGGCCTTACAATTTTATCCTTTGGGTGAGACATTATAAGGAAAGCATGTATCCATCTAAGAATTATTGCCCTAATGCGATCACGTTTAATTTTAAAGTTCCGGATAAAATTTGAGTCATTACACATGAAAAGATGTACGAATATTTGAAAGGCTCAACTTAATGTATTTAAGAGATATTATCAAAAAACATCATGAGATCTTAATTATATTATTAGTAAAATATTTAAATTACTAAATTCATTTGATGTAATTACTTGAATTCTATTTATAAATCTAAAATTCATTTGAAAAGAAAGAAATTTTTAGAATGGATGATCTATAGTATATAAGGATAGCAAAGGAATAAGTCTTGTTGCATCCTCGAATATCCACGGTGATAGAGAAATATAAAATTTATCCTATTAGATTTGTATGAAAATCCAACACATAATCAGATAAAAGAAAGGGTGTAGAATTCATAAAACACACCAAAATTTTTACATGGAAACCCCTGAAAAAGGGAAAAATCACGAGTCTTGGCCCAGTTTGAATGAATCCACTAGTGTTTGTAGTTAATTACAAATGAGGCCCTTTCTTCGAGAGGGGCGAGGGGGGACAAATGAGGCCCGGGGGGGGGGGGGGTAGGCCTTGGTTTGATGTAGCAAATATACATCATATAAATTGCATTACATGGTGGGAATTGGAAGAACCAGTATTGACATATTCATTTAGTATGCAGGATCATAGTTGGCAGGTGACGGAGATAAAAAAGACCATAGTTTGGCGATGGTAGTCCGAAGGATCGTAGTTGACGGGCAACAAATGTTCGAAAGAATGTTGTCAGGTGATGGAGGTCGGAAGGACCTTAATTTACATTCAATGAAGGTTAGAAAGATCATTATCTGATGACGGAGGTTGGAAGGACCATAGTCAACATATGACGGAGGCTGAAAAGATCGTAGTCTGACGACTGAGGTAGGAAGGACCAAAGTCTGCAGGTGATGGAAGTCGAAAAGATCGTAATCTGGTCATAGAGGTCGGAAAGACCGTAGTCCTGCAATGAAAGTTGGAAGGACCATTTTGGTGGGCGACAGTGGCCAGAATGACTGTTGTGTGGCAACGAAGGTCAGAAGTACCATAGTCGATGGGCGATAGTGGTTAGGAAGACCATTACCTGAAGACGGAAGTCAAAAGGATCATAGTCGGTGGGTGATGGAGGTCAGAAGGATCATTGTAGGGTGATGGAGGTCAGAAGGACCATAATATGGTGATGAAGATAAAAAAAACCATAGTGAAAGGGTAATGGAATTTAGAAAGACCTTAGTCTGACGATAGAGGTCGAAAAGTTTGTAGTCTGACGATGGATGTCTAAACAACTATAATCTACAAGCAATGGTGGTAAGAAAGGCCATTATTTGGCGAAGGAATTTGGGAGGAAGTTTGACAATAATCTGTAGTCGAATGTAATTCCAACAATAATTGGAAGCCTAGTAGAAGTTCAACATCAGTTGTTGCCAGGAGGAAGTCCGGCATCAGTCTAGTGATGGTCAATGGACCGACAGTGGTTGAGGAGAAGTCTGGTGGTAAGAAAACTCTAGTTTCTTTCTTTTTGTTATCTTTCTTATCTTCCATACTTTCGTCTCCTTTCCATGAGGAATGAGGAGTTTATTTATAATTTTTGAAAGTGGTATGACCAATAAATATGAGTAAGATCAAGGGTATGTTGGGAGTGATTTGAATGGATGATCGATATTAATCCTCTTTATCATAGACCATTTACTAGGTATTTGAATGTCTTAATGATATCAGAATTTGATGATATTGGACTCATTGAGCTAATCAACTTGACTATAAGCATGTCACATTTGAAAAACATTTGGTCATCTAATTTATAGTTTAAACTTTCCAAAGGCACTTTGGTTCTTTGATTTGGAGCCAATTGGGCTTGGATTGAGTCGAATTTGGTGTCATTGGGTTTTTCTTTTTGAGACGTTTAGTTTGACTATAAATTTGCTGAAATCGGAGCTCAAATGGTCCAAGATTTAATTTTGGAAGTTTCCAATTTGCTTTTTCCTCGAGATTCATGCTTGATCAAGATAATTTTATGATGATGTAACAATTTCCCACTTCTTTTTGGATGTTAAAGCTCCCAAAGTCCAAATATATGTATAAAAACTTTTGGAAAATTTTTAATGTGACTTGAAACTCCAAAATAATTCAATCTTGGGAGTATAGATCTTAATCAACTTTAAAAGTGTCAAAATTGAGTATGGAATGTCGGAACAATCCCGAGGACCCCAAAAACATCCTAATTGGACTCTCCATGCCAAAAATCATGATCGAATGCGTATTGGTGGTTGAACCGACCCGGCCGCCGGTGAGTAAAGACATGTCGCTTTGGGGTGTGCAACTCTGTCTAATGCAGCTAGTTATAACTAACTGCAGTTATAGTTTTATTTGTGATCTATGTGGGCGGCGACTACAGTGCCGCCCTCCTTTTAAGTTTTTTTACAGGTCCTGCAAATTTTTTTTTCATGAATTTTGATATTTTTAAAATGGTGCCAAAAAAATTATAAAATAACTCTTTTTGGAGGCAAATTCTCCCTTCCCCCACCCCCATTTTTGAACCATTTCTCTTCCTTTTTTTTCCTATAAATACTCCCCTGAGGCCATGAAAAAAATTCTCCTCTTCTACTTCTCCCTTCTTCCTCTAACTTTTTTATATTTGAGCCCTACCACTATCTTGAATTGGTGGCATCCCCTATCAAGTACAAGTGCTCCTCTCTTGTGTAGAAGTTAGAGTTTTGAGTCTTTCTATCTTTATCTTCTCATTTTCCTTCTTACTTTAGAGGATTTTCATTATTTTTTATAAGTGACATCCCCTATCTAAATTCAGTGATCTCTTTAGTGTAAAGGAACTTTCTCATCCTTTATTTTTTCTTCTCCTCTAGTTTTCTTCTTACATTAGAGGTATTCCACTGTTTGAGATATGTGACATTCTCTATCAAGCTAATATGAAGGAAGAACTAATGCGTAGTAAAGAAGTTACTATTCCACTGTTTGAGTGTGATGCTAATAATAGTTGAACAAGAAACCTTGGATGGCTGATATGAACTGAAGGACAGACGATGGACACCAAGAAAAGGGCCGATGATGGCGATGGTCAATTTGCATTATGTTAAAGGTGATATACATTCATACTAACGTGGGCGAACATTAGACCTCCATGAGAAGGGGTCAAAGTAGTGTGTTATGTAAAAAGTCTAGCTACATACTAACTGTGTCAATTGCGTTAAGGCTTGATGATGATTAGGATATAATCTTTCTTTGAAGAAGAAGATATTGAAGATGCTTCAATGTGTAGTAGAGAACAAGTCAATAGAATCCACCAAGGATATTTGATCTTTTTTAAGTTGTTTGTTTCTGAATGATATTAACTTGTACATATAATGTTGAAAGAATCCACCAATGATGTATGACATATCAGAGATAGTTATTAGAGCATTGCTTGATGATCTTAACCTATGTGAAAGAGGTCGAGAGAATCTACTAAGAATATATGATATATCGAGGTTATTTATTAGAGCATTGCTCAATAATATTAACATATGAGGAAGAGGCTGAGAGAATTCATTAAAGATGTAATGACATATTTGAGATTATTTATCAGATCATTGCTCGAAGAATTTAGCATGTGCGGAAGTGATCGAGATAATCCACTATTAATATATGAGCTATATGCGATTATTTGTCAAAGTATTGCTCGATAATGTTAACTTGTGAGAAAGAGGTTTAGAGAATCCACCAAGGATGCATGACTTATTTAAGATTATTTATCAGAGAGTTGCTAGATGATGTTAACATTTGGGAAAGAGGTTAGATTGAATCCCTCTGGGATTGATCATCTAGTGATTGAGATGTAATAAAAATTATGTATTTATCAAATCAAGGATTTTAAGATTAGATTGACATCCACCTAGAATGTTTGACCTATCCGAGATTATTTATCAGAGTATTGCTTGATAATATTAACCTATGTGAAATAGGTCAGATCAAATCCCCATGGGATATTATAGATTTATTGAGAGGGAGCGAATGTCGTATGTATCCCAAATCAAAGGTGATGAATGTTCTATTTGTATATTGTTACTACCTTTTTGAAGTCGAGAGTAACACCTTGCTTAAGGAGTAGAAGTCTAGCTATGGACTATATAATTCTTGCAATTTATTAGAAGCATCCTTGCAATTGCTAGAAGCTTTATGTAAAATAGTTTCCCAAAATATTATCTTGAATGTTAAAAGAGTTAGAGGAATCTTCTTAGCCACGGCTGTAGTCAAGGTTGCCCCCCATTTCACATATGATTTTCAAGAAATTGATGCAGCGATAGTTGATGTCAAGATGTTAACATGGACGATCTTTTGAGATTGGAGGAATAGTTTCCCCTAATTTGGAATGATGTTCTCACATACGGCGCCAAACTATTGTATCCTGAAATATTCATGGTGATATAGAAGCATAATTTTGGCGTCTTAGCTTTGTACAAAGATCCAACACAAAATCTAATAAAAAAGAGGGTGTAGCATTCATAAGAGACACCAAAATTTTTTACGTGAAAGCCCTTGAAAAGGGGGAAAACATGAGGCTTTGCCCAATTTGAATGAATAAACTAGTGTTTGAAGTTAGTGACAAATGAGGCCCTTCCTTGGGGAAAAAGCCTTGATTTGATGTAACAAATACACATCATATAGAGTGCATTACATGGTGGGAATCTGAAAGAATCAATATTGACATGTTCGTTTAGTTAGCCGGACCAAAGTCAGTGTGTAACGGAGGTCAGAAAGACTATTGTTGGGTGACAATGGTTGGAGGGAACGTTGTTGGCTGGCGACGCAAGTCAAAAAGACTGTTGTAAGGCGATGAAGATTGGAAGGACCATAATCAGCATTTGATGGAGGCCGGAAAGATTGTTATCTGGTGATCGAGGTCGGAAGGACCATAGTCAACAAGTGACAGAGGTTGGAAATATCATAGTCTGGCGACAAAGGTAGGAAGAACTATAGTCGGCAGAACATGGAGGTCGGAAAGACCGTAGTTTGGTGGAAGAGGTTTGAGTAGTCTCGCTACTGATGTCGGAAGGGCCGTAGTTCATTCAAACCACTCCAAACATACCCTTGATCACGGACCCTTTACTAGTTATTTGATGTCTTAATGATATCAAAATTTGACAATCTTTGGTTCTTTGGATTCGTCTCATCAAGCAGCTCGATTCGACTATAAGCATGCCACATTTGTAAATCGTTTGGTCATCCCATTTAAAATTTGAACTTTGAAAAGGTGCTTAGGTCTTCGATTTGGACTCATTTGGGCTCAGATTAAGTCGAATTTGGTGTCGTTGGGTTCATCTTTTCGAGACGTTCAGTTCAAGTATAAGTTTGCTGAAATTGGAGCTCAGATGGTCTCAAATTTAATTTCGGAAGTTTCCAACTTGATTTTGCCTCGAGATTTGTGTCCGGTCAAGATACCTTTATGATGCTAGATCAAGTCATAAAGCCAAAATTTGTTAAAAAATTAAAAAATATATTATAAAAAAAATTACAATATAAATTATCCAAAATTTGGCAAGATACAAAGCATAATTTGTCTTTATTTTAATGAACGATCTAATTGGACAATTGAATGGATTATAAATAAAATTTAAGAAGAAACTACTTTTAAAATAGTAAAAATTCATCTTACAATATGATAATTAAATGTAACCTATGATAACTATAAAAGAGGTAAAGACATCAATAATATTTTATAATTGTGGTATATTATTAAAAATCAATTTATCATATTATACTGAGTTGAATTGTCTCATCACAAATAAAAAAAATGTAATCATTGACTTTAAAAATAAAAAAAAAAACTTCTAATGCTACTCATAATTGCCCCTACTTTCTACAACAAATTTTGCATTAAAAAAATTTCTATAACAAGCCTGAGTGCATTCTCCGCTACATTTAGGTCTTATTTGAAACGGCTTTCTTACTATTTTTTAAAATAATTTTTTTATTTTTTATATTAAAAAATTATTTTAAAAAGTAGCAAGAAAGCTGCAACAAATGAAATATTAGGCTTTGTTTGGAACAATTTTCTTATAACTTTTTAAAACAACTTTTAAGTACAAAAATTTTTTTGAATTAAAATGTTTTGTACTAGAAAGTAGTTTTAGAAAACAGTGAGAAAGTAGTCTCAAACAAATCCTTAAACTTTTTTGAAAGTTTCATTCAAGAAAAAAAGCACCCGCATGAATGTCTAAATAAATAAACTTTTTGGTCTGTTGTTTAGGAACTTTGACAATCAACTAAGAGATTTTAAATTCAAGTCATGTGTATGTGATGTTGTGTGTAAGCTTTCCTTTATGGAGAGATTATTATGTGCGGAGTGCGGACGGGGAGAACCGTCCGCACATAAGTATAGGGTACCCAGCTAGGTACCACTCGGTACCGCTGGGTACCGCTTGGTACCCTGTGCTTGTGCGGACGGTGTGCGGGGTCCACACTCCGCACCTAATAATTTTTCTCCTTCATGAGCCTGAATGTCTAAATAAATAAATAAAAATAAAATAGAGATGCTACTCACAATTGGCCAACACCAGTAGGACCCACAAAAGAACTCAATGTTCTTTTAAAGAAGGTTAAAGACAAGAAGATAAAAGAAGCTTTTAAGGAGCTTTTAAATCACAAGCCGATTATATCTAAATAGAATAAAGCTATATCACCCAATCAAATCAAATCTCTATATATTGAGTAAAAAAAAAGTTTAAATTTTATATTGAAAAGATGTGTTTTGCAACTAGTTTAAAGAAATATTGAAAATAGTAAGTAAAATACTAATAATATTAGAGATAATTTTTTTATATACCTTTAGATTCGCATGTCCCTCTATTCATGCCACCCTTTTATGAACTTGAAAGGTTTGATTACCTACATCAAATATCAAAATCTGACTCGATATGACCCACATATAAAATAGATCATATTGCGATTAATTGTGGTAGGCCAAACATATCAAGTTCTAATTGGTTAGAATTACAAAATTTTCATATAATTTACAGAGTATAGATCAACTAAAACTTCAATTACTTTTACAAATACTTTTCATTAAAAGTTTTTTCATTCATCTTAGAAATGTTTACAAACAAAATAATTTTCATTAATCTTAAAATTGTTTACAAGCAAAATAATTTTATACAAACAGTGCATGACATAGATGATATAGATTTGAAAGAAAAAGTGATGTCTATAAAAAATCTATCTGACATACCTATACAAACTTTGACTTAGATCCTGCAACCCGTTTGTGCTTAGTCTGCCCTTTTCTCTTATCCTGATCTAAAATAGATGTAGAAAGCAGGCGTGAACAATCACAGCTCAGCAGGGCCTACCTAAGTATTAAATAATAATTGCTACCAAAAATTAAAAAAAAAAAGTAAGATAAAAAAATTTCATGTGAATATAGGCCCAACCAGATCGGTCGGAATAAATAAATATCTATATATTAATAAACAATACCTTTTATGCTCTAATCATAAGTAGCTGAATTGTAGAGAAGTATACAATAACTAACAATACAAAAATATAATAGTAAGCACTTCATGTTCATTTCTTAGAACAAAACATTTCCCTTAGACTATTTTGACTCTTTGTGCTAGCATATCATATAAGAGACCCTTATAACTCCCAATACATAACACTCCATATATTTAGAAAATTTTGGCCCTTATAACTTTGAACAAACATCATATTAAAATATTTGCCAAACATCATAAATTTCTCAAATTCACACATTTCAAGAATATAAACACAAAAATAATTGTATTTTCTAATGTAATACACAATGCTAGAATTATCACATGATTCATAGAATGTCATATTAGTATAATCAAATAGTTAGAAATTCAAGGAAAAGTCACATATGAAATTTAACATTTTTTATAACTTTATCAAATTATCACCCATTGCTCATATCTACATTTCAAAGTTTTTATTATACCACATAACTATTTGTAAGTGTTAGATAATTTTTCTTGGAGTATTTTTCTAAATCATTAAAATGATATATTTCCCAAACAGCCTAGAAAAAAATTATAAATAAAATATCATAATGTGGAGAATATTACCGACAATAACATATCCATGGTTACGTAGTGAAAATCTATCCATTGAGCAGATATCTCTAATTTTGGGTTAAAATTGGAAAATAAAAAAAATCCGAATTATTAAAAATTGAGACGGGCAAAACATAACTTACCTCAACCTAGACAATTTCTCGAACTCTCTAGATAGATGAAATTGACTCGAAGCTACCTGAAATGGTCTTTTTCTCTTTAGAATTTGTTCTTTCTCTCTTGATTGCTTTGGGATATGAAATGAATTTAGTAAATGAATAGTATTATGAAATTTGATATTTATAATTTTTTTTTATGTTAGTGTTGCAATTCCTAGAGACCAAACATTGTACTACTCCCCTTAAAATCCTAGCTAAAATAGAGAACGAGGTGCCGCAATGCTTAGACTGGTGCCACTGTGCTCTAGATCAAAACTACCACCACAGCGCTCAACCGCACACAGGGGCGGATCCAGCTTCATTTTTCAGGGTGGGCAAAAATTTTTTTTTTTTGTGGGGATGGACAAAAATGCCTAGGATTGATAAAATTAGGACAAAAAATATTTTTGAGGGGGGCAAAATGCCTAAAATACTCAAAATATTCCAAAAAATCTCCTATAAATATTAAAAAAAAAATTTGAGGGTGGGCATTTGCCCACCCTAAGACTAGGGTGGATCCGCCCATGACCGCACAATGTCATAATGGCCAAATTAAATAACAAAATTTACAGAGAGCTCAACACTAGTAC
The DNA here is from genome assembly GCF_001605985.2 of Dendrobium catenatum. Taxonomy (NCBI): domain Eukaryota; kingdom Viridiplantae; phylum Streptophyta; class Magnoliopsida; order Asparagales; family Orchidaceae; genus Dendrobium; species Dendrobium catenatum. Next base: position 383,254 of record NW_021318945.1, on the reverse strand, counting down.
AACACCATCAGCACTCTTATTAGAAAAATTTAAGAATTCAAATTTTACATGCAAAGACCCTCAGGATGCATCCCAAGGTCGAATCCATGCATTTTTGTACATATAAAATTTTCATAGTCAGGTATAGAAAATTCAAACATACAAGACTTATAAGATCATGTCCTGACCAATTTTGAGTATTATAGTAAGTGTTACAGTCTCTCCTCCTCAGAAAAATATCCTACTCTATAAATGTATGGATAAGTAGTTTAGGATATAACTGTCTCACTTCATATTCCTTTGCATATGCAGTTTCTCTATAAGATCGGTGATTCAATTGCACTTTAACCATTGTAATTTATTTACTCATTAATTTACTAACATCGTATTCCAGAATCATTTTAGGTTCTTCTCTATAGCTTAGATCTATCTGCACTTAAATTTTCCTTTAAAAAAATTCTCATTTTTAAATTATATATAAATATCCTTAAGAAAATACAAGAAATGTTTCGTGAACTTCAGATAAATGCTTTGGTAATAATAGACGATAAAAAGATACTTCTAATTCTTTCAGTGATCTCAAAAGATCCAATGTACCTTGAAATTAACTTTTCTTTCGTGCCGAATTTTTTTATTCCTTTCATCAGACCCCACCTTCAAGTATAAAATATCTCTAATTTGAAATTGTACAGATCAATGATTTGGATAATAGTATTTATTTTGCATATCCTATATAGATTTTAACCTATATTAGATCATATAAATATTTATTATAGGATCATCAGCCAGAGCTAACACTAATTTATTTCTCATCCCACCTTTTATCCCACCTTCGTCCATGATAAAGGTGCCCTACATTTTCTATCATACAAAACTTCTTAAGAGAGCAAATTAATATAAGATTGAAAGCTATTATTATATGTAAACTCGATAAGAAGAATATGATCCTCCCAGCTACTCTTAAAATATAAAACACAAAGCCTCAAATGATCTTCCATTACTTGAATAGTCATTTCAAATTGATAATTAATCTATGGGTGAAAAATCATACTAAGTGTAGATTGTCCCTAGAATTTCTTGCATATTTCTCCATAGTTTAGAAGTGAACGTACCACCTTAATTAGAAATAATTTTTTTGAGTATGCTGAGAAGTCTGACAATTTCATGCACCTATTTTTGTGCTAATTTATCTAAATCTATCTATCAGATCATAACGAAATGATTAGACTTGTTCATACAATCTATCATAATTAATATGATATTATGTCCTTACCTCGATCAAGGAAACCCATTGTAAAGTCTATAATTACTTATTCTGACCTCCGCTAAGGAATGAGTATACCATTAGGTTGCTGATGTTATGCCTTCACTAGTTGATAAGCTTTACACTTTGACACAAAATTTATTACTTCACCTTTTTATCTTGGCCACCAAAACATTTTCTTCAAATCATTATACATTTAATGCTCATGGGGTGGATAGTGTATCTAGAGTAATGTGCCTCATGTAGAATATTGTTTCTCTCGTACAACTAGAAACCCTTAATATATCGTTGCAGAAAATTATACCAAAATTATTCATTCAAAGTCCAGGTTTCTCACAAGATTGAATTGGATCAACCAACTTTGAATATTCATTATCAAATTTTTGAGCATCCATAATTCTTTCCTTAAGAGTAGGTTGTGAAATCATCTGAGCAAACCTACCAAAATCAAGATCAATAGAATTTACAACCTCCAACCCTAACCTTCTCATATCACGGATCATGAAATCATCAAAAGTGAGTAGACAACTCGCTACCCTTAATGACTTCCTACTCAGAACATTTGCTACCACATTGGTTTTACTAGGTTGATATTGAAAGCTTAGGCATAACCTTTTATTAGCTCAAGCTATCTTCTTTGCCTCATATTTAATTTCTTTTGGGTGAAAATATACTTCAGACTTTGATGATTAGTGATGATCTCACATCTAACTCTAAACATACAATGTCTCCAAATTTTCAAAATAAATATAATAGACGCCAACTCTTGATTATAGGCTAGATGGTTTCTTTTTTTCATGCGACTTTAATTAACTAGAATTATAAATTATACCTTCCCATTTTGCATCAAAATAGGTTCTAAATATTTCAATGAAGCATCATTGAATAGATGAAATCCTTCTATACAAGATGGGATGGTCAAAATTGGAGTTGATGTTAGACAATCTTTTAATTTTTGAAATCTATTCTCATAATATATTGTCCATTCAAATAGAACTGTCTTATGTATTAATCTTATTAGAGGGACTACATTCTTAGAAAACCATTTTATAAAATTTCAATAATACGCAACCATTCCTAGAAAGTTATGCAACTTAGATATAATAGTAGGCCTCAACTAGTTGGTAATTTCTAGCAATTTTTGGGGATCTAAAAAATTTCTTCTATATTCACTGCATGATCCAAAAATACGCCTTAGCAAGAATTCATACTTAAAAAATATAATTGGTGTCACCTCCGTGTCTCCTAAATAATCCTTAGATTTAAATTTAGAATGCATCAAAATATCATTAATAAATGTAATGACAAACTGATCTAAATAATATTTTAATACTATATTTATCATATCCATAAATACTACAGGTGTATTATTCACCCTAAAATGCTTGACTAAAAAATCGTAATGATTAGACCTGTTATAGAATGCAGCCTTCGTACTCATAACATTTGCTATCATATTGGTTTGATCAGATTGATATTGAATGTTTAGGCATAACCTTTTATCAGTTCAAGCTATCTTCTTTGCCTCAGAAAATATACTTTAGACTTTGATGATTAATGATGGTCTCATATTTCACTATGTACATTTAATGTCTCCAAAATGTTAAAGTATAATAGCCTCTAACTCTTGATTATAGTTCAGATGGTTCTTTTCATGTGGCTTTAATTATATTGAATTATAAGTTAAACCTTCCTATTTTGCATCAAAATAAGTTCCAAATCTTTCAATATAGCATCATTGAATACATGAAATCCTTCTATACAAGATGAGATGGTCAAATTAGAGTTGATGTTAGAAAATCATTCAACTTCTGAAAGCTAGTCTTATTAATATATTATCCATTCAAATAGAATTGTCTTCCATATCAGTCTTGTTAAAGGGGCTACATTCTTAGAAAACCCTTTCATAAAATTCAATAATACACAACCATTCCCATAAAGCTATGCAACTTGGATACAATAGTAGGCCTCGACCAATTAACTAGTTGTAATTTCTAGGGATCCCAAAAATTCCTTCTATATTCATGACATGATCCAAAAATATTCCTTAACTAGAATTCATACTTAAAAAATACAATTGGTGTCACCTCAGTGTTTCTAAAATAATCCTTAGATTTAGATTTAAAATACACCAGAATATAATCAATAGATATGATGAAAAATTGATCTAGATATTCTTTTAATACTTTGTTCATCAAATTCATAAAAACTATTCGTGTAGGCATTTAAAATTGTAATTGGATTTTAGGACAAAAGGAATGAGATGCCCTAAGACTAGATTGGTCTTTCTCTTTTTATGGGGATCTCTAAGGACGGTCAGATTTTGAACATAAAGGATAATAAGGTTAACAACATTGAAATCTATTTGAGTCATAATAAAGTAGGTTGCTAGAGAAAGAGCTTGATTAATGTTTATCCTATATCCAGCTTTAGTTACCCTAAAATACATGACTAAAACTCACAATGACTATACATGATATTGAATGTAATCTTCACTACATCTTTCTGCTTCATCAATTGGTGTTAATCTTAAAAAATATAGAAACACTATTAATTGATTAAATATATCATTTGTCTTAGATAAAGGATTATTTTTAATTATTACTTTATTCATTTCCCTAAAATTCACAAACATCCTTATTGTTCCATTATTCTTCTAAAAAAATGGGATTGATGTACCCCATGGGGACATATTCAGTCTTGCCAATCCTTTATCCACTATTTCTTGAAGCCATACTTTTAACTCGTGAAGTTTTTAGGTGTCATCTTATATGGAGCCCTAGCAATAGGAGTTGTACCAGGAAAAATCTCAAATTGAATTTTATCTCTCTATAAAGTGAAAAACTCACTAACTCTTAAGTTTTATCAGAAAAAATCAACATATCCAACATGCATAAAGGGCAATCAAGAGAATATATGAATATATAAAAGTAGCATCTGTACTATAATTTTAGTAGTATGCATATTCAATATTAACAATTCAAAAAAACTATACATGGAGAATTCTTATAGCATCATTTTATAAAAATATTGTATTGTAATAATCTCTAGAAATATTAGCATTTTCATATAAATACTAAAAATAGTGTATAAACCAAACTATATGATAAAAACTTTCATTTTTTTATCTATGTGCCTAGAATATCCTATTTTATAGCTTATCAAAAGTTACATAGTAGAAAGTTTCCCAAACTTTATCAAATCAAATAAAACCACAAAAATACCAATACAAACACCAATTTTGAATAATAAAGGTGGGGATCGATAACCTAACTCGACCTGGATGATTTTCGTAACTAGCTTAATTGACAAAATTAACTCTAAGACCTCTAAAACAAGCTTTCTCTCTCTATGCATTCTCCTCCTTAACTCTCTAGCTGCTAAAATCAATATCCAAATGAGAAAATTTGAGAAAATAAAATGGAATTTGTGACATGGCGTCATAATTCCCAGCACCATAGCACCACCATGAAAACTTTTAGATTCCAAGATACAAGGCTTAGAACTACAACACCACTTCCTAGTATCGTGTGGATGGCATTATTAGGGATCATCCGGGGTGTGTTATTGCTTCTTATGCTGCCCCTTTACTGCTTTTCAATGTTATTTCGGCTGAGCTTATGGCATTATATTATGGTCTGGAAATTTGTATCAAGATGGGTATTAATTTTATGTGGATTGAGGTGGATGCTATGCTTCTTGTTCAGATTATTACTAATATTGTGCCGGGTAATCCTCAAAACTTTTATCTTATTAGGAAAATTAAGATTTCCCTTGCCTCTGTCAATTATTATATTTCTCACATTTATCGGGAAGCTAACGTCTGTCGGATTGATTAGCAAAAAAGGGTTGTTATATTAATAACTATGAGGAGTATGATATCAGGAGTTTACCCCCGATGTTGAAAGGTATGATTAATTTGGATAAAGCTGGCTTACATTATATTCGTAATGTTTGATTGGATTATTTTTTTGGTTGTTTGGCACTTTTATGGTTCTTTTTTAATCTATAGATGGTGGTATATGTGGATGTGGCAGGTTTCTTGCTTATTTTGATGTTTCTCTTTCTTTTTATGGAAATGGATCCGGTGGAGATTTTTGTATTTATGCTGGCAGTCCTGGCATTATTCGGATAATGACTATGTCATTATTTTGTGGTCCTTCAACATTCACAGTATTGATAATCTGGATCCTTTTGATGCGTCTGTTTTTGTTTATTTTGATTTTATGTGGACTTGTGTCTGGGGCCAAAAAGAGTATTTTAATTTCTTGGTTGGTTGGGGCTTAGTTTCTCATTTCTCTACTGAGATGGAGGGTGTTCTTACTTTATGCTAGAGTTTTTACATTTCTAAACCTAACTGGTGGTTGTTTTGGGGTCATAACTGGATGGTTACTATGGATGATTCTAACTGGTGGTTTTTTTGTGGTCAAAACTGGATGGTTACTATGGCTGGTATTTGGGGCTATGTTTCTAAGTTGCTGTAGGTCTATGACCTGGTGGGGACTTTTATTCCATTTTCCATGACCTATTGGGGAGTTTTTATGTTATAATCTGATGAGAAAATTGTTATGTTTGCTGCATGTCCAAAAATTTGTAGATTGTAAGAATTGTGATAGCTGCCCGATTACTATTTTTGACTGGGTCAATGGCATTCTCTTGTACATTTTTAACTGTTTTCTCACTCTTTTAGTATGTAAGTTTTTTGTTTGTAGGTTTCTTGGGTACTGGATGCTTATCTCTGTTGATTCTTCGGACGCTCAAGCATATTTTGCTACCTACGGATCAATCATCAATTTTTGCAGTAAGTTTGTGCTGAATGTTGATCCCTTGATCTTCCTTTTTTGGATGTTGTCTTCTTGCAGCCCTAGTATGTTATTAGGTATTTTTGTAACTTTTAGTATAAGGAACCACCGGCTATTATGTTTTATTTTGTTTTATTGTGTAGCTCTTTGGAGCATTAGTAAGTTGGAGGTTCCTTTTAAGGATCTTGTAACCCTGTTTTTGTATTAATGCGTAGGCCGCTCCGTGAGTTTTAACAAAAAAAATGAGTAGATTAAGTTTTAGGTATAAGTGAAACTACATGTACAAGGGGCAAAGAAAAAAAAAATAAGTGGAGGTATAAGGAGTGTAGTGAGTAATGTGAAATACTCTAAAATTAAATCTTAAATATTATCATATTATTATAATTTTGGCATTATATTCAAAAAAATAAATATATTATTATTTCTGACATGTACCTGTTATTGACACTAGCTAGTTTCATGCTGGCACTCATTTTATAGTTACAACACTCGACATAAAGATCATTTTTTTAAATGAAAATCATTAACTCGCTTGACGCTAGAAATAGTGCTATTTTTCTATAGTAATAAAAGCCTATAAATAATAGGTCAACAGGGGTTATTTAGTATAAGAGGTTATTAAAATCACTTATTACTAACAATAATATCTCAAAGCTTATCATCTAGGAATCTCTCCTCCTGCTGCTGCTGCTCCTCCTCCCCCTTCTTCTTCTTAGATTAAGAATTTGTTTTGTTTGATGAGTTTTGAGAGAATGCAAAAATATTATATATCATAATTAATATCACGTGAAGGAACTTTGATTACGTCCGATGCAAGGACGTAGAGGAACGTCCGGTCGGAGGCAATTTCCCCTTAAAAAAACTAGGTATTTACTCGGTACAATTAGGTATTATTTGATAATAATAAGGAATATCGTTCTTTGAAGACCAATACCGAGTTATACCGAGCTGTACCGAGAAATACCGAGTTGTACCGAGTTTTTCTGGGAAAAACTCGGTACATCTTTGGTATAACTCGGTATTTGCTCGGTAAAGCCCGGTATAACTCGGTATTGGGTCTTCAAATGATGGTATTCTTCGTTATTGTTTAGTATTGCTCGGTATTTGCTCGGTACAACTCGTTTTTTGGCGGGAATTTGCCTCCGACCGGACGTTCCTCTATGTCCGGTCGGAGGACGTAATAATTGGAGTTGTAAAATCGATTTACTTAAGAAAGAGAAGCAAATGGATTTTTCTATTCCAACTGTAATGAAAAATTTTCGAGTTATGACTGCGACACAAACAGTCTCTGCATGAATGAAACAAAAAACTGAACTTCTGATCAATCAAATAAAAAAGAGAAAAAAAATATTTTGTAACAGTTTCTCCTCAACCAAGCAAACAACTTTGTGAAAAGTAATTCCATGAATTCGTTTTATCACTTTCATTTTCACTGTTTTTTCATTTCCTCTATTTTGATTCATTCGAACAATGTAAAATAAGGCTTAAAAATTATGCAGAGAAGCTCAAAATTTTCAGAAAATAGACCAAACTGTTTGACAAGCAAGTTGATTGCATTTGGGGCGGATTTCTTAATGCTTTCTAAACCAGTTTCTGAACAAAAATTTTAGTTTAAGAAAATTTTTAACTGAAAAACTGCTTTAGAAATTAGTAAAAAAACTATCACAAACGAAACCTAAATTGTAGTGTAGCTAACAATCTATTAAAGCCATAACGTTCAACATAAACGTGAACTTTTTTTTTTCTCTTATAAAGCTTGATTAGCTTTTATTGCTTCAGAATTTTGATCATCAGGAAATTAAAACATACTGAAAATTTTAAGAAGGAACTCATTAAATCACTTGTTTTCTAGGCAAGATCTATTGATTGAGTTTGTTGTATATGTATCAACAAAATATGTGATATATCATGCATATGAGAACATATATATTACCGTAATTCAATTAAGATTTCGTTTGGAACAGCTTTCTTACTATCTTTTACAGCGGCTTTCTACTAAAAATTTTTAATTTTTATACTGAAAAGCTGCTTTAAGAAGCAGGTAGAAAGTCGTCCCAAACAAAGCCTAAGGCTTCGTTTAAAGCAGCTTTGTAAAGCAACTTTCTAGTTCAAAAGTTTTTAGTTCAAATGATAAGGCTCACCTCGCGAGCCAGCTCGAATCATTATTACTATTTAAATACCATTAAAAGTTAATACTAAATGTTTTTTTTTTTTTAATTCAGCCTAATCCTTGATTCAAATCCCGCCTATACCTAAATGAAATCCCGCTAGCGATTTAAATCCCACCTGACAGATATCGCGTCACTGCATAGCTCTAGGCGGACATCTCGTGCGAGGCGGACCACGTTTAATATGAGGCGGACCGTGCATATTCGACTGGTCGCATGCGGAGAATGACCGAGAGACGGATCGATCGACCATGTGCATATTCGAGTCTGCAGACTCGTTGGGCTTGAGGGTGTTCGTGACCTATGCATGGTGAACGACCGCACGTCTGGTGGTCTGCGCATGGGAAGAGTGCAGATAACAGAGAGCTAGGATGAGAGCGGAAGACAATCGTGGGCTCGCGAGCCAATATGAGCTTGTTTACTATGGGTCGATGAGTTTGAGCTCTAGCTAGAGTTCGAGCTCACCTTCCGGCTGAAGAGCTGAGCTTGATAAGGTCAAAACTCGATTCGTTTACACCCCTATATATGGATGATGAGATGAATCATAGACAGACAACGTGATGAAAATGAGATTATTTGAGGACAAGCTTTCAGAATGTTAAGTGTCTTGTCCGTTTCATGCATGTGAATATATGAGCTCAGCACTATTGGTCTCTAACTCTCTACCACTTATCTCTTCTTCCGAATGAGAGAGAACTTTGACTAACTTAGAGAGAGAGTCTCCCTACCTACCATGTGATGATGCGAAGGAAGGCATTCATGTAATTTCTTTAAGGTGGGTCAGGCTTTCATCATTATAATAATGATAATAATTAATTAAAATGTAGTATCTTAATTAATTTTAGTTGATAAATGTTTTAAGAATTAACGTTAATTTATTAGGTTTGAGTTTCTTTATGCAACATATTATATATTTGTGCATAAAGGAATCTAAAGAATTATGGTATTATGTTTTTAGCTTAAGTAATGTATCTTTGAATAAGGAAATAGTCTCTCTCTCTCTCTCTCTCTCTCTCTCTCTCTCTCTCTCTCTCTCTCTCTCATAGAGGCGTCAAATTTTGATACGACCTGAAACCTGACTCGAAAAATTTTGAGTTTGGGTCAACCCGTTTATCAAATATTGAGTCAGGTTCGCATTCAGAAATGTGCCCCAATTTTAAATTTTGTTTTGGGTGACCGACAACCCAAAAACAACCCGAAATTGATCACCCGATCCGCTTGTCTCGCCAAGCCATCTATCACGTATGGCGCGGCACACTGAGTCAAAATGAGAATGGTGAAGCCAGGGGCGGATCCAGCTTCTTTTTTTAGGGGATGGGCAAAAATGATTAGGATTGATAAAATTAGGGCAAAAAAATTTTTTGAGAGGGGGAAAAATACCCAAAATATCCAAAATGTTCCAAAAAATACCCTCTAAAATTATAAAAAAAAAAAAAAAAAAAATTTTGAGGGTGGGCATTTGCCCCCCCTCACTTGTATGGGGATCCGCCCATGGGTGAAGCCCATGTTAAGCTCGCCTCAACCTGCTCGCCTATCCTAGGCCCTACTGCCCGCCTCAACCTACTCTCCTAGTCCCCTAGCATAGGCCCTATTGCCCTGTTGCCCACCTCGGCCTCACCCCTGGCCCTATCACCGCTTACGCGGCAGTTTGCATACTGACATGGCAACTCGCCACCCTTCCTTTTAGCGGCATTGTGTGAAGGCCTTTGACGCGCCACACCAGTTATATTTCTCTACCGCCGCGAATACTCCTCGACACAACAATTATCATTTCACAACATTTATCATTTATTATGTCATATTGTTCGGTCGAACCGGTTGAACTACTCCTTTCGGTTTGTTGTTTGATCTTATTTTCACAACCTTAATACTTTTTAGCATTATGAATAATTTATTTAAAATAATACTTAAAAGTAAAAAATATTTAAATACAAATTGAATTTAACTTTTTATTAATTTCATAATAAAGTTAATCTAATAAATTTTAGATTTGTTTTATTTACGGTCAAATTTTGATCCACCTATATTTTTTTTCTGGTTGGCGTAAAATTGGCATCAGTCGGCAGGAGTTGATGCATCGTCGGAGCAACATATACACAACAAGTCATCTCCCCTGACCCACACTAACCCACCACGTGTAATCCATCTTGTAGACCAACCCCCCATCAGCTATGACATAAATATTTCGCGGTACACCCCACCGTCGCCGCGGCAGGACGTCCAGCTGGCTTGGATCGGACGGCCAGCGCCCCGAGGTCCGATCTGGACGGCCCAAGTCGTCACATCGGATCGCGCAAGTTAATTATCCCTAAATTATTATTAATTTATTATTAATTTTCATTCTTCCAAATTAATTTATCGCCTTATTTTAATATGCTTTGGCTTCCACTTCTATAGGGATCTGTAACGTGAAACCCTCTCTCTCTCTCTCTTCTATCTCTCTTTCTCTCTCTTCAGCGGACCGGAAATCCATGCGGCTATGGCGGTCTCCCTCCCTTCTTCTCCTCCTTGTTTTTCTCCCAATTCCGTCATTTCCAAATTATTTTCTCTCGTTTTACCTTTATACCATTTCTAAGCTGAGCTAAATCCAAAAAACTGAAAGCTACTTCTCCGCCGCCGCCGCCTCCTCCTCAGCCGCCGCCGGCTTAGGGGGAAATTTTTCGCGAGATCTTCTCCAGCCGCGGCGGAGATCGCCTGCGAAACGATCTCCGATTTCCCGCTATCCTCCTCCGATCCGATTGAGCTCCCGCCGCCTGAGATCTAATCTGATCAGAGTTTCCGGGAACCCTAACCCTAGGTCAAGGATCAGCCGCCATCGCCCCCCTATTTCGAAATAATTAGGACTAGAAAAAATCATACTGTCCACGCTTACGATGCTGCTCCATTAATTCTCATCTAACCGTTTGTTCTTTTTGTCTTCTTGTGGATAGCGAGAGCGCGACAAGGAAAGGAGACAAAAGGCCGACAGAGAAATATAGAAATAGGGAGAGGAAAAGAAAGAGAGAGATATTGAAATCGAACGAAGTGGATGTCGTCGTCGTCGAACTCGCCGTGCGCGGCGTGCAAATTTCTCCGACGAAAATGCATGCCGACCGGTTGCATATTCGCGCCATACTTCCCGCCAGACAATCCGACAAAATTCATTCATGTTCACCGGGTGTTCGGCGCCAGCAACGTCTCCAAGCTTCTCAACGAACTTTCGCCGGCGCAGCGCGAAGACGCCGTCAACTCGCTGGCCTACGAGGCCGAGGCGCGCCTTCACGATCCTGTGCTTGGATGCGTCGGCTATATCTCCCTGCTTCAGCATCGCCTAATGCAGCTCCAGCGCGATTTATCGGCTGCTAAGAGGGAGCTATCGCTCTGTATCTGCCCGGGCCCACAAAACCAATTCTATGCCGAGGCCATGGCCGTGAGGGCTGGGCTCGCCGGTCAGGGATCGGCTTCAACATCTGCGGCGCCACCGATGTATAAAGATCAACAACATCATCAATATCAACATCATCACCATCAGCAGCAGCAGCAGCAGCAGATGATGGTGGAAATACAGCAGCTCGCAGAGGTTGTGGCAGCGGAGAGAGAGCATGAGATGCTGAGGAGGAGAGAGCATGAGATACTGCGGAGCATAGAGCAGCAACATGTATTGGCGAGGCTTATCGGAGATGGAAGCAGTGGTGGGGCGGCGGCGGCTGAGGCTTCTCCGCCGCTGGCGTTGGTTTCCCCGCACATTAGTGGGTTTGAAGGCTCGTTTGCGGAGCTGCAGCATCAACAAGGGTTGCAGTTCCAAGAAGGGAGTGGCCTTCGTCTTCATCATAATTTTCATCAGAGGAGAAGGTTCGATGAGGAGAGAAGTGGAGAGGGTCCTTCTTCTTGACTTCTTTAACTATTCGTTGAATTTTAGACCGCGCTTGATCTTCTTTTGGTGGTTCAGCTTTCAGCTTTTCAGCGTAGAGATTGCTGCATTCATCCTAAGCTCCGACGTAAGATTCACAAATATCTCTCTCTCTCTCTCTCTCTCTCTCTCTCTCTCTCTCTCTCTCTCTCTCTCTCTCTCTCTCTCTCTCTCTCTCTCTCTCTCTCTCTCTCTCTCTCTCTCTCTGTGTGTGTGTGTGTGTGTGTGTGTGTGTGGAAAACTCGCAAGCAACATAAATGGATTAAACAGATGTGATTAGGGGATTAGGGTTAAAAGCTATAAATCTAAAAAATTGAATTGATTGTTAGGAATGTTAAAGATAACCTGCACTATGAGTTTTGAAAAGACCACTAAAATCTCTATCTTTCTCTTCTGCTATAAGGAAAAACACCTATTGATCTTCGCATCTCTCTTCCTCTCTGTATTCATATCGCACATCTCTCACTAGGGTCCTCCTCCCCTCTCCCCCTTCCTTTTGGAGTTAAAGGTATAAGCAAGGTGCTTTCCGTTTATATATGATGGAATTCTCTTTCTAAAATGACCACTGATTCGGGTTCTGTATTTCTAAGGAAATGCAGTAATATATAGCTTGAAGCAACCTTTTCATTTTAGTCCTAAAAGCCAACTACCGTTCCCTCTATCTCTCTCTCTCCCTCCCTCTTATCTATTACTTACTACCTAGCTCCTAATTTTCTGTTCTTCCATTCCTTGTCAAGAGTAAAAATCTGGATTGTGGTACTTCTTTTCGGCCAAAATTGAGTCAAGATAGTTTAAAAGAAATGTGTGTTTTTTTTTAAAGGAGGAATTGAACCGCTGCCACCCCGAAAGGTGCATGAAACACCCCCGAAAGGCGCATGAGAGTATGATTAATCTTTGGCTAGCCTAGAAGAGGCACCTACCCCAGAAACCTCAATACCCACACTTAATTGGCCCCTCTTAAGAGACATTGTCGTTCGAGGGAATCTAGAGTGGGCTTAGGGTTCCCAAATCATAAAAATTCTTAAGTACAGTTAGTTCTCAGCCCATTTTCTTTATAAATGCATAACAGTCTCACTTGAACAGAACTCAACGAAGCTAACATTTATGTTATATGCTGTATGACATAATAAATTTGGTCTAATTAAGCATGATTAATGACCTTAAATGGGTTTCGATCAAGATGAATTTATCAGAATTTTTTTATCCAACACCCAAACTCCATCAAGTTTATTTTAGCTTATAATTTTTGAAAACTATATTATATTTGACAGAGGTTCTAAAGCTTATTTGACAGAGGTTGTCGATCAAAATATTTTTCTTTTACAACAAAACATGTATTTTAAGCTCACTTCCGTCACTTTAATAACTGTTATAATGATAAAATGTATTGTTTGTGCTATTTTTTATTTGTTTATTATGTCATATCTTATATAAACTAGTAAAATGAGGAAGATTGTAAGAAAAAATAAATATTTTATGATGAATTATATGTAAGAAATAGTTAGAAAACATCATATACGACCTTTGATTTGATTTTTGTATAATTTTTAATTTTTTATTACTTTGTTTTTTTCTTAATTGTGCATTGCTTCGTTTAAAAGTTTTATCACAATAAGGCTTTGTTTGGGACGATTTTCTTACCATTTCTTAAAGCAGTTTTTTAGTATAGAATTAAAATTTTTGTGCAAGAAAGCTATTTTAAGAAGCAGTAAGAAAACGGTCCCAAACAAAAGCCTTATTGTGATGGGAAATTTATTTATTTTTTCTCATCACATGCATAACATCAGCCCCAACAATTTTTCATTCATTTTAACCCTCTCATCATCATCATCTTCTTCTTCTTGGAATTTGATTATTTTTTACAGATATTGTTCATACTTTCATATATAAATGTAATTATGGTAATAAACATTTGATTGGCTTTAGTAATTAGTTTCCTTCAGATAATAACTACAATAAGGAAAATCAGCAAACATCTTTCAGTAATTACATATAATTTTTCAATAATTAAATATTAACAAAACATAATCAAACTGAGTGAAATGAAATTAAAAAATTGGACTGTAAAATAAATACATATCTTTAAAAAATTGCCAGATAATATTTAAAAATGATAGAACTAAAAACTAAATATGAATTAAAATTAAAAGATATCTGATGAAGTCACCAAAAAATAATTATATGGAAGGATATATCTTCAATTATTTGTATTTTGAATGCCTATTTGTTTTTTTTTTTTTTTATTTATTTTAGGATATATCTTCAGTTATTTGTATTTTGAATGCATATTTGGCTATGTTGTTTTTTTCCTCTTTGTCTCAACTACTTATGTCATGAAACACGTTTGATCACTTGTTTTATTCTTAGATTTGATAACTAAGATTTCCTTTGAGACTGTTTTCTTATTAATTTTTAAAGCAGTTTTTTAGCTAAAAAAAAATTTATATTAAAAAATTGTTTTATAAATCAATAAGAAAGTTGTCCCAAACTAATGCTTTGTTTGGGATGGCTTTTTTAATGTTTCTTAATACAGTTTTTTAATACAAAAATTTTAATATTTTAAACAGCTGCTTTAAGAAGCAATAAAATTAAAATCCAATGCCTTTTTAACTATTTCTTGAAGCAGCTTTCTAGTATAAAAGCAACAAAAAAGCCGTCCCAAACAAAGCCTAAGTCTAAGTTGTATTGTTTTGATGTCGCTAGCAAGCAATTATATGTTCAAAAATTGAATAAATTAAGGGTTATTAGATGTTTGAAAGAGTAATACTAAGCAAAGATTTTAATATTTGGTTAATATGTAACTGATACAAAAACTTAAAAACATCCAAAAGCTTTGTATTAATATTGAATTGATGGTGTTGAAAATCTGGGGATCTAAAACTCTTTCTTTTTGGGAAATAAACCATCTGTTAAAAAATAAGGCTTGAGAAACCCCTTAATAATGGCATTTCTATGGGACTAAGTGCAAACATTGACCTACAGATATGGGGGAGACTGTCATCTCTTTCTTCTGTCTTCTTCTTCTTTTTTCTCAACTCATATTGTAGATATATCTCTCTTTTTGCAGAGACTGCAGAGGTGGTCATTTGTTCATCTGACACCACAATTAAATTCATATGCTGACAGATTAATTCTCTGTGCACGATGGATCACGTTTCAGGCCTATATTTCAAGCGCAAGAAAGGAACATACGGCGGGAGAGACCTGAAAGTTTTTTTATTGATTCTTAAAGCAGTTTTTGAATACAAAAATATTAAATTTTGTACTAAAAATTTGTTTTAAGAAGCAGTAAGAAAATCATCCCAAACGAAGCTTAAACAGCCAAAAAAACTGATTTATGGAAAGCAGACAAATGGTGAAGATGATGCTGCACTAGCTGTACACCTAGCAATTGGCCACAGCTTGAATCAGTAAAAAAACAAATAAATATATAGGATTTCTTCTTCTTCTCTCTCTCTCCATAAATAGTCTGGTCTTTCTCCCTTGCACATAATAATAAGTACTTTTTTTGCCTTTGCTGTTGTTCCAGGAGAGCCTCTGCTGATTTGGGTGAGGTTCTCTTCTTCATTTAAGTTGCAAGATGAGCTTTATGTAATGGCTTTCCCACTGCTTTTGTGGCCGGGGATTTGGTGCTGTTTGGTTTCGTAGTTGGTAGGCGATGGAGTTTTTTCATTTGCATGTTTTGTTTTGCAGCTGTTTGGCTCTGTCAATATTTAGTTGTTTGTAAAGCGGAAGATTTTGATAAGGCTTCCTTAGGAACATTTTTTTTGCTGTTTTCTATAACTGTTTTCTAGTACACTAAAAAGCTGTTTTAGAAACCAGCAAAAAAGCTATTCAAGTATGATAATGGCCCCTACATATTCCCTATATCATTCACTTATGTTCTTATTAAGATTTTTTTTTTTCTTTGGGAGGAAAACATGCATTGGGCTTATATGTTAATATCAAAAAAAAAGATTATAAGTTCTTAGAGGAATCCACTGCTCTCTATGCTCAAAGAGCTACAATCAAAAAAGAAAAAAAAAAACACTAAGGTGCTATAGATCCCTAAGTAATTGCAAATACATAATAAAAAAGATACAAAACCAAAAAAAAAATAAGCAGCTCAGCAGGCAGATTAGTTTAGTCTGCACTCAAATATCTGCAAAAAAAAAAATAAAATAAATAAAATATATTGCAAAATAGAAAGCACCTGCAAAACATTAAAGGTTAGAAAACCCAAAAAATATAAAACACAACACCAGAGGAAGAGACCGCAATAGAAAATAGGAAAAAGATCAAGAGATGCAAGAATGATAATCACAGACAAACAGAGAGGAAAACCCAGCCCAAAATAAGGAATAATTATTGCGTCCTTCCACCTGACGTAGAGATACACCCTCCCACCGCTAAAAAACTCAGTTTTTGCTCGGTATTGCTAGCTATTGTTTGGTATTAACGAAGAATATCATCATGTGAAGACCAATACCGAGTTATACCGAGCTATGCCGAGCAATACCGAGTTTTTTCTAGGAAAAACTAGGTATTTTTTTGTATTGCTCGGTATATCTCGGTATTGCTCGGTATAGCTCGGTATAACTCGATATTGGTCTTCACATGATGATATTCTTCGTTAATACCAAATAATAGCTAGCAATACCGAGCAAAAACCGAGACCAAAGGAGGCAAATAGGGAAAAAGTAAGAAAAACATAAATTATAACACCATCTGAGAGAATTGGATACTCAATAGCCAAAAAAAAACCCAACAAAAAATAGGCTAACCGAACCCGACAAGAGGAACAAAAAAACAAAAAATAACAGTAGATAAACAAACACAAGGCACCCCAAAATAAAAAAATATAAAAAATATAGAACAGAATCCAAAAAGCTCCAAACAAAGATGACACCATAGAGAACTATAGTAGAAGCACCAGCAAAAACAGAAAGGGCAGAAAAAACAAATTCAAACATAGGCAAATAGAGAACCAGAACCAGCAACCAAAATAGCTAATAGTTAATGTAAGGTAAACCAAAAACATCCAACATGATTTTGCCCTTGAGGATAATAGGAACATTTAACATGGTAAAAGGCATGAAACAATTCGTGATAGAGCCTTTCTTAACTAACCAAGCCACACACCCATTATCAGTCGTTTTAATGTAATAGATTCTAAATGTGACACTACAAGAAAATCGTCCATTGATGGTAGATTTTAAGCGGACTATTTTCCGACGGAATTTTTAGCGGCTTTTCGACAGATTTTTAGAAAAATTTTCCAACGGCTTTCCGGCAGATTTGTTTCCAATGGATTTTAATAATTTCTGAAAAAGATTATATATTCGTAATTTCATTAACGAATAATTTTATAGTCTATTTTAATTCATTATTAATTTAGTAACTTTAATATAACTTTAACCAATTAACATTTAGTTGTTAAAGTAATAAGTAGTTTAATTATTTATTAATAACTTTAACTTATTATTCTATTAATAACTTTAATATTAATATTAATAACTTTAAATTATTACTCTATTAATAAATTTAACATTAATAATATTATTAATAATCTTAACTTGTTTATTAATAATTTTAACTCATTTCAATCATTATAAAGGCAATAATCATCAGTATATATAGTAAATAATCCATGAAATCGCTATAAGAAACAATATGATCAGTGGACCAAAAGCATCTCACTAAGTATAATAATATATCAACTTATTAAAAAATCAGAAAAAAAAAAACTATAAATCAATACTAGGTGTTGCATGGTAAAATAGCCATCAATTACCTATGAGTTATATTCATGCTAATGATTCTACCAAATGATATGTCATGTATATATATGATCAGTATGCCATATCAGTATATTTTATGAATATGTTTATCAATATCTATCAATGTCCCTACCATATGTTATGTTATGCTATATCAATTTTAATTCTAGTTATATGAATTCTATCTATCAATATCAACTTATATAATATCATGTAAAGGCAATTATGGATGTAATTATGAATAGTAAGAGAAGACATCTAGCCGCTTTTATGGTGTTTTGATTAATTTATATTGTATTAGTATCAAGTGCTAGGTGTAAGGTGGCAATCTTGTAAGAGTCATTACTCCAGCATGTCAATGTATCGATCTTATCCCTTTATACTCCTTATCTTGTATCTTATATCATGTATTAGGATTACACCATGACCTATAATTTAAAGGAAAGCTCATCAGCCCATCCGTTTATAAAGGATTTCTCGCTCTTGCCATCGATCCTAAATTATTTTAAAACTAGCTAGACTTTTTTGTAATGCAACATTTATATTACATCTGCCTTGTCAGTGGAAGATAAGATTAGAGAGATTCGTCTTAGATGGTTTGGTCACATAAAATGACGACCTTCCAATAACCTAGTAAGGTAAGTATATGTATTATGTTTGGCTATGTTAAGAAAGGTGGTGGTAGACCTAAAAAAATTGATTAGAAAATATTAAAAAATACCTTTCTTTTTTAGATTTAAATGTTCTAATTTAACAGAGCACAATATAGAAAATAGATTCATGTAGCCAACCCCACGTAGTGGAATAAAGGCTTGATGTTGTTGTTTGTTGTATGTCATTTTTTATGCAAATTCAGTATCATATGTGATATGCTATAAACTATGAAATGCAATAAAATCTATACATTATACATTTACTTCAAAAGTCATAAGTGTAAATCTATCAAGTAAAATTTAAAAATATTACAATTAAATTGCTCATAAGAATCATATCTATCATATAAAAAAGTTACAAAATAAAAATTTGGTAAATAAGGAGAATGTATTTTTGTATCAATTTGGGGGATATTAAAATCTTAGAGCTTAAAATCATTGAAAATAAAAATAGTATTTGTGTTATCTACCATGTTTAGAAGAAATCTTAGAGCAGAATCAGCCGATGAAAATGCTTCTTACCTCTTCTTCTCTCTTCTCTCCCTTCTCTCTTTCTCTTCTCTTCCTCTCCTTTCCTTACCCAACAAGTAAGAAATGAGGGATGGGGAAGGAATCGTGTGGTGATGAAGTGAATATTTATAAAATAAAAAATATTTTTAACGCCTAGCACCACAACCCTCTCAATATGGCGTCTCAAAGATTGCATGCTGCTTCTAGAGTAATTATTGTAAAATATAGAGCTCAACGACGTGGTGGTGCTTTCCCGGTTTCCTAGTGGCACCACGCTTGCAAGCACAATGCCGTAACATCCAACCCAAATTTTAATTTTAAACTATTTATACAAATTTTACGTCATTACAAAATGTGACTTTAGCACATGAGCACATCTACTATTGATTACTCTACTAGATTTATCTAAAATGTTCATAATAGAAATAGATGCATAAAAAACTGAAGTTGGTGTGATGCAATCTCAATGCGATAATCAAATACACTCAATTAAAGCCTCTTCTCACAAACTTCACAACCTTAACAATACCAATTTCCTTCATCTTTGGAAATTTTCGCCTCAATGAGATATCTAAATTCATAACCTCTTATAAACATTATATTTTCTTGAGCACCTTCTGTTGGTGCATTAATACATGTAGCCTAGACAAGAGATGAACCTATGACACCAACGATGTTGACTCGAGCCAACCATTGATCTGCCTCCAAGATTACCATGTGGTGTTTGATTAAGTATAACTTGTATGGGCTTACATAACAAGGAAGAATTTTATTTTCATAAGAAAGTTCTTAATGCTAACTTTGACTTTGAGTTTTCGAAAAAATAGATAAATTATTCTGTGTGGAGTTCAGACGTAGCAAGCGTCCGGACTTCAATTAAAATAGGTCACATCATCTGTATATAATTTGTGTAAAATATTGTATACAATATCTATATAATACATATCAAGTATACAAGTGACATAGCCAATTTTAATTGCATTCGAACCCATAAAAGGGTCTACCATTTCCTTATGTTTTTTGTACCATATATGGGATCATCTGTTCCTAGTGCTTCTTTTCACCTTTTGCTTGTAGCTCTTTGAGCTTTTAGGGAGCAGGAGATCTTTTAAGGACTTCCATCATTTTTTAATAACTATCGTGTAGGTCTTTTTTATTAGTTTTAACATTTAAAAAAATTGCATCTGAACTCCGCACAAATATTTTTTCTAAAAACTAATTGTTCTAATGAACAAATCATAACCTGCAGCTATATAAACTTGAGAAATTATTATGTATAGAGTCCAGACGTAGAGTTACGTCCAAACTCTGCGTATTTACTTAGTATTTATTGAATATTTTTGTTAAAAATTTATTACATATTTATTGAATATTTATTATATATTTATTGAGTATTAAATAATTAATAAATATTCAATAAATATGAAATAAATACTCAACAAATAAGTGATAATATAAAAATTATATTTTTATCATGTGTGACCATGTTATTGAAGTCTGGATAATTTCTCTATAAACTGGGATAGGATTTTGCGTTCAAATCTTTTTTTTATTATAAATTGGCAGTGAATGGACGATCGGATCTCAGTGCTTGCACGGAAAACCAAGGCTCAGGTGCACGTGGGATGGCTTATACGGATTGCCAAGCTGAACCTCGGTTGGATCAATGGAAAAATTCTAATAAATATTTATAACTTGTTAAGAAGCTTTTTCTAATCTAATGCACATAAGATGGAATTCAATTCCTTATGTTAGTAGGCTTGTTCTGACAAGTTTTCGAGACTAGGTGTTCTCTGTTTTGTTTCAATGTATGGTTTGCCTATTGCTCAATAATTATGCTCCTAAGGAGATATGATAATCAATATCATTAGAAATATTAGAATTAATGTATTGCCGATTGCGCTAAGGCACTAGAGATAAAAAATTATAGAAAAAAGTAGTGACATAACCTGCACTCCGATTGTGAAATCAAGCGTTTTAACAAAAACATCTATAGACAGATATATAGTATATACTCCAGGTCCTACACACAGAAACTATTTAAAAAATTTTAAATAGTTATTTATTGCATCTTGGATTTAACGATCACTTACGAAAGTCTATATAAATTTGGGTAAACTCCTGGGCTCAATAAGTAAGAAACCTATGGCCTTTGTTTGGCCCGCAAGGAATATACTCTTTATGGTTGTTAAGGTCGAGTGTTGTGAAAATTTGCATCTTTTCTCCAAAAATTCACTCTAGATCTTCTGGTAATTCTACATTCGTAATTATCTAGTATATCACCTGTTTTGGTCGGTCTTCCTTGAAAGGGCTGTTCTGTCAATTCACTTAAGCGCCCTCACTTTAGAGGTGTTTATTTTCATAAAATTTCATCAAAGTATGTTGAAAGAATATGAGTATTGATGGCGAAGAGTAGGGTTGGATAAATTTGACACTTTATAATAAAATTAAAAAAAAACTCCTGAAATAAAAGAGTTAAGAATTGTTAAAAACAGTTATATGAGGGCGATATTTACAACTACAGATCTCTATAAGATAGAGTAGCAACTATCTATCGACAAAGATAAAGACATGGAGCACACAACCTAATGAGTGTACTCAAAATCTTACAAGAAAAGCGAGTGCTAGAAAACATTTAATAGGTCAAATGGCATCAAAAATTACGTTGCAATGTGCATACACATGAACATGTATGAAAAGAGTGTGCAAATAGTTAATGTAAAAGATATGAGAATTAAACACTATCCGCGCATTGCCCTGGGCCTCTTGACGAGTCAAAAATAGATGAATTAAAATGCTTATTATGATTGTTAATATTCCGAATATAGAGAGCATAAGGTTCTACGGAGAATAAGTTTGTTGATGAGGAATATTATAAGCTCACAATTTACTCCTATCTCTTCAAACAATGACTTCCCGTTTATTTACAAGGGTGTGGTTCTTCAAACGGCATCTGTTGACTCAAGGCGTGATCCGAGTACCATCAGTGTATATTTAAGATCGAAATATTCTGTCACGCGTTTCATACCTCTTGAGCTCTCTGCTTTGACAATAAAGGACTAGGTCAGTCGAGTGATACTAAATGAAGATTATACTAGATATCTAACACCAATTAACTAGAGTCGATAACCAGAGACATCTTAAATAATATAGTTCACGTTTCAGCATTCCCGAGGTATATAGTGATAATCAGTTATCATCGCGCATATAGGAGCTTATAAGTATTCTCTACAATGTCTTACTGGTTAGAAATAATCTTTAGTGCGATCATTTCATGATAACTTTGGGGTTATCATTGGATCGAAGGCCCATAATCCGAACGAGCACCGGGCCGTCTGTTATAAGCAGCTATGGCGAGATACAGCAGGTGTCTGAGCAAGTTTTTAAAAGACCATTATAGGATTGTTAAATAAAACACTCTAGTGCCGGATGGCGTGTTGAAAGCTAAATTTATCGTTAGTTGGGCTGCGGAATAAAAATAAAACAAAATAAACAAATAGCATCAGGGGAACTGATATCTCTTTTAAATGTCCCGTGCCGAAATCTTGACTACATGAAATACATACATTATTTTTTAGAATGACTTGTCAATATCGAACGTCAGAATGCATCATAAAACATAATTTCAAATAAGTAAATCTCAACTCAAAGTAGAACCTCTATACTCTTTTTTAAATGTCCTCCAGTCCCAACTCTCGCCTTAGTAGAAATCATCAACTTCATTATTCAAGTAATTCTTAACGGCATAAAAGCCCGGAGCATGAGGTTGGCCGGTGGTCGGAAAGCATAATATGCAAACACGGATGAATTTAATTTCTAAAAATGATTCAGAGCTCTAAAATTCTCTCGCAAAATGAAACGCTTCCAATTTATTAATTCTACTCAAAAATGATAGATAAAATTCACTTAAACTGTAACCTTAAATCACAAAAATCCATAACACGTGTCCCCTACCTTAGAATCATTTGAGCTGTGTGTAAAGAAAAACTCAGAAAGAATAACTCGCAGCTTGTAAAGAGTGATCTCTAAATCGAGAATATCACTAAGATTAACTTATCAAAATAAAATATTTGTCATAGAACGTGAACATTTCTCTCTTCAATTCGGATAAGTTCATTTGGCGGACTCCCACAAAACCCGTTAGCTATGATGCATTCACACCTGACACTTCTGCGCTCAAAGAGACGTGCGACACACAAACTTTATCACTCGCGACACTCATCTCCGAGTACAATTCTGGGGGAACACAAACTGCCCGAAAACGTGTCCGATTAAAAAAAATTAAACAGAATTAGACACCCACAATGTGCTAGAACTACGCGGGTATCGTTTCAATATTTTATGAATTTTACTTTTTTAAATAAGTAGCTCTCAATCTAATTGAATAGGGTGCAACTCATTTTTCTCACATTTATTTTGGGCAGTGAAGGGTTTTTCATCTCCTCATCTCATGACTTGATCAAAAGATCATTGGGAACGCCTGAAATTTCGACAAATCCTAATACCTATGACAATATATTAACACACAAATCTATTTTAAGATGACAGTTATGTTATTTTCAAATTATTTTTTATAGAAAATTATAATTTTTAAAAATTTTTTATACACTTTTTTAAATATAAAAACTATAATCCGTGTCCAAGCCATCGGCGTCCGTCTGTCCTAATATATTTCAAAGATAATCTGATGCGTGTCCCGTGTCTGGTGTCAGTGTCGTACCTCTGTGTGTTCGCCCGTGTCTGTTGCTCTATCTCAATTCATAGCCCGTAGCTTGGCCAGACGGCCTCTACACAGAAAAGGGTAGGTTATAGACTGGTCCTAACAGTAATCTGAGACTTGGTGCGCAGATGGGCCCGACAAAAAGACTAGTGGTTATTGGCCATGATTTGGCTCTTGAATGATAAACAAATTATAAGTTGCGTGCCTCTAACTCTAGTAGCTGGCCAAGATGAACTCCAACTATATTACAAGGTTCTATTTATGCTGAAGAGCTTGTTTTGTGTTCAGGGCTCAATAGCTAATTACTATACTGAGAAGCTAATTAAATTCCAATGGTACAAAATTGATAGGTGGCCGCAACAACAGGACGCACCACCTCTCTAAACTAGCGTCGTCATGAAATTAGCTCCTTGCAAACAAACACTCACACAGTTTCACAAAGAGCACCTTGTCACATACAACTGGACGAGACTGAACGATCAAGAAATCTTTTGAGACTATTTATATTAATTTAACTATCCCGCCTCTGGCTAAAGTAAGAACTATGGACCATAGATGGAACCTGAGACAAACGAAACCTTGAGATATTGATGCGGTTTATCATTATCACACCCCTCATCTTATCCTTCCTCCCGTACCAACCCTCCGGCCACAACGACACACCATCAAACACATCTTTTAAAATGTCTCAAAACTACTATGTCTTTAGATACTCAGTATGATAATGTTTAATGAATAAACCTCAATCGAAAGCATTCTGCTTATTATCGATAAGAGGTACATTTAATTATAACTCTATTGGCCCCTTTTTTGGGCCCCCGCCCTATAGAAGCATAACTTCAATTCATTAAATTCATTAGCGTAAGAGAAGTGAAAACTCTTATAGAAAAAATCTAATTGAACTCAGTCTAACATTATTCTTCGAAACATAATCAGAATTAAAATTCCTCACACAAACACGAATAACATCAAGCCGTAAAACTCAAACTTTTTGAGCCCGACACACAATTATAATCTACTATCAAGTCACACAATACATTATCAACACAAAAAAATTATAGTCTTTTATATGACTCAGAGTAGTTAAAAAAATGAATTAAAACACACTAGTCGCAATGAGAGAACAATTATCAAGCAAACATGATTAACTACAAGAATATCAAATCTTTTTTACTCTTAAAATCCATAACAAAGAAACAACATATCACCATTCAATTTCTAATAATGAATTCCAGGAACAATTATTTCATTTCACTAAGAAACGCCAATAAATATTAATGAATGAACTTATATTTTCCATTAGGAGTGAATGGTGCTTGATTTATATTGTAAAAGCCACCATCGATGTAATGGCCCTCACATACCTCACCTCAGGCAAACCAGATACATACAATTCAATGAAACTCCAATGAAATTCCCGGCAATTGCGTACTAAATTTTCATATAATGAAGAAAACAATCTAGGCCATTGGAAGTCCTCATAACATTTGGAAAAGGTCAGTTTTAAATTGCACATCCCCATCTCAAAGTATCTTTTATCTTGCTCGATGGCCTTCCCAGCAACATATCATTGCCAAGGGAAATAACCGACATACCTAAAAATAAAAGAATTTTACCCAATAAAACCATGACGTCAGCGAAATAAAAAAAAAAAAAGAAGAAAATCTTATAAGATTAAAGAAGGCAGGGAGGAAATAAGCAATTAGCTTTGACCCCAAGTCCATGATAGAAATGTCCAGGCTAGTACCAGCAATATTGGGGCACAACACCAAGACTCTTGGAAGACATCATGCGGGATTGTCAAACCACCACCACAGAATTCCAATGATCTGAAGTCTCTACAAGGAACATAACAGAGAGTTCGAAGGTCGCGCCGAATGTAACTTCAAAGCCACTGCTACGACCAATCTTATCTGGTGTTTCTGCGCATGGTAGTACAACAATGGAAAACCGTTAAAGACAAGAACTAGGCGTACAGGTATTTTAAAGATAATGAGGAGGAAACCATTAGCAATTACTTTCAAATTACTAGCAAACTCCCTTTAGACCAATTTAACGGAGGGAACTACACACCTTGTGATACAAGGAAATACTTCTACGGAGTTTCAAGTATCCTATGGAAATAATATATACGAGTCAGTCAAAGAATCAAAATCCACTTACAAGCGACTAAAAATTTAGGTAAAAAACAGCGAACAAAATAGGGCCTCTATCAAAATCAACCTCAAAACAAGAAATATGTCATATTAATAATTGGGAAGATCACCCAGCAAACAAAAAAATACAATACAATGACAAAAGCAGGAAAGAACTACACATGATCACATACTATTCGAGACGGAGGATCCGACATCTAACTACATATAAATCTTATAGAAATAAGTCTAGAGCACCCCGCAAAACCCCTCAAGAATTAGACTCCAGAGATACAATACAAAGCAATGTTCCTACTAACTACTCCCCTCTTCATCCCCTATATTAATATATAACTTAACGCAGGTTTGCCTCCCCTTAAAAAACTAAACAAAATTACACACCACTCTAAATGGGTTTTGAAAAAAAAATAATGGCAGGTCAAAAGGAAGTGAGGTTACCACCGACCCAGCTTAGGGCGAGCTAAAGGGAAAGCACCGAAGTCGAATACGCAAAAGGGCCCGCCTCTTGTAAAACATGGATAGCCCTGCTGGCCAGTTTTTGAGATGTCGGGTTCTTGAGGAACCCGAACTTTATTACCCACAAAACACTTCTGCAACCGGCTACAATCGATGACTGGGGTTGCTGATTTAGGGCCGGAGGTAGGTATTGACTTTAAGCACTGCACCAAACAGAATTGGAGAACAGCCAATCAACAAAAGGAAAAGAAATTCCATATATAATACCTTATAATTACTAAAATCAATATATAAATGGATATCTCCAACCACAGATGATCGAATAAGGAAATAAATCCACAAATGAAAAACTTCAGAATCGATTTGACACTTATCATTTTAGCAACAATTTCAATTCGACAAATCTTCGAGAAAAATATACAACTCACCAAAATGCATAACATTAAAGTTTTGGAGTATATGACAGGCCTCAAATTTCTGCTGGATTCTTATGACAGCAAGAGATTTTTGCATGTCGTAAAAGAGATTTAGGAGATAATTTAAGGAAGTTAGTAATTAGTAATGTAGCTTTTACAAAGCAGACATATAAAAAAAAATCTCATTAAACGATTTCCCCTTCTATACCTTGGTATTATTCTTATATATAGACAATACTCAGGTGTCTAATGGACAGGGAAAGGTCATATTTTACACGGGAGATCGTTGTCATACTCTACTCAAAGTGATATATAGGCAGGGAGTACGAAGTAGTTTCACTAAGCCCCAATCCAATGCTATCCAGCCTCCTACAGAAAATTTAATGAAGCCTATAAAATCTTAATCTGCACTTTATTCTATAATAATTTTATCTTGGCTATGTCAACAATTATACCACATTAATAAATGACTCCAAACTGAACAGCAAGAACCAAAGAACCTCGGGACTTCAGAAAGACATTGCAGACAAAAACCTAAGTAAGCTACTTAGAATCCCGGTCACAACCAAGGAAAGTCTCTTTTTAATAATTAGCTAAATTGATCCATACCTATATAATAAGGATATTTGAATTTGGTTCTTTGGTGATGACCTTTTGCGCAAATGATAATGTTTTCCCAAATGCAATAAGGAATCTACAAAAATAAATATAAACTTTGAGCAATGGCAGCAAATATTTATAAAGGTAAAAGGGTTATTAACTAACAAAACAAAGTTAAGTTAGTATCATTTATAATGTTAGTTGTTTTGTTAATAATAATAAGTCAATGTTAAAAGGGGCCAAAGTGTGCTAGTGTATAGGTTTTATATATTCCTTGGCTCTAATTAAGTACAAAGAATGAAGAGGGTAAATTATGAAATGAACTATTTTAGGGTTTAACAATTAGCTTAACTGGTAAATCGAATGGCATAAAAGGCGGACATCGGAGTAAAAATCTAGATAATGCTTAATAATCCCACAGGATAACAGCCTCCTACTTAAAATGTTGTTATACTGATAATGGAAACTAAGCATATTAAAGCAAGTCACATAAAAATAGCTCACTATCTAAAGAACAACTATAAACCCATTCAGAACTAACTATACAACTTATAGTGGGTTTGTGATCCTTGCTTTCCAAACTTAAATACTCTCATCCCAACCTCTCATTAATATTTTTAAACTTAAATCATAAGCGTCATGTTGGCAAACAATGGATTACCCAACGCTCGTATTCCTCTTTTTTAGAAGTAAATTGTGATCGTACTATATCGCCCAAACCTTTGTATTTCATTGCACTAATGGTAGTATAGAATTAGCCAATTGAAGGAATTCTAATCTCAAAACGGGTATTCGTCCGAAACTCCCTATATGTGCCGAATTGTTAGGAATATCTGCGGCGCGGGCCTGATACAACACGGGCATGAACTTTCTCTGGGCTCGATCGCCGGAATCTGCAGCAGTCCCGCTGAAACTATGCACTCGCCTCCTATTTCTCTTCAAAGAAAAGGTTTAGCTTGAAAATTTTTGGCACTTTCCATTCATCACATTCCATTCTTTCATTATGGGTACAACTTTTATCTTGGTGACATAACATTAGTCCTGCTTTTACATTGTGTCTTGGATGGAATGCTCTCGACAATAATCCAATGAACTGTATTACCTAATTAAATATTTGATTGGTTATGTTAAAATATAGCTATACAATAATGTGGAGTATATCTGACGTTTGGATTTGGGGATTTAGGAAAAATGAATAAGGATTTGTATTTCAATGCTGCATATTATGTTTTTTGATATTTTTATATTTACGTTCTTGGGAGATTAGCTTCATAACTTGTTATATTAAGTGTATTGACATGAACTCTTTTTTTCATACAATTGTTCATGATAATATGCCCTAAATATTTTCTTATCGTAATGGGATTTGGTATGGCCTGAACTGTATCTCAAGGCCTGTTCACCCCAGTCTTTTCTGATATGAGTTGAACAGTGTTTAGCATTCTCATTATAGTAGTATTAGAGGAATTTCGTTCTGTGAAGACATCGCATGGAGGAGGTAAGTCCAGTTTCCTGCTAATGACCCGACATAGAAAACAGTTTATGGTCATGCAGGGCTTGAATGGTATAGAAAGTGAAATACCTTCCTTATAGCCGCCTGACATGGTACTTTAAAGTTACATGATAATATACGTGGAATTTTTATATTCAACATTTAATGAATAGTATAGGCATATATTACCTCATGAGTCAAGTCTTATTAATTTACAGGTCACAAGTGATGAAAATATGTGAAATTGCCGCTGAAACTTTGTCTTCTTTGCCAGTCGATGGAGGCAATGAATTAGGAGAGGTGACGAGGCTTTCCAATTTTGAAGGATGGAGAGTCCTCACAAATGATGTATTGTCTATCCCTGCAGGTAGCCAAAGAAACAGTGCATCAATACATTTTCCTAATGTTAATGCTTTTACAATTATTGGCCAATCATATCTATTAGTGTATTCAACTACGCCGACACTACAAAAGACCCTATTTATGTAATTGGAGTGCCTGGGCCAAAAACAGACCATTCGTAAGGCAGGTTGGATTGTGGTTCCCAGGGGATAGCTTAATAATATCAGGAGTAGGTGTTGAGCGGAAATCCATCAGTATTAATAAAATAAATAAAGAAATTTAAACCAACCCGCTCATGTGTAAAGGATCAAGCATTGAAACAGTATAATATCGTCAGATCCATACCTTGTATTCCACTGCATCTATGTGTTAGCGAGAATTCTTTTACTGTGACCCAGTTCATCAAGTAATCTAATACTTATTGATTCTCTAAAATCAGACCCTTTGTTTATATAGGGCAGCGACAATAAGTGGCTTGGTAATTAACGATCTTGCTGGTCTTTCGTGGTCTACAATATGGAATTGATGAAGTCTGCACATCGTACCTTTTGGAGCGGCTACGGGCAACAAAAGGAAGTCTTGACATTAAATCTACTAGTATCGTTCTTTTTATTTCTTGTAGCCAGGACTAGACTGACATTTTTATTTCTGTCCATTTTGTTTTTTCTATCTCATTATAATTGTCAAATATTTTACTGGGTTCAACTGGTAGTTCTTGAAGGCCGTTTCTGGAGCAAGTTTGTTTTTGTTAAAATTACAATTATTTATAAATATTGTTCATTAGACGCATGCTTAATAGGATATAGGCCTCTACCACAACTAACATTCCATTTGCATAGAGTATTTTCTATATTTTCACTCAAAGTGAAAATAAACAGAAAAAAAAACATTTAAATACAGCACCATCTTTTCCTTCAATACTGGCCAAAATACCACGATATTTTTTATACAACACATATTTTTTAGTTAATCCAGAAGAATTTGATTTTTTACTTTTTTTATATTAGGGATACACTAATGGAAGCTATGGCCAGCAAAATTTGTAGTAATCGGGTATTATGGATACAGTGGAGACGTAATGTGTTGTATTATTAAGAGCGCGCCTGACACACGGATGGCGATGGGATTTCCGCCTCATTGCGTACTATGTCCAAATAAATCACAAGAATAGGAAGTAAATACAGAAAATATTAACACATGGACCTTGCTTGGGCATTATAGTGTCGCAAGAGGGACATTGTTACAACAAAGGTACTGAAATACATCATATAGCAGTAGGAATGAAAAACAGGAATAGGGTTATTAACACATCAAACACTAGCAGGAAAACGTCATTTCTGAGGACGGGCCATTTGTTCCGCCATTTATTGGCCGGAAAATGGCCAAAATCCGTCAGAAAATTGCATTTCCGGCGGATTTCCGACGGAACTGTTTTCGCGTTTCACCGCGCTGCGTTAAATGAACTTCCGCGTAAAAATTCCAAAAATTTCACGGGTGAATTCCGACGGAATTTTCGCTGATAAAAATACTTTCCGTCGAAATTTATATATTGCGCCGGCAATGCAAAGAAAAATTAAAAAATAAGTTTTTGCCTCGGAGGCCATGCTCGGCAGCTTCCCTATCCGCCGCGCTCCACGGCTGCGCAAACACTCCCGCCAGTTGTCCCCGTGACACAGCGCTATGGTCTCCCCAGAACAACACAGAATGAACCCCGCCAAACAACCAACTCCGCTGCGCCGCGGGACCAGTGCTCCCCCCCGACCCAGCTCGCGACGGGATTCGAACCCGCACCACTCCCGGACCCCGCGTACAGGCAACTTCTGCAACTACCAATTAACCAAAAATCGGTTAACTTGTTACTTTTTTTATTAACCTATTAATTAATTTATAATCAATTATTAATTTAACAAAAAATTTTAAATAATTAACTTAATTTAACAAAAATAAACTAATTTTAAATTTTTATTTATAATTAAGTTTTAAATTTAAATCTTTTTG
>NW_021318945.1:326485-351950 GCF_001605985.2 Dendrobium catenatum | reverse complement strand
TTTTTAAATAATTAAATTATAATTTATTTTATTATAATTTAAGTTATTAAATTAAATAATTTAAGTTATATTTTAAAATAAAAAATATTTAATTTTTAATTTATGTCGGAAATCCGCCGAAAATTCCGCCGGAAATGTATTCGGAAAAAATACGTCGGAAAACCAGTCAAAAATTTTGTCGGGAATTCGTTGAAAAAAATCCGTCGGAAATCCGCCGGAAAATCCGCCGGAATTTGCAACGAATTTTTTTCCGCCGGAAATTCTGTCGGAAATGAGCTGTTTTCCTGTAGTGAAAGCATAATGTTTCCAAACACTTTGAGCAATCTTACCGAAAAGGAACACATGATTAATACACTCAATGTTAGAACAGTAATAACATTTAGAAGGTAAATAGAAATCTTTGTTCCACAAACGGGCATCCACCGGAAGATAACCTTTCATACATCTCCACGTGAGAATAGAATAAGACGAAGGAATACTATTGTGCCAAATAGAATCATAAACATTAGAAACCTCCTTCTTACTCCTAAATTTCTCCCAAACCTTCTTAATATTAAATATACCGTTGGTAGTCATATTAAAAAGGATACGGTCATTTTCCAACGTATTTAAAGGGGTGTTCAAAACAAGATGCATAATGCTATCAGGTAAGATTTGTTTAAGTTTATTACCATCCCATTGATTATTGACAAAATTAAAGCTGACCTTAGTATTACTAGGAGTATGAGAAGAGATCATACTATCAATAGAGCCTTGACCAAGCCAATTATCCTGCCAAAAATAGACATCCCCTTTACCCAAGCCCCATTGGATAAGAGGGTCAACATACCTTAATGTTAATTGTACTACTGGGGGATTGCATTCGCGTTTTAGATTTCAGAACATGTGGCTTACTCATGATTCTTTTCTTAGTATTGTGTATAATAATTGGATGGCTCCTATTTACCCGGATAATTCTATTGGTGGTATGGTTCGGCTCTGGTTCAAGCTTAAAAGGTTAAAATTGGTCCTTAACTGGTGGAATCGCAATACTTTTAAAAATATTTTCGCTAATATTAAGGAGGCGGAAGAGAGGATAAATGGGTTTGAGGAATGTTGTCAATTGAATCCTTCGGATGCTAATTGGTATGCCCTTTCGGAGGCCAAGATGTCCCTCAGTAAACTCCAATGTCAGGAAGAGATTTTCTGGAAACAGAAGGCGGCGATGAAACATTTGGAGGAAGGGGATAATAATACTAGATACTTTCACGCTTTGGTTAATAAAAAACGTGTCATTAATGGTATTCACAAAATTGCTCGTGAGGATGGTTCCTTTACTGAAAATGAGGAGGAAATTGCTAATCTAGCTGTTAGTTTTTTTTCAAAAGCATCTTAATAAAAAATTTTGTCCTATGGATATTGGCGATTACTCCTCTATTCCTAATAGGGTTACCACTGAGGATAATGTATCTCTTTCTATGTGCCCTCTTATGGAAGAGGTTAAAGATACGCTTTGATATGAATGCTGAGTCGGTTGCTGGGCCGGATGGGTTTACTGTTAAATTCTTCCAACACACGTGACTTTTTGTTGGTGATGATGTTTATAATGCTGTTGTTGACTTTTTCAATGGTTCTCCTATTCCTAAGTTTTTCTCTTCTACTTCTATTGTCTTAATTCCTAAGAATATTGAGGTGAATTCTTGGAATGACTTTAGGCCTATTAGTTTGTGTTCGGTTTTTTATAAATTGATTTCAAAAATTTTGGTGAATCGTCTTTCTTTGCTTCTTCCTAAACTTATTTCTCCCAATCAAATGGGGTTTGTGAAGGGTCGTGCTATAGTTGATAATATTCTGCTTGCTCAGGAATTCTGCCAGGATTTGGACATTAAATCTAGAGGGGGAAACATGATTTTGAAACTTGACATTGCTAAGGCTTACGATAACATTAATTAGAATTTTATTTATAAAATGTTACATCTTTTTGGTTTTGATTGTAAGTTTATTTCTCTTATATGTACGTGTATTGAAAGTCCTTTCTTTTCTATTATCTTGAATGGTAAATGTCATGGTTTCTTTAAATCTTCCCACGGTTTGAGGCAAGGTGACCCTATATCTCCGGCGATCTTCATTCTTGCTGTGGATTATTTATCTAGAGGGATTAATGATTTGTTTTGTAAATTTCCTAATATTTATTATAAAACCATGGGTGGCATCAAGATTTCTCATTTATGTTTTGCTGATGATTTCATAGTTTTTATGAATGCTTCCAAGAATGGTATTTCTAAAGTTTTGAGGCTGTTTAATCATTTTGAAGCGGTCAGCGGTCTTGTTTTTAATAAAGGTAAGAGCGGGTTTGTTATTTCTAAGAACGTCTCGCAGAATAGGATTTTGGGTATCAAGGAGGTCACCGGTTTTTCCCATACTGTTTTGCCGCTTAAATATTTAGGGATTCCTTTATTTAAAGGTAGGAAGAGGTCTTTTCTTTTTGATGAGTTAATTTCTAAGGTTCATAATAGATTGGCTTCTTGGGAATCTATATTCTTGAGCTATGGAGGTAGGCTTGTTCTTATTAAAAGTGTGTTGGCTTCTTTACCGGTTTATTCTTTTCAAGTGTTGTTCCCTACTAAGTCGGTTTGCATGAGGATTGATAGGATCTTAAACAAATTTTTTTGGAGAGGTTCTTCTAACATTTCTAAAATCCATTAGTCGGCTTGGTCCAAGTGTTGTGGAACTTATCAGGAAGGGGATCTTGGTTGCAAGTCTATGCTTGATTTGGCTACTGCTTTCTCTTTAAAATTATGGTATAATTTAAGAGTTAATAGTTCGTTATGGGCTAACTTTATGACTTCTAAGTATTGTGGGGATTCTCATCCCTCCATGTGTTTTTATTCTAAAGGCAATTCTCTTGTTTGGCATCAGATGATTAAAGTTAAGTGGATTATTGAGCCTAAGATTGCTTGGGGCCTTGGGGAAGGTAACATTTTCTTTTGGCAAGATAGGTGGATTAATGGCTTTTCTATAGATGATCTCCTTTCATCTAATACGTTGAGCTCGGTTAAAGTTAATTTTTTCTTTTCTGGTAACGGTTGGGATGTGGATAAGCTGTCTAATGTTATTCCGGATTTCATTATCTCTTTGATTACCAATATTTCTATTAATCATTGTGCTAAAGATGTTTTGCTTTGCAAATTTACTAAAGATGGTCTTTTCTCTACCAAACAAGCTTGGCATGTGTTTCGTAATATTAAGGTGTCTTCTAAGTCTTTTAAAATGATGTGGCATAAGAGTATTCCGACCACGGTTTCTGTCTTTATTTGGAGAGTTCTCAAGCATTTTGTTCCTACTGATGATAGGCTGAGAAAAAAAGGTTTATTTATTACTTCTAAGTGTCAATGTTGTGATAACTTAGAGACGATTCATCATGTGTTTGTTTCTTCTCCTATTGCGGTTAAGGTTTGGCATTTTTTTGGAGAGATTTTTCATGTTAATGGTGGTGGCCCCGTTTGTTCTATTTTTTCTTTGCTGGAGGTTTGGATGGTGACGGAGAAGGGTCATATCCGTAACGTTATTCCCCTTCTTATCATGTGGTTTATTTGGTTAGCTCGTAATGATTCTCGGTTTAACAACATTGTGATGAACCATCTTACTATTATTGCGAGGATTAAGGATAAAATTTTTGCTCTTTATTCGGCTCATCTCTTAACCTTTAAAAGTTTTGGGAACAATACTTCTTTGGCTGAGTTCTTTGGGATTACTGGTAGTGTTGATCCCGTTAATAGGTTTACTTCTTGGTCTCCTCCTAATGCTAATTGTTTTAAACTTAATATTAATTCTGTGTTGGTTGAGTCCAAATGGTGCAGTGGAGGCTTAATCAGGAATTCGGATGGGTGTACATTGTTGGCTTTGCTGGGTTGTCTGGGGCTGATGACTATCTGGAAAGTATTTTCATGGTTGTGCTTTACGGGCTTTCTCTCTGTATTAGCCTGGACGTTTACAAAGTGGTTGTTGAGAGTAATATTTGCATTGATCAAACGGTTTTGCTGGGTGTGGATGGTTCTACTTGTGGGCATGCTTTATTTTATATTCGTAGAAAGGTTTTGGTCCTAACTAATTCTTTGGAATGTTCTTATAATGTGGTTAGGAATGAAATTAACGCAGTAGCCAATGCCTTGGCTCTCTTTGGTATCCGGTTTTCTGATATTATTGATCTTAACTTTGCTAAGCTTCCAGTGCATATTCAAGGCTTGATCAATTTGGATAAGAGGAAAGTTCCTTATGTTTTGGGTTAATTTTGGTTTTTTCCTGTTGAGGGGGTTCTATCTCTGGTTGTTGGTTGCGGTAATTGGCTGGCGGTTCTCTGTTGCCTTATTCTTCGTGGCTGGCCTGCTGTTTTCTTCGTTTTAATGCTGTATTTGCTGAATTTTTGGTCTGGCTGTATGGGGCTTTGCTGGGTGTGGTTGGTTGGAGCAAATCTCGGTCGGCTGTGATTTTCGTTCAGGGAGTATCTTTTTCCTCTGTTGCTTTGTGTTTTCTGTTTTTGGCTTTATTGTTTGGATGGCTTAATTCTTTTTTTGTCTCTCTGCTTGCCTGGTGTGCAGGTTTTTGGAGCATCGCGCTCGTTTTGTGGCAGGGTTCGTGTCCTATTCGTTGTTTAAGTTGTCTGTGTTTTATTCTTCCCTTGCTTTTATTTTTTGGGCTTTTTGTAGAATGTTCTTCGTGATCATTGTATTTGGAGTAGCAGGGAATTCGGGCTCTTAGGTTTTCTTTCCTTTTTTTGATTGTAGCTCTTTGAGCGGTAGCAGGCTAGAATTCCCTTTAAGGACTTTTGTAATTTTTACTCTTATTAACGCGTAAGCCCGGTGGTGGGTTTTAACCAAAGAATTCCCTTTAAGGACTTTTGTAATTTTTACTCTTATTAACGCGTAAGCCCGGTGGTGGGTTTTAACCAAAAAAAAAAAAAAATATTGCATAATCTCTTCCAAACCGAAGAGTCAGTCTTTTTAAATTGGATTAAAGTAGGATGCCTCTCATTGCAGTACTTAGTAAACATGAAAATAGCCTATAAACTGACTTCCGATCTAAAAGAGAACCAAAGTTTATAAGAAAAGCCTGCACCATATCCAGAATATTCTTACAACCTAAGCCACCTTCATTGAAAGGGCCACACATATTTTGCCAAGAAGACCACAGAATACAGGATTTATTAATATTAGCACCCCAAAAAAACTTGTTAATTAATCTTTCCAATCTAAGGCATATGGAAGGAGACGGATTCATAGTATGAAAAATATAAATTGGAAGAGAATTTAGAACATGTTTAATAAGAACCAATCTGCCACCAAAAGAAAGTAAATTCGAAGACCAATTACAAATTTTGCTTTGGAAAATCGAAACCATATCCTCAAAGAGGCGAAACATTATGCTTTGATGGTTAATAAACCTATTAAAGCCTCTTCTCACAAACTTCACAACCTTAACAATACCAATTTCCTTCATCTTTGGAAATTTTCGCCTCAATGAGATCTCTAAATTCATAACCTCTTATAAAAATTATATTTTCTTGAGCACCATCTGTTGGTGCATTAATACATGCAGCTTAGACAAGAGATGAACCTATGACACCAACGATGTTGACTCGAGCCAACCATTGATCTGCCTCCAAGATTACCATGTGGTGTTTGATTAAGTATAACTTGTATGGGCTTACATAACAAGGAAGAATTTTATTTTCATAAGAAAGTTCTTAATGCTAACTTTGACTTTGAGTTTTCGAAAAAATAGATAAATTATTCTGTGTGGAGTTCAGACGTAGCAAGCGTCCGGACTTCAATTAAAATAGGTCACATCATCTGTATATAATTTGTGTAAAATATTGTAGACAATATCTATATAATACATATCAAGTATACAAGTGACATAGCCAATTTTAATTGCATTCGAACCCATAAAAGGGTCTACCATTTCCTTATGTTTTTTGTATCATATATGGGATCATATGTTCCTAGTGCTTCTTTTCACCTTTTGCTTGTAGCTCTTTGAGCTTTTAGGGAGCAGGAGATCTTTTAAGGAC
The DNA here is from genome assembly GCF_001605985.2 of Dendrobium catenatum. Taxonomy (NCBI): domain Eukaryota; kingdom Viridiplantae; phylum Streptophyta; class Magnoliopsida; order Asparagales; family Orchidaceae; genus Dendrobium; species Dendrobium catenatum. The sequence continues at coordinate 345,901 of NW_021318945.1, read as the reverse complement.
TTCCATCATTTTTTAATAACTATCGTGTAGGCCTTTTTTATTAGTTTTAACATTTAAAAAAATTGCATCTGAACTCCGCACAAATATTTTTTCTAAAAACTAATTGTTCTAATGAACAAATCATAACCTGCAGCTATATAAACTTGAGAAATTATTATGTATAGAGTCCAGACGTAGAGTTACGTCCAAACTCTGCGTATTTACTTAGTATTTATTGAATATTTTTGTTAAAAATTTATTACATATTTATTGAATATTTATTATATATTTATTGAGTATTAAATAATTAATAAATATTCAATAAATATGAAATAAATACTCAACAAATAAGTGATAATATAAAAATTATATTTTTATCATGTGTGACCATGTTATTGAAGTCTGGATAATTTCTCTATAAACTGGGATAGGATTTTGCGTTCAAATCTTTTTTTTATTATAAATTGGCAGTGAATGGACGATCGGATCTCAGTGCTTGCACGGAAAACCAAGGCTCAGGTGCACGTGGGATGGCTTATGCGGATTGCCAAGCTGAACCTCGGTTGGATCAATGGAGATATTCTAATAAATATATATATTTAATGCTTTGAAATTTGATTTTGATTTTTATTTCTATTTTGTTTGATCATAAAACTTTCGATTTTTTGTTTTTGTTTTTCATGTTCCTTTCGTTTCGATTGTAAAATTTTGGGTGATTTTACAATTCCATTTCTATTGTTATTTCATATTTTTTCATAAATAAAGGTTATATATTCTTTATGATGGTCAAAATGAGTTTTTGGGTCGGATTCGGGTCCAATCATAAATTAAGCCGCACTCGTATGCTCCAACCCGAACTCGAAACAACTGCACAAACGTGTCTAAAATCTGAACTCAGACTCGACTCGCCCTAAATTTGATTTAACCCGACCCAACACGCTGATTCAGGCGAGCGGGGAGCAAGCCAGAGCGCAGGTTTATCGCGGCTAGATAGGACCCGTTGTGGGCCGGAGTATACAATCACGCGTTGACAAGACTAATATGCTTATCAATAATATTCTATCTATTTTCAAATCTAATATCTAAATTTTCATATTTAATTTTAAAATTTATGCTTAAAATTTATATTAAATAAATTAATACTAATGATATATTTATATGATTTAAATATTATGAAATTAACAATTAGTTATGGATCAATTTGTCTAGAAATTAGTAAATGCATATGTGGAAGCTAGGCTTGTGGGCCTCTTGAGATTATTAGCAAAATTAACAATAATGCATATGATTTGCTTAAAGACATATTTCTTAGTCTAATTTTTAATGTGGAAGATCTTATATTATATAAAAGAGTTATCAACATCCAAACGCATATGACACTTCATTTGTAGGAACACAAAATCATTTTTATAGTAGCTAAACTAACACTCATTTTTTTAAGTGGACCACATCATGGCATATGAGGAGGACCTATTTGGAGATCATAGGTTCCTAGTAAGATGGAGAGAAAAATCACCCATTAAGGACACGTGGCTTACTAGAGAGGGGTTGGAGAAGCTAACTAACACAAGATTTGGCAGATGACTACTTAAATTTTAACTCTTCAGAACATAATTTTGTAAGGTCCAAGGAAAATGATGTAGCACATGGAGATGATCCTATACTAAAGCAAGAGAAAAGCGAGATTGCATAAAGCTCAAGCCATGAAGAAACCATGATCAATATGTAATTATGTTATTGTTAATGTGTTTTCATATTTATGGTGTTGTAATGTATGCATGTGAGACTTAGTATTTGTTGTAGCAATTTTATGTGTAAGTTGGCTAAGAGAAGGCACATGATTAAATTAATTAAGCTACTAAAATGTGTAGTAAAGTGTTGAATGGCCAAGAAAGTGGCTAGTGAGAGTTGTAGTGGTTGCAAGTGTGGGCCACCCATTCCTCTTTCCCTCCTCTTTTCTAAATTAGAATTTTTTTGTAACTTGTTTAAATACATAATTGGTTATGGAATAAGGAGATTGATGTATTTACGACCTAATTTTGAAGAAAAATTTGTTGGTTGGAGCTCAATAGAAAGCCAAATTAGGAGGGGTGGGGTGATCATATCCCTCCTAAGACTACAACTTAGGTTAGTAGTGGAATTTATCTTTCTTTACTTCTTGCTTTCTTTCTTTTGTATTTTGTACTGCCAATCACTCCCCACTCCAAAAAATGATAAACATAATTTTCCTAGCCCTTAAAACTATCATTTGAGGGCTTTTTTGGAAAATCAGCCAAACCAGGTAGAGCCGACCAAGTTTTAGATTACCTTCAATTGGAGACTTAAACTCTCCTAAAAATTCTCAAAAACTTTAGATCCATAGTTACCACCCTACAATTTGATCTTCATACATTTATTTTTGGATCTTATTTACTAAATTATAAAGTACTAGAAGCTCTAAGTTACTTATAGCCTTCATCCAAAAGGAGAATATTTTCGATCATTATGGAGAAAATCTCAAGAAAATCTATAAAACCTCCACCAAAAGTCTCCAAATTCTCTAAATTATAACTATACCTATTATCCTTAAATTGATTTTTTTTTTTTCATGTTTTGGACTTATATAGAGTAAGTTATTAGAGTTAGAACCTAGGGCTCTAAATTTTGGTTGGTTTTAGGAATTGGATTAGCTCACTACTAACTCCTTCCCAACCCTGATTTCACTCAAATTTAAACTCTACCAAATATAAACTTAATCTCCTCAACATCTTAGGATAGCCCCTTGTAATATTCCAAACTATTAACTATCAAGATATTATCTGTTTTGGCCTAAGAGACTCACAATTTTATCCTATTGATGTAACTTTCCAAGAGGTCACCCATCTCAAGATTTTTTTTTGGGATAAGCACACTTAATTCAAAAGTTTCATAATGAAATTTAAACTATTACATCAACAAAAATCTCAATGTTTAAGAGTTTAGCTTCATTTTACTTACGAGATTTCATAATTCCCCCACTTAAGTAACTAATGTCATTGTCAGTATTTTTATACTAGAATCATCCACTAGGTAGATAGGATTCTAGGGGTGGGCCCTACAACTTTAAGTGGAGGCTCCCATAATATAGCACTTTCTCCCATATAGGATTTAAGAGATGACTCCCATGGCATAATACTTTATATTGTATGGCACTTAGTTCTCATCTTTCAACTCATGTGTTGCTCTGATACCATTTTGTAACAGCCCAAACTCTGAACTATAGAGATATTATTCGCTTTGGCCTAAGGGCCTCATAATTTTTTCATGCTGGTGTAACTTCCTATGAGGTTATCCATCCTAAGATTTTTCCAAGACGAGCACACTTAAATGTGGAGTTTCTTAATGAAATTCTAACCATTAAATCAAAAGGTATCTCAATGTTTAAGAGTTTAGTTTCTTTTTACTTAAGGGATGTCACACTCCTATCCACCAATTTGATCATAATAGTGATATAAAGCCCACACAAGAAGCAACACTATAAAACCTTTAATTAGATTAAAGTCTACATGACATGTTTTCCTTTCCTAAAATTACCTAATTTTGCGAAGCCCTTTGAAGTATCTTGTAATTCCCTTAAGATCGGCATTATTGGAATTTTTAGTCAAGACAATAATCTTGTTTCTTACTTTAGTGACAAATTAAATGAGGCAAATAATGCTACTACACTTATATGAGAGAATTTTATGCTGTTATCATATCCATTAAACACTAGTGACACTACCTAATACATAATGAATCTATCTTATAATTTGAACATTATGCCCCTATATTTTTCAAAACTCAAATAAATTTAATCATAGAGGGTAAAGTGGGTAGAATTTCTCTGAGACTATTTTTCATTTTAAAATACTAATTATGTATAGAGAATAAAGCTACTGTGGTCTTATTGTGAGTTACTTTAGTCATCTCCTCTTTAGAATAACAAATTCCTTACTTTTTAAGAATTATAGATGACTATTTTGCTTACCTTGATTTTCATCTTCTTTACATGACTACCTAGATAAATCTTTTTCTTCAACTAGCCTTTTTTGTTTTTCATGACTTTTTATTGAAACAATAAGCAATATATTCCTATATCATATCTTCAAGATTTTCTGATAATTAAACTTTATTTTGGTGGTATGGTGGGACACGTTGGCGAGAATAAAACTATTAAGCTAGTAGATAAAGGTTAGAATAAAGGTTTCTTTAGCCCTCCCAAAGAATAGATATTGAATACATTAATGTTTATTATATCACTTATAAACAATCAAAATAACTAAACAAAAAGTTGGCATGCACGCTACTCTTCCTCTTCCCTTATTAACCTAATTAATTGGTAGGATATTTTCAAGGATTTTATTTTTGGATTTTCCAAAAACATCTCATGAACATGATAGTATTTTAAAAGTTATTGATAGGTTCTCCAATATGGTACATTTCTTGCCATGCTCATAACTTATAAGGATGCATCCTACATAACTAAAATTTTTCTTATAGAAATTGTTATACTACATAGGTTATCATCAATTAAAATTTTCATTTGTATTTCACTATCAAATAGATAGTCAAATAAAAGTTGTTAATAGATCCTTGGGCAACTTTCTAAGGTGTTTAGCAGGTAAGAATTTAGACACTTAGGACTTGCATCTCCCTACTTCTTAGTTTGTATATAATATTAATGTTTTTATAATGAAATAAAGAAAAGCTTTTTAAAGTTTTTTATGGTTATAACAAAATGAAACCAATTAATATTGCAAATATTCACCAATATTCATTTCATATGCTTCATTCACTTTTGCATAAATTTTCATGATCTACATGAATAAGTAAAGCAATAAATTCAATAATAAATATACAAGTGTAGTAGATTTTAAATATTTTTTCTTAAAAATATAACAAAATAGATCATGCCTTAATTGTAATTCTCCAAAGGGTCATCCCACTAAATATAGGAAGCTTCATGCTAGGTCTTATGGCCCTTCAAAATTGGTAAGAATACGAATCAACCTTAAAATGCCTTCTAAAATATACAGTCCTCTTTTTAATGTTGAGGATATACTACCTTATTATGAAATTAAGCCTCAATAATTGCAAGATAACCCTATCATAGGAGACAAAAGTCCAATTTTGTATGTTCCACATACCCCACTATTCTTGAATATTAAAGACATCATTTTAGAGAAACTTTCCCTGCCAATGGACACATCAACTTGATTCTTAGTTAGGTGGAAAATTTAACCTCCTTCTAAGGACACTTATATGACTAAAGAAGAAAGAGAAGCTTAGATGAGTATATAAACTTCAAGTGATTTATAACTTAGGCTTCGTTTGGGACGTCTATTTTACTGCTTCTTAAAGCAGCATTCGAGTACAAAAATTTAAACTTTTGTATTAAAAATCTGTTTTAAGAAGCAACAAGAAAGCCATCCCAAACGAAGCCTTAATTTATCATCATAGGAACACGCCGATTTATATTTTGATTTATGTGGATAATATCCTATCAGTCGGATATAATGAGAAGACAATTTAACATTTACTCATAGATTTATATACAATTTTCAACATGTAATGTACAGGAGATATATTATATTTTCTTAGCATTCAAATGAAACTTGCCTGAACCAGATTACATCTTACACAGACCAAATATATGTGAACTTATTAAAATGACCTAACATTGATGGTTGCGAGCCAATTTTTTCCTCTATAGGAACCAAAATTTCAGTTAAAGATAATGTATTGTTATCATTCCATATGATAATCCATAATATTATAGTCATGTGGTTGGCTCTTTGTAATATCTAAAACTTCTTACACAATCTATTATTGCTTTCTTACTAAAATTTTATTTAGGATAGCTTTTATTTGCCTTTAAAAAATAGTTTTTAATATAAAAATTTTTAGTTTAATAAAAATTTCTACTAAAATGCTACTTTAGAAAGCACTAAGAAAACTGTCACAAACGAAGCCTAAGATTTAAATGGTTTCGATAGGGCTGCAAGTGAACCAAGCGTTAGACTAACTACTCGTTGCTCGGTTCGATTAAAACTTGTTTGTGATCGTTTAATTAACTAAACAAATAAACATGAACAATATTTTAAATACTCGATCCTTAAATAAACAAGTTTGAATACTAATGTGTTCGACTCATTTGTGTTCACAAACAACATCATTTAAAGCTGGTGAACGACCTTGACATTAAGCTAGATAAGAAGTTCTATAAAGTTTGATTCATTTTTTATTTAAAACTCTTGAATAAGCTCGATAAAAACTCTATTAACATTTAATTTTAAAATTGATAAACATACATAATACAAATATTTTAAATTTATTATACCATAATGATATAATTATTTTTAATTAATAAATTTTAAAGTAATTAAATATTATGATAAATGCTAAATGAAATAAATTTAACATATTTATTAAATAGATATTATATATTATTTAATTATAATTATTTTTATGTTCAGTTCGGTTTGTTCATAAACGTGTTTGTTTGATAGTTTAAAAAATTTGCTAAATATATTCATGAATATCGCTTGTTAAGGCTTGTTTGTTTAAAGCTCGATAATCATTCAACAAACTGAACATAAATAAAAAATGAACACCGATTAATATAAACAAATCAAACATGAATACAAATAATAAAGCTCGAATAAAGCATGAACCGAACTTGAACAAGATGATAATAAATGAACTTAAACATGAATATTCACATACTCTGCTCGGCTCGGATCGTTTGCAGTCCTAGGTTTCGAATGTAAAATCAGTCATTTCTTTGCATATGTGATGAAATTATTGTTCACTAGAACATTCAGTATGAAAATTTCTAAGCTTTCCTGTTCCTGTTGTATTCAAACATTTCAGAATCTGTCTCAACGGCTAGTTTATTTCCATATTAGGCTGTAAAGGATTGAAAATAAAAATCATAGTAACAGGCTTCGTTTCTATGTATTTTCTCTTGGCAAGGAATTCAAGCAGCATATTTCTTTGGGAGAATAACTAAGTATTCTTTGCAAATCATTTGGAGATTCTTTCTCTAAGGCTTAGTTTGAGACGGTTTTTTTTATTGCTTTTTAAAGTAAATTTTTAGTACAAAAATTGTACTAAAAAGTTACTATAAGAAAAAGTAAGAAAGCAGCCCCAGACGAAACTTAAATATTTTGTAAGATTATTATAAAATTTTAAGGTGGTGTTTTTTTTTCTTTCAATATTTTTGTGAAATATTATAAAATCAAGATTTGCATCTTCTCCAAATCATTTCAAAGAAAGTATTGTTCATAATTTTATTAGTGAAAACACAAACTCTATAAAATCTAAAATTTAGGTTTTATTTGGGATGGCTTTCTTACTACTTCTTAAAGCAATTTTCTCAATGCTTTCATTTTTTGATAGCTATGGCTTATCTTCACACTAAGGCTTCATATGAGAAGATTTTCTTATAACTTCTTAAAATAGTTTTCTAGTAATTTTTGTACTGAAAAGCTATTTTAAGAAGCAGTAAGAAAATCGTCCCAAACCAATCTATTTTGAAGGCTGTTTGTCCCTTTGTGTTTTCATGTCCAAAGTCGCTTTCCAGCCTATTTGGCATAAATACAAGTAGATATTGGCCGATAAACAATATGAATTATGATGTGTATTAATGCTTCATTTGGGATATCTTTCGTACTGTTTTATGTAGTAATTTTTTAGTACAAATTAAAAAAAAAATTGTACTAAGAAACTACTTCATAAAGCAGTAAAAAAATATCACAAATGAATTCTAAATCAAATTTTCTAATTACACAACATACAAAATTTGATATATTTTTTACAAATAAATTTTAAATATTTTGATAATGATAATTAATAATATTAAATAATAAATAAAAATAATTTATAAAATTAATATATTTTACTTTAAATAATTTATAATTCAATTTAAAATCTAAATGATCAATTTAGTGATCAATTTCAAAGCAATGTTTAAAATTGTGTATTCGGGTATTGAGGTGTTTTTCATTCGTGAGGCGAGGCGTAAGCCTCAAGGCGTTTTGAGGCGTAAGCCTCAAAATCAAAAGATTGTGTAAACATAAAGCCTTAAGGCGGGTCTCAACCAAGTTGAGGCGCAAGCCTCATAACAAAAACTCGAGGCGTAAGCATCGAGACGTTTTTTACTAGAATTGCGCAAAAGCGGGCCTCAAGGCGAGCCTCATATTGCGCAATTTTAAACCATGTTTCAAAGTTTAAGCTCCTCATATATCCAAAGCATTCAGCCAATTTGGGCCCGGAAAACCAACCGTGACCCGCCCATCACCCACATCGAACCCGAAACTTAGGTCCTAAGCTCCTTCGTTTCCTTCGTGACTCGACACCTCTTGGAGCGGTCGTCTTCTCGACCTGCCGTCGGTGACCAAAACCCTAGCTGCTTCCCGTCTCCATGAGGTCCCTATCTCGATTCCTCTCCTCCTGCGCCATTTCCCAAAGTTTCTTCGACAACTTCTCTTCCGGTCCTTTCGTCAGCTTCTTCTCTTCCTTCAGTAGCGGAAGTATAGTACCCGAAAGCATCGCCTACCGCCGTTCGATGCTCCGTCCACCTTCAATTGCGGCACCTCGGAAGCTGCGCTATAATGTTTGCAGTTTCATTGGAACGATAGTTAGCCGCGTGCGAAGCTCGGGCGAGTGCAGCCACGGTATGCGGGCTTTCGCCTTTCTAAAGGTGAGGAGCGATCCGCGTTTGCAGAACTCATCGTGTTTCTGGTGAGATTCGTTAATCACGTGGCAGTTCTACAGGCTCCTGTTTTTGCCGTAGTTATTTTGTTTAATGGAGTCTCAACTATAAATTTGTAGTGAATGAATTTCTGAGGTATTTCCGGTACGATGAGCATTCATCAGTAAAGGACATATAGTGTTTATAACATTGAAGGGAGATTACTGAGGACCCATGCATCTACATGTGTAAGTTTCAGTGGTTGTATAGGTGATTGGTAGGCACAGAAAATACATTAATGATGGATTTAGAAAAATTACAAGTAATACAAAATAATGATTTAGGAGAGATGTTGAGAGATTTGTGCTATTAAAATATAGTTGATAGAGTTTCATCACTGGGGTGGCCGGGTCTCTTGTGCCAAACAATTGCAGATATGAGGATGGATAGTAGAGCATGAATAGAGGATTTGTGGTTGGATAGAGAAAGTGGTACAATTTGTTATGACAGTGACCTCGGAGGATGGTTTTGTTTATCCTTAGATCCTTAGTAAAATAGCTGCAAGCATCAAAGGATATGATAACAAAATTGTCAATGATGAGCAAGTGGACTAAAAGAAATATACGGGAAAGATGCAATACTTGAAGTAGCTTAGGGAGAGAGAACTTACGATATGGTGTGAATAAGATGCCTTATCCAGTATTTGAGATAGGAAGGGATTGTCTGTTATGCACAAGAACTGTTTTGAGTCTCTATCTAGAGTGGAAAGTTGGATCTTGTCTGGATAAAAAATGAGATCGGTGGTCACAACAAAATCAATAAGCCTGTGGAAGAAGTTCTAGGTGTGGCAACTAAAGCTTGTGGTGGTGGTGTTGATGAGTAGTTGAGGACCTGAGGTTTGTTTAATGCTTATACATTGGTGTAGAGTAATCAGATTTTTCACTGATCTGTCAGAAAATGGAGCTAGAAAAGGACCTAACTCTGCTATTTTGGGTAAGATAATAACTATCTTGTTTGATATGGTTCAAGGATTCAAAACCTTGTCTACATGCTAATGAGGAGTTGCTCATTCCAGAAGATGCAATGAGGGCAATGTGAGGGTTAGGGGATGTGGATTCTTTGGTATGCTCGTTAGCAATGTTGATTTCCTCACTACATAAAAGTGAGTAGAGGTTATAAAGTCTAATAGATATTAGTTCAATGTGAATAACAATTTTAAAAGATTAATATGCTAATGGTAGGCCATCAATAATATAAAGTATGATGTATTCTTGATCAATGTTAAACCCTACTACTGCGATGTTGTTAACCATAACTTCAATTATATATATATTTTTTTATTGATTGATTATTCATGGAGTTATGATAGAGTTCATTTTTCAATTATAAGACTTGAGTTCATTTCAGATGTTTTTTTAGTGGCTGTCCTAATGTGAAAACAAGCATCAAGGTTGAGAGCATGTGGGAGTATGGTGGTTGTAATGCTGGATAGGAGCAAAATTTTGATCAATGAGTTACTAAATAGAGGTGGGATGGTGAAAGCTAGCATCATTCATGGTGTTTTTTGTCTGGACAAGCAATGAACCCAATGAGGAAGCCATCAAACCCATTTGTTTTGAGAATTTTGAGAATTTAGATATCGACAAAATATGATTGTCATTAGTTAGCCGTTTAAGAACTGTACATTTGATATTCTATCTGAGAAATTTGGGTGAAGAGGGAATTGTGGTATTCCTCATTCGGAGGGAGACAGAATCTTCTGTATTAAGTATTAGATATAATGTATGATAGGGTGGAACAATATTGAGGTAATTATAATTCAAATTAATTTTTTTGTTTTTATTTGAAACCCAGTTCTATTTGTTTATAAAGAAATATAAGTTTTGAGCTAACATATTGATATTGAAACTGGTGTCCTTTTTCATGAGGTCGAAATTTATAGAAATGATTTTTACAAATTTGTGTCATCTATTTAAATATTTACTCTATTTTAATTCATATCCTTTTCATAATGCTATGACCAAACTATTAATATTTTATCATAATTTTCATCTAAAGCTAAAGGCTTGTTTGACTTTAAGTTAAATAGGATTTAATGAACTTGGTAAATCCAAAGAAACTATTATTTCTCTAAAACTGATTGGTATGACAATTGTTAAACATGTCTTAATCTGGACATACTATTTAACTGTCTATTTTAGGATATTGGATTGAAACAAATATTAGGTAGCATAAGAGGTGTTATTAAGCTAAAACATATATGAAAAAAAACACCATATAAATCTACGAGTAAATGTGCAATAAAGAATCAATAACGGCCTAGTTGCTGCTGATAATGAATGCAAAGAAAAGAAGGATTGTGACAGCGAGAATGCTGTAGAAGAAGATCTGGTAAGAGAGCAAGCAAGTGGCATCCTTTACCTTTATAATGTCGAGCATTACATTGCTATCATGATGCTTCTCATGCTACCTTCATAATGCCTAGCACTACATTGCTAATGGATTTCAAATTTTTTTAAAATTTAATTTCCTCATTTTACCTCATTACTAAGTTCTTTGATATCTTCTTTTACATTTTATCGCTTTTTATTGGGCTTTCAAGGTAGATTCTTTTTATGTTGTTTTCATTAATGTTTCCCATGCTCCTAAATTATGAGGATAAATGTATAGTATTCTAAATGAGAAGAAAATTAAAACAATTTTCCTACTCTTTATGAAGGATCAAAATGGTCCCCGACTATTTCAAAGTCTCACTTTAATCCATTGATTTTTTAAATTGGGGCTTAAATGATCTTACATAAGGACTAATTTTATCCCTATTTAAAAGATTAAGGGATCTAATTGGTTTTTTAATATAGGTGATGACTATTTTGGTCCTTTAGAAAAAGTCAGAGGACCAATTTATTTATTTTTCTCTATTCTAAACTAATTCTTCATTAGCTACCTATTATCAATGAATTATAGTGTGTTTTGTTAAAATCTCAATAGTCCCTTGACACTTGATCCCACAGTCAGGGTGAGAATTCGTGGGAGGCTCACCTGGATCATGCCGATCTCTGTTAAATCTCAACCGTCCTTTGACACTTGATCCCACGGTCAGGATGAGAATCCATGGGAGGCTCACCTAGATCACGCTGATCTCCTTCCATATTTAGTTGGCTGATTTAGGATGGATTATATTAGTGCAATTATGCTTGATTCTATAACTATTTTTTTCTTTAGTAAGATATCATATATAGATCTATAAATAGGGATAATTTTGTATGATAAAATTAAGCCTATTTCCTCTCCTATTCTTTGAATTTAACATGCTATCAGAGCTTCATGCATTCAAGATCGAGGAGAGATCGAGTGGGAGGGCTCCTCTTGCATGAGACGTCCAGAGTCAATCGAGACCTCCTCCAAAATGTGTCTGAAAAGAGCCGAGAGTTTTATCTCATGTGGGGGCAGGAACAAGCAAGAGTGCAAGACCTGCACTCCTTCCTACGATCAGACAAGAGGGATCAAAGGCCTTGTGTGCACTTGAACGGGCCGATCGAACAAGAGTATGTTCAGGTGGACAACCTGGGTAGAAAGAGATCTGCATGTTCAGTGTTGAGTCGCTTGATATGTGTGCTTCTTCTCCTGTCCTTGAAACTTGCCGCAACCCTAAAAATAAATTTTTTCTTTTTTTACTGTCGTGCCTTCATTATTGTCGGCCTTCCCTTGAGAATTGAGTGGGAGACGGACCCGAAGGATAATTAATCCACTATACATGTTGTTCCGCCACCAGCCTTTATTGTCGTTTCCAGTATCTTGAGGGCTACTGTTCAATGCAGCCTTCATTGTTGCCTTGCACATTGCAGGTTATTGAGATAGCCTTCATCGCTATCCTTTGTCACAATAATGTTTGAAGCTAATTACTATAAAAAATTTTACCAAATAAAGGATTTTATGATGCGCCATGGGATTTGATAACTTTATTTTTTTTTGGACTAATTACCAAGTTGAGAATGACAGATCTGTATTCCTCAGCTTGAGGGGGAGTGTTAAAATCTCAGTCGTCCCTTAATACTTGATCCCACAGCCAGGATGGGAATCCGTGGGATGCTTACTTGGATCATGCCTATCTCTGTTATATTCCAGCCGTCCCTTGACACTTGATTCCACTATTATGATGAGAATCTGTGGGAGGCTCACTTAGTTCACGCCGATCTCCTTACATATTTAGGTGGCTGATTTAGGATGGATAATATTAGGGCAATTATGCATGATTCTACAATTATTTGTTTATTTATTAATATTTCAAATATAGATATATAAATAAGGATAATTTTGTATAATAAAATTAAGTCTTTTCCCTATCAGTTCTCTAAAATTAACATGGTATCAAAGCTTCGTGCATTCAAGATCGAGGAGAGATCGAGTGGGAGGGCTCCTCTTGCGTGAGACATCTAAAGTCGACCGAAACCTCCTCCTATGTGTGTCTGAAAAGAGCCGAGAGTTTCCTCTCATGCGGGGGCAGGAACAAACAAGAGTGCAAGACTTAGACTCCCTCCTATGATCAGACTAGAGGGATCAGAGGCTTTGTTTGCACCTGTACTGGACGATTGAACAAGAGTATGTTCAGGTGGAGCCAATGACTTGGGAAGGAAGAGATATGCGTGTTGAGTGTTGAGTTGTTTGAGATGCATGTTTCTACTCCTATCCTTTATGCTTGCTGCAACCTTAAAAATAAATTTTATAAAATTTTTACTGTCGTGCCTTCATTGTCAGCATTCCCTTGAACCGAGAGGGAGACGGACCCGAAGGATAATTAATCCACTTTACCTGTTGTCCCACCACCAGCCTTTATTGTCGTTTTCAGCATCTTGAGGGTTACTGTTCAACACAACCTTCATTGCTGCCTTGTATCTTGCAGGCTATTGAGATAGCCTTCATCACTATCCTTTGTCGCAACAATGTTTGAAGCTAATTCCTCTAAAAAAATTTACCAAATGAAGGACTTTATAATGCACCAAGGGACTTGATAACTTTACTTTTTGGGACTAATTACCAAGTTGGGAATGACAAATTTGTATTCCTCAGCTTGAGGGGGAGTGTTAAAATCTCAATTGTTCCTTGACACTTGATCCCACAGCCAGGATGGGAATTTGTGGGAGGCTTACTTGGATCACACCTATCTCTGTTAAACCCAGCCATCCCTTGACATTTGATCCCACGGTTAGGATGAGAATCCATAGGAGTCTCACCTAGATTATGCCGATTTCCTTCCGTATTTAGGTGGCTGATTTAGGAAGGATTATATTAGGGCAATTATACATGATTTTGTAATTATTTTTTTTCTTTATTAAGATATCATATATAGATATATAAATAGGGATAATTTTATATAATAAAATTAAGCCTTTTCCCTCTTCAATTCTCTGAATTTAACATGTTTCTTTTGCAATACTTGTGAAGTCCTCAGGATTTCTTAGAGTAGTAATTTGCTAATTTATGTTTCAGCTTTAGATCCAAGCTTGGAGAACACTTTGACCAGACATTTCAATGTTAGCTGTAAATATTGAGTATATAGTAAATATCGAGTATGGTCAAACTTAAGCAAAAATTTTATAAGATAGTAAGACTTGCAATATTTTATAGCACATAATGTTGATCATTAAAAGAGAAGCATAAAATTAAGTTAAGTATTACAGAGATAAGGATGCTCAAGTGGATGAGTGTCTTTACACTTAGAGATAGAATGTGAAATGAGTAAGGTTGGACTAGTTCCAGTGGCAGATAAGATTAGAGATAATTGCCTTTAGATGATTTGGTGACATAAAACGTCGGCCTTCTGATAGGTGATTAGGTGTTAGATGTAGCGTAAATTTAGCACTGACAGGAAAATGAAGTTTCAATAGACATTTATGACCCTATTAATCGACCCATGCTCATATTGTACTTTTCAACTTGTAGTGCTGATAATCTGGTCCCTCCTGAACTCAATACTTAGGATTTTTTCATGTCGAACTCTTGCATTTGTTTACTCAATCAATACTTCCTTCTTGTATAATCTATTTCCTGTTTCTATTGGAAATTTATCAAATATATACCTTTCTGCCTCTGAAGTTGTACAACTTTGAATTTTTTATCTTTTTTATCTACTTAATTTGTTAATTTTTGCTTCAGTTACTAACATTTTACTGTTGTTATTTTGTTTTGATCAATCTTTAATCTTTTAACTTAATTCTTCATTTAACTTTCACTGGCATCCTTTACCATGAAGTGGTCCTGATTTGCCTTCATTTGTTTATTGCTGACACATTTATGGTGGGTCATTTGTCGAGGCATTTTAGATAATATCTTTGCTTGTAGTTGCTAACATTTTAGCAGTGTTTGCCTTCGGATGCAGGGTAAGCTGGCAGAAATATCACTGCAGCATTTGAAACAGAATGATTTCATTTACGTTTCTGGTCCTTTAGGCTCATATGAAAGGATCAATGCAAGTGGTCGGTCTGAAATCATTTACAAGGTTAGAGTTGTAAACCTCCACTGCACATTTTTTTCAATTCTCAATTTCTCGTTGTTCTAATTTTCTTCCATTTTCGGTTTGTTTGATCATTTTTTCTTGTGAAAATCAAGGATCTTATATTCATTTCTTCTGAGAGTAAAGGAAGGAAGTCATTTGGCAGATTGTCAATTCACAAATACTACTAACTTTATTTTGCTATGTCATCTAATGGATTCGTTCAACACTCTTTTTACAGGTTTTTGTGCAAGATTTAAATTTTGTGAGACGACTCGAACAGCATTGCACAACATCAATGCCGGTAGAACCGGACGCAGGGAAATTACCATCTTCCCTATCTGGTGATTATGTTGTCCACTATCTTTTTTTTCTTTTTACTAAGCTAAGTGTTGCAGAGATGAGGATGCTTAGGTGGATGAGTGACTTTACCCTTAGAGATAGGATACGAAATGAGCATATACGTGAAAGGTTGGAGTAGCTCCAACAGAATATAAGATTAGAGAGAAGTCGCCTTAGATGGTTTGGTCACATTAAACGGAGGCCTTCTGATGACCCGGTTAGGAAGATTGAGGCTTTAGATTTGTCTTATGTTAAGAAAGGCAGAGATAGACCTAAAAAGAATTGTTTAAAAAATATTAGAAATGATTTTTCTTTATTAGATTTAAATAAGAATTTGACTTTTAACAGGACACAATGGTGAAAAAGGATTCATGTAGCCGACCGCACGTAGTGGGACAAAGACTTAATTTTATTAGATTTAAATGAGAATTTGACTTTTAACAAGACAATGGCAAAAAAGGATTCATGTAGCCGACCCCAAGTAGTGAGATAAAGGCTTGATGTTGTTGTTGTATTTGTATTATGCAACTCCGCAACAATTTTGACCTTTGAAGTTGGTCCATTGCAGGTTCTTCACTGAAGGAGGAAATGGCAGGTGAATCTGGTGAGTACATCTTCTTAATCCAACCGCAAAATACACGATACCGATTCCTCGACAACACTGTGTTCTTTTGCTTTTATCATAGGCACAATACCTGAAAAGCAGAATTTAGAAAGGCTACATCTTTGGCAGCTGTTCTTTGCTAGCCCCAGTGAGTGGTGGGACAACAGGAGGTCTAAGAAAAACCCTAGCTTTCCAGACTTCAAACACAAGGATACCAAGGAATGTTTGTGGCTTAGTCCAGATGACCCTCCTTGGGTAAGAGAGCAGCTTCAACTGTATGATGCAAACATAGCAAGCAGCTTGAAGAGGGATGCCAACATTTTGCTTGATTCATGCAAGTGGAAATTCAAGGATTTTTAACTATTTTCTCTATCAGAATGCTTGCACTGGAGGCAGACATGGATTAATAGAACAAGCAGTGCTTGAACATATGAAGGGGAATTGTACTTCAGAATTCTGTATTGGGAAAAGGTATGATAATTTATTAGAAGAATTTCAGGAAGGGTCATAATGTTGCTTGGCAAATTGGTTGTTAAAATCCCAAAATCTAGTGTCATGTGGTGGAAATTTTTTTTTAAAAATAGGCATGAGATGAGTTGAATTAGAAATTTTAAAAATATTGTAAATATTAGTAGATATATAGAATGTGCATGAAAATTTGATTTTATATGCTTCATAATAGTAGTAATGGAAGAATATGCTCGTTGTTTAATTTCTTTGGGAAATAAGCCTGAAAATTGTTTTGGGTCAAAGTATCTCCGCTTCTTAACAAATAGAGTTAGAACCCTTGCATGACCTTTCAATTATGGCTTCGTTTGGGACGGTTTTCTTACTGCTTCTTAAAACATCTTTCTAATGATTTTTGTATTAAAAAGTTGTTTTAAGAAGCAGTAAGAAAGTCATCCCAAACGAAACTTATATGAGCATTTTGATCCTTTTTCCTATTACTTTTTCCATTTTTGTTGATTGTAGAGCATGAGTGTTTGGGTGGTTGTGAAATTTCATGGTTATGATTTCTATGTTTTTATCATCCGAAAATGTTACAATGATTTTATTTGTTGGTTATTTATGATTTAATATGCTATTTGCATTCAAAATCATAAACCCATAATACCTTTCAAACATCATATTCAAGAACTTACTAGAATCACCTTAAATTTTGAATTATGGTCAAATAATCTTGAAGTTATGGTCGAATAACTTTCGAATTATGGTTATATAATGTTTGTGTTTTAGTCGAAAAATCCTCAATCTATAATTGTACTCTGAAAATATTGTTGATCCTTCCATAAATAATCTTTGCCTACAATTGATCCATAATTGAAGATGTTTGAAGAGATTTTGATCATCATTCTATCATAAGTTGATTATGGTTTGAAAGTTTTTTGAATTATGATCAAAGATTATTTGATCATGGTATAATAATAGTTTGAAAATTATTTGAATATTACACCATCATGGTTCCATCAAAATTAGATTAGAGAGAGTCGCCTTAGATGGTTTGGTCACATTAAACGGAGGTCTTTCTAATGACCCGGTTAGGAAAGTTGAAGTATTAGATTTGACTTATGTTAAGAAAAAGATAGAGTTAGACTTAAAAAGATTTGGTTAGAAAATATTAGAAATAATCTTTCTTTATTAGATTTAAATGAGAATTTGACTTTTAATCGGACTTAATGGCGAAAAAGGATTCATGTAGCCGATCGCACGTAGTAGGACAAAGGCTTGTTGTTGTTGTATGGTTCCATCAAAGTTTGATTATAGTTTGAAGATTGTTTAAAGATGATTCAATTTCAATTCTATTTGATCATGATTTTGCTCATTTGAGTTATTCAACTTTGTATGTGTCTAACACAATAATATCAAAAGAGAAGTATTATAGTACTTAGACTGTGATGGTAAAAATGTTAAGATAATTTGAGGCTAATGATCTTATTGTCGAGTTCAAGAGACCTCACTTTAGTTAGTTCTTCGAAATTCTTAAACTATAGTTCTCTATCTTCCTAATTCAGTAATTATTATTGATCATAGTTGATGATATTGAGAACAAAGAAGTAATTTATTATGCTTAAAATTAGATAGAAGAATATAATATTTAGAGAGTTATTGAGTTTTCTTTGGTCGTTGGGTTGCGCTTTGAAAATTTCCTATTTTATGAAGATAATAGTACAATTAACGCTTCAAAATAATATTATGAATAATTCTTGATAATCTAGTGATATTCTAAAACAGTGAGTGAAATTTTGCTCTATAGTTAATTTTGTTGCTTACTGATAAAGCATTATATGAACTTTTAAATTTATTTATTTATATTTATTTTATTGCAGTGCAATGATATATATGATTATTTGTTTGAATGTGTTATTTTAAGGAAATCTAATGTGTGGTGAAAGTTGTGTTGCTAAATGAATAGGGGGTTATAAAGGCTTGAATTTTTGAATATTTGATATGTGCTAAGCATTGAGAGTCATGAGGACTATTTTTTAATATGCTATCACAGAGAGTCATAAGGGCATATTTCTAATGGGAAGTATAAGGTTTAAAAGAAATTTATTACCTTTTTGCTATGATATGTAAAAAACTTATTTATTTATTTTTAATACACCATTTATTTATTTCAGTTATCTATCAACTATATTTTATTTAGTATAATACTTTATTATCAATTACTATGCATAAAGGGTTAGTTATTGAAAATTTAGATCGGTGTATGTGACATGCTAAGCTGTGTTGGCTCACTCATATTTTCATGGGGAAAGGAAAGACGTTGGTTGAGCTGTGATCTCAAGTTCTTAGCTGTGCAAGTTATATGGGTATTTTTTCTAATTTTTATATAGTCTTGACTCTTTGTTTATTTGTTTTGTTCTAATTTGTAGCCATATATTATTAGTAGTTTTTTTTTGTAAATACATTTTGATGAATAAAAAAAATTGTAAATGATTTTATTTTGTTGTGCTCATTAAAAGTTACTTAGAAACTCTATGTTCTTTGTAATTTAAAAAAAGAAAGAAATTGGTAAGACCTAAACATGTTCTTCAAAAAATATATATATTTTTTAATTTCTACTCTTACATATCTTTCTTTTAATTTGTGCACTTATATATATATATGCACAAATCTTATTTAAATAATATCAGCTCATATTAAATTATATTTATGCTTATCAAAAAACCATTAGCCTTCATTTGAAATGGTCTTGATGAAATAAAATACTAATGAGGTTTTGTTTAAACCTCTTCTTTTTAATAAATATCTTATTCAAGTTTTGCTTTCTACAAATTTTTTCTATCATAATTAAAAAAAAAAAAA
>NW_021318945.1:290817-326385 GCF_001605985.2 Dendrobium catenatum | reverse complement strand
TCCGTCCAACAAGTTTTCACTCGCACAAGCATGCGCCCCTCGCCTCACTTTGATCTTTTGCATTTAGAGCACCTTGCTCAAAAACTGCAGCCGCAATTCTAACATTTCAACTCTATTCGCTTGCCCCTTGTTGCTTTGAATGCACCATGAATTCGATCTCAATGCACATTTTTTCTCCTTGAAACCTTGAACTTTGAGGAATTTTGGGATGAAAGTTTCGGTCTTTCCCTCTAATTGTTTTGAGATGCTGGCAAATGATAAATTAGAAGTTATATCCAGTATTGTGGAATCACCTTAATCAGAAACCATTTGATTCCAACTTCTTCTTGGACAACCAGTCGTATCTATAGCATCAGATTGAAAGATGGTATGATTCGAATTGTGTAGAGGAAAAAAACATTAAGTGTTTCTTCATATTTTGAACCTCTATCTTATATTTTCTTTTACTTTTACGTATGTTTAATCACTTGTTTAGTCACCTGTATTTTTTCTTTGTAATGTCACATCAAATTTGTTTCACTTTCACTTTGTTCCTTTGCAGTTAAAATTCTTGTTCTTTGTCACCATCCTGCTTTCGTTAGCTATTCTATTACTACGATTAATATAGTTGTCATTGTTGTTTCAGCCCCTGGCAATATAACCCCGACTACACAGGTGAACCTGCGAGAAAAGAACAAAATTTTTGCAAGTTTTGTTGATGAAGAAGGGACAGCAAATCTTACTTCTAATGTGCAGATCAAGGAAGTAGCCATCCCCAAGGCAATATCACCGATAAAGAGCCAATTGAATGCCTTGAAAAATGGAGTTCATGTACTGGACAGACTTTTCTAAAGTTCAGTTTCTCCCACGTGCTGTATGAGCTACATGGTTTCCTGACTGATTGTTGAGAATTTTGTATAACTATTGGAATTGGAGAGAAGAAATCCTGTCACGCCTGGTGTTTCCAGAGTCGAATAGATCGAATGAAGAGGCTGAGGTTCTTTATTGAGGAATGCGATTCACACCAGGTTTATTTTGTAGCTTTCCTTTAAAATATTTAATTCTTTTCTTAGAAAGGCCTCATGGTTTTGTTAAGAATGTAGAAGAGAAAATTAGGAGCGAGGAAAAGTCCAATACTCCATCATTCCCTATCGTGGCTGAACTCTGTGCTCCCTATTACATGAGAAAAATAGGGGTAGAAATAATACATGTCCTAAGAAAAAAGGAATAGTACTATATTGCTCGCGCAATTTTTTTTAATTTAAGATTACTACATAAAACCATAACATTCCAGTTCAACAATCCACTGGTTCGATTCCTTCCAATAAAATAGGCTGTACCTTCAACTTAGCCATATAGCTGGTGTTGACATTCTCTGTGAAATCTTGATATGAGCCATTCATTATACTGAAAAAAAGTGATTAGATGTCACTGCCAATTATTAGGAAAGAGCGGGAGAGCATTGTGCAATTAAGCGACTCGAATGGAGCTAACTTAGCTTTTTATATTGGAAACATTAACCATATGAGTAAGAGATTAGAGAAAATACTTGTGAAGAATTAGGAAGGGAAGGGAAGACCAAGTAGATGGTAGATTCGGTCCATATGATGTTGCTTTCGCAAAAATGAGAGCTTCCTGGCGAATCTAACTACGCTCTAGATATTGCCTTTAACTCAAGGCAATCATGCTCACGTAGTTAACTAATGAAAAATGTGTATTCATGACCAGGTTCATATCCCATAGCTTAACTAATGAAGTGATCTCTGATGGCTATGGCATCATTGTGAATCATACTTATGCTCAATAAAATTGAGCCCATTGTATTATGTTGGGAGTTGCTGGTTTTAACGAGGTTACTCCAATTATTGGTTGACGATATCAGAGGTGTTTTCAGCCCCTATTTGCTTCTGCCTTTCTCTGGAGACATTTTTCTGAGTACTCAAATACACTTGATTTGCCCTTATTCACGCACTATCCAGTAGTGGCCGCCATTGACTTCGAGATAATACGTGAGCAGGTTGCGAAGATAAGCCCGGAAGAGCGCAGGTTGTTAGATGCTGCTTCACTTGCCATTGATCCCTATTCTCTTTACGTCACAGGTCTATATTCTTGCTTCTGTCTGTAAATCTGACTGAGTCAGCATACAGTCGGCGTTGCCTTCTTTGAGTAGGAAAGACGCATCCTTATGTTTATCTTAAAATTATGATTTATATTTGGTTTTGAGCTTTTTATCATTAAAATTGTATTGATAGGAATATAATCTATTAATAAATTTTCTTTGTGGGCGATTTTCATCTAGTTTTTGCAGTTTCTTTAGTGGCCAAGATTCATGCATTTTGATCACTTAGTTTCCGGTGGAGGCTTCCACTGCAATAGTATACCCTTAGGAGTGGTAGTTATGTGAAATAGTAGTACTTCTCTTACTTGCAGTGCTTTAACTGTGCTGTAGCTAATCTAATATATTGCCATTCATCATATTTTTCTTAATTCTAAAGTATTGTGTTGTTAGAGTTTCTTCTTTTCAAGTTAAAAATGCCAGTTACTGTAACTGATTGCCTTCCAAATTGAAACATTTTCTCTTTGATTGATATTAAGTTACCGTTTAAAATTTTTTTTCTTTTATTTCTTGCATTTTAATCTTCCATTTATTATGTTTCTTTTCATTTCTCTTTCTGATAATGGGATAACTTACCCTTCTGAATGTAAATTTCATCTTACACTATTGTTGAAGCCAAGAAGCTTTTTCATAGTAGTGCTATTTATTGCTGCTTTCAATACACTCATAAGTATTCCTTAGGATGGCGAATTCGCATGGATAGTGAATGCATAATCACGTATATTCTGTGCAATGGATGTTAGGGGGATGGTACAGATGTTACCGACCAAGCTAGGCAAAACATGATAAACCAATTTTGACGATTTCAGCATGCCCAGCCCATATTCTTGATGCGTTTGTATTGTGATAATAAATGTCTATTTTTTGTCTCAAGCTTTGTCAAAGTCCTAATTTGGCAAAGATGCAATGCAAAATAATCAGTCAACCATCCTAAGAAGTTTGTGCTCGTGACTCCTGAAATTGAAGAGTAATAATTGATATTTGCATTCAATTGAATCCTTGATTGTACATTGGTGCCTTTTCAGTATTCCTTTTCTGGTAGCTATTTCAGCTTCTCTGCTAAAGTTTATTTGGTTACTAAATGGATCGGAAATACTTTTCTTTCATTAATTTTTCCCAAGAAAATGTCGCTTATTGCTGTGAAGTCTGTTATTCTAATTTTGATTACATGGTTATTCCTAATATTTAGTAATACCTTTGATTACTTTTTAGACTTGTTTGAATCATGTTGGAAAAGGTAACCGAGTACCTAGTAGCTACATTTAGTCGAGCTGAAAACTGTCATCTCAACCTCTTTCTTCTAATTCTCTTCCAAGTTTCACAACCTTAGCTTTCCCAAATCATTGCACCTTCACTTTCCCAGATATCAATTGAACTTTCGTGATATCTGGCCCTCACCAGATTCTCGCCTTTAAACGATCTAAATAGCGTCTCTGTATTAGAGACTGTTTCAATTGATAATCGCAAAATGATATGGTATCGTCTCGTATAATTCGCTAGTAGAATGTTCGTATCTCAAATCTTATAGTTCCTTATAGACTCCATAGCAACTCGGTACTTTTGATTCTCTCACAAGCCCTAGCTAACTTCAATCCAATCCATGCAATTCATCTAAATTACGGATTAATCGGTTCTACATTCCTAAGTCCTGCAATCATGATAACTGAAGCAATAACTTATACTCTTTCGATATATGCTAAAACGGCTACTATCTTTCGAATGCAAATGTCAAACTCGCAGCTCAATTCCTAGCTCACCTACGTATCATAAGAAACACATGCCAGTTGATATCCATTGGCAAAGGTTTGTCTCACCCTAGTGACTAACAACTTGCCAGTCAAAACCATTCCGTCTCTGGCTAGACACCTCTTCTTAGCCTCTCTTCTATCGTAGACCTTTCACAATCTATTCTTTGTTCTCAAAAATGATATTTGTGTTATGAAAGCACCACTCTCTACCTGTTTATTATTCCAATGTCAGTGTCTTAAGTCATGTATCCTCCAATAATAAACTGCCTATCATCTAAGATCATATGCGTCCAAAATCCTATGCATTCCAATGGCAAACAATACATAAATGTTACCACCAATTGCAGACGTTCCCATTCTCAACTGTATTTTTGGATATTATTTTGTGCAGACACGGACGGCGTCCAGAGACGAATGAGACACCCACTGGTACCTTTTTTGCTGGAACTGCCCCCAATGTAACGAGTCAGGTCATGTGGCTACACATGCTCTACACTTCTTCTCCGACGGCTTCCAATGTCCGCAACAGAATAATTTCTCCGCATTTTGAGCCTCTTATCTAAATTAAAAGGTCGAAGCTTACAACAGTTCACAAACACATAAGAAAACATGCCCAAAGCTTCAAATTTTGAGACTTCATGCTTTACATACTTTGAGTGCATTCATAAGTTTGGGGGTGATGTGAGTTTAAGCTCATATGGAAGTTTTCTTCAAATGGCACCTAAATCGACTAATAGATACATACAATTGACATAGCAAACGTAACGATATTTATATAAAGAAAAATACTCACTATTTTATGCACTATAATATTTTTCAATATTTAGCACGCACATTGCTATACGCTCCATCTGTCTCAAAGTTGTTTCCAATGGAATCTCAATAGAAGTGTGGTGCACGTACTTTCAACAAGCAACGACCAATAATAATTCATTGCCTCACCATCCATTTATCTTAGCAAAATATCTCTTTTAAAGTGAGAAACTATTTAATGGCACTCATAATTATCAATCAATTTTTTTTTTTATTGCATGCATTCTCCTTGATGTCACAGCCATGGTCCAGTACAATGCATTTAGTACTCGACTCACATCTTCCTACCCTTGTATGGAAGTGTTATCTAGCATCTATTGTTTCACCACTTGCGCTGAATACTAAGCTCTTGCATGATGCCTATAGACATATTTCTAATAGATTTCTGCCTGAACTATGTTCAGGAGATCGGCAGGGCCTCATTCTGATGGTTGAGAAGTTATACACACTGAAACCAGAATTGAGCTCCCGAAACCAAAAGCTCTACCAATCTCACTGCTGGCGCTCCTATCCTCTTCCCATTCCTCTACCTTTCCGTCCATCTTCAATAACCGCGTAGGAGCGGGCTACGGCGAACGTGTCTACGACCGACTCATAGGAGCTGAGCGACGGGGTTCTTGGAAAGTTGAGTCAATTGCCCATGGCTTGCTCGGCTTCGATCCACAGCGCCAGTCAAGCCATTATAGAAGACAAGGCTCGGCAGTCTGCGTAAGATTTATGGCTTGCAGAGAGGACGGATTTGGCATGTAGAGTGCTCAGAAGCTTGGGGATTTGGTAAAGAGGAGGTGGAGGGAATGGGGGAAGCCTTGGGAAAAAAATGATTGTTGTTAAGATCCCAGATGCTTGTGGAGCATCATTCAGAATTTTGATCAATTAGACGCATCTTGCTGATTTTATTAACTTATTATTGCCTTTTGCTTTGATGAAAGTGGTGACGTTTGAAATGTTTTGTTTTATTGGTGCTTTCTTGAACCGCAATTGATTAGTTGAATTAGGCTTTATTCACCATTTTTAATTTTTTTATTTTCTTGCAAATTTAGAAAGATGCTTCTGCTATTATCGGTGGTCTGATCTGTTCCCCCTTCTTTTGACTAATTATTCTTGTAATCCGGACATGGGATGTAAAATCTCCTGATGATTTTGCATGTTTATTACCTTTATGTCTATTTGCTGCTTTTACAAAAAGAAAGCAACCATTTTTAATATTTACTAATAATTGAATATTGTTTATGTTTATTGATTGTTTTCATCATGTAAAACATAAAAGTTAGTAAAAAAGGCATTCTAATATAAATTATTTGTTTGTCCTTTTACTGTACTTTGCAAAAGCATCAAAAGACAGATAAAAGTCGGCAACAAATCCAAAGCTCTCTTTTGATTGTCCGCAATTGCGCACGGAATAATTTAATCTCCTTTTAGTTCTGCTGCGTATTTCATAGTAATAATACTAATACAAATAACTTTCTTCGCTTATGTGTAGGTTCCTCTCTCTCTCTCTCTCTTAATATTTTTATATAATTATATATAATATATATATATATATATATATATAATATTATTATATAGGTTAGCTCTGTGATCATTTCAGGAGCTACTTACTTTTATATATGTATATATAACTATATCTTGTTATGATTTAAAAAGTTAGCATTTGTTTAATGTATTTTTTAACTATTTTGAAAATTTTAAAAACATATAATTAATATTGAAAAAAGAAATACTTTTGTCTGCTTAATAATTGCATAATAAAAATGATATTTAAAGATCAATGATCGCACAATTAAATCAATTTTCATTTCCATAGAATTGCCCATCCGTTTAACTCCTGAAGGGATTGGAAAACAGTTCAAGTCAAAACAGAATTCAGAGTTGATAAAAAAATGAGGAAGGAAAGGTTCAACCATTTAGGTTTTCTATTTAAGGACAGAATTTTTTATATATATTTTTTGCTGTTTAAAAAAATTTACTTTTTTTTGTGCTTTTGTAAAACACAGTTTTAAAAAACATTAGTTCAGAAAATGGAGTTTTCTAACGGAGAAGCACATTTAAAAAGCATTCTCAAAACTGCAGAAAAATGAGAAAAAAGAATTATTGGGAACGTGATTTGACGAACCAAACAACACAAAAAAAAATTCTTCCGTTTTAGGAAACGGAGAAGGCAAAAAAAAGCTCAAACAAACAAAGCCTGAATCTCAAGAGCCCAATATAACCACAATATATATGAGAGAGAGAGAGAGAGAGAGAGAGAGAGAGAGAGAGAGACCTACACAAGCAAGAACTGTATTATTAATATATTACTATAAATAGCAGCGAGAAATTAAAAGGAAGAAGAAATTATTCTGTGCGGACACCGGACAGAAAGAGCTGTTCGGATTTGTTGCGCTTTTATTGTTCTTTTACTGCACTTTTATAAAAAGAAAGGAAAAGGACAAAAAATATTCAATTATGAATGTGTTTTTACTGCCCTTTTATTATGCTCTTGCAAAAGGGCAACAAAAGTGCAACAAATATTCAATTATTCAGTAAATATTAAAAAGTTGTTGTCCTTTTGTAAAAGCGCAGCAAATGAACAATAAAAACAAAGCAAATCCGGATGATTTTTTGAATCCAATGTCCGCACAAAATAATTAGTCAAAAGGAAGAGGGAAACCGATCAGACCACCATATAGCAGAAGCATCTTACTCAAATTTGCAAGAAAAAAAAATTATAAATATGTGAATAAGCCTAATTCAACATAATCAATAGGTTCCCAAAAAAGCGCAATAAACAAAACATTTCAAACGCCCACCTTTCATCAAAAGCAAAATGGCAATATATAATTTACAAAACTCAGCAATCATGCTAATCTGAATCAAAATCTGATGATGCTCCATAAGCATTGGGATCTAACAACATCATCATTTTTCCCAAGGCTTCCCCCATATCCTCCACCTCCTCTTTACCAAATCCCCAGCTTCTGAGCAACTCTACACCAAATCCTCCTCTCTGCAAGCCATATCTACGCAGACTGCCCAGCCTTGTCTCTATAATGGGCTTGACGGCGCTGCTGGATCGAAGCCGAGCAGCCATGGGAATTGACTCAACTTCCAAGGAACCCCGTCGCTCAGCTCCTCTGAGTCGAGTCGTAGACAGTTCGCCGAGCCGTCCTACGCGGTTATTGAAGATGGACGGAAAAGGTAGAGGAATGGGAAGAGGACAGGAGGCAGCAGTGAGATGGTAGAGCTTTGGTTTCGGGAGCTCATTCTGGTATTCAGTGTGTATAAACTTCTCAACCTCAGAAATGGAGGCCCTTCGATCTCCTGAACAAAGTATCAAGAGCAGAAATCTATTAGAAATATGCTATAGGCATCAAGTGCAAGAGCTTAGTATTCAGGCAATGGTGAACAATAGATGTAGCATAACACTTCCATACAATTAAGGGGAGGGATGGAGTCAGTACTAAAATGCATTGTACTGACCAAGCTGTGAACATCAGGAGAGATGCATGGCAAAAAAAAAATTGAGTTCATAATATATATGCGCATTAAATAGTTTCTCACTTTCAAAAGAGATAATTATTTGCTAAGATAAATGGATGGTGAGCAATGAAATTATATTGTCGTTCTTGTAAGCTCTCCACATCTTTATAGATTCCATTGGAAAAGAATTTTGAGTAGGGCAAAATGTGATGACCTAAATATTTAAAAATATTTGAGTTCACAAAATATAACTTTTTTCTTTTTTAAATCCGTGTATTCAAGTTTTATAGATCATCATCCATTGCTTAACTCACATCACCCCCAACTTATGATCACTCAAAAGTATGTAAAGATGAAGTCTCAAATTTGAACATTTGGGATGTTTTCTGTATGTGTTTGTGAACTGTTGTACGGTTTCGACCTTTTTATTTAGATAAGAGCTCAAAATGCGGAGAAATTATTCTGTGCGGACATTGGACCGTCCGGAGAAGAATGAGAGTGTGCCACATCACCCGGTACACAGCAAAAAAGTGACGTGGCGTGCTCTCATTCGTCTCTGGACGCCGTCCGGTGTCTGCACAGAATAATTAATCCAAAATACATGGGAGTTGAAACATGGGATGGACGTTGCAATTGGTGGTACATTTATGTATTGTTGCACATTGAATGCATAGATTTGCACCATATATCTTAGATGTAGGCAGTTTATTTTGGAAAAGGAATACATGACTTAAACACTACCATTGGATAAATAACAGGTAGAGAGTGGTGCTTTCATAACCAAATATCATTTTTGAGAACAAAGATAGATTGTGAAAGGTTAGATAGAAGAGGGCTAAGAAGAGGTTCTACAAGAGACAGAATGGTTTGACTGGCAAGTTTTTAGCTCACTAGTGGTGGAAAACCTTTGCCATGATATCAATGAGCATGTTTTCTTCATGATACATTAGTGGTGGAAAATTGACATATCGAGTTTTAAAATTTCATTGAGAGATTTAGGGTAGGATTTAATGCAATATGAAAGAGTACTAGTTATTGCTTCTAGACAATTAAATCATGGGATTGAGGTTTGGGAATGGTAGACCATTAATGTATTATTTCATGATTGAATGCATGGATTTCGGCAATGTGACGTTAGCTAGAGGTGGCTTCTTGTGGAAGAGGAATGCAAAAGTTCCATTACGCATGGGATAAATAAAGGTTGAGAGGTTCTTGCAATCATTAATCAATTTGAAAAGCTAAAAGAGATTGTGAAAGCTTGGGAGAGCTAAGAAGTTAGAAGAGAAAGATGGGGTTGTAAGAAGGATTGACAGTTTTCAGCTCACTAATGGTAGCTACTAGTTACTTGGTAACCTTTTCCAAACATGGATTCAAACAAGACTAAAAAGTATCAAGGTATTACTAAATATTGGAAATAACATGTTATCAAAATTAAAATAACAGACTTCACAGCAATAGCGACATTTTCCTTGGGAAAAATTAATATAGAAAAGTATTCTCTCCATTTAGTAACCAATAAACTTTAGCAGAAGAAAGCTGAGAATAGCGTCAAGAAAGGAATACCTGAAAAGGCACCATGTACAATCAAGGATTCAATTGAATGCAAATCATCATTATTCTCTTCAATTTCAGGAGTCAACGAGCACAAACTTCTTAGGATGGTTGACTGATTATTTGCATCTGCATCTTTGCAAATTAGGACTTTACAAAGCTTGACAACAAAAAATAGAGATATATATCACAATACAAACCATTCAAGAAATGGGCTGGCATTGCTAAATCCAAAATGGTTATCATGTTTTGCCTAGCTTGTCCGGCTAACATCTGTACCATCCCACCCACATCCATTGCACCAGAAATATACAGTGTTTCTGCATTCACTCCATGCGATTCCATCCTAAAGGGAATACTTATTGAGTGTATTGAAGCAGCATAAATAGCACTACTATGAAAAAGCTTCTGGTCTTCAACAAATAGTGTAGATGAGAATTTACCTTCAGAAGGGAAGTTATCCATTATCAGAAAAGAAAAGAAAAACATATAAATGATAGATTAAGAAATGCAAGAAATAAAGAAAAAAATTTTAACGGTAACTTAATATCAATCAAAAGAGAAAATGTTTCATTTGGAAGGAATCAGTTACAGTAAACTGCATTTTTAACTTGAAAAGAAGAAACTCTACACACAATACTTTAAGTTAAGAAAAATATGATGAATGCAATATATTAGTATTAGCACACCAGTTACAAGCACTGAGAAGTAGAAATACTACTATTTCCACATAACTACCACTCCCTAAGGGTATATATGCATGGAAGCCTCCACGGAAATAAGTGATCAAATGCATGAATCTGCACTAAAGAAACTGCAAAAACAGATGAAAATCGCCCACAAGAAAACTTTTAATAGATCTATATTCTATCCAATACAATTTTAATGATAAAAAGCTCGAAACCAAATATAAATCAGTAATTTAAAGATAAACATAAGGATGCGTACTTCTACTCAAAGAAGGCAACCCGACTGGTACCATCAGTTTACAACAAGAAGATAGCCTTGAAAATGATACAGCATCATGAAGAGCTCTTGAAACAGACTCCTTTGGGCTTTTTCCAAGTTTATAAGAAGCTGGACTTCGTGCTGAATAGAGCAATACAGGTGTATTTGAGTACTCATCAGCAATGTCCTCCAAGAAACCAGCAGCAATGGCTGAAAAACCTCCTGAGTCGTCAACAATAAATTGGATACCCTGTAAAACCAGCAACCCAACAACATAAGATTATTGCCACAATAGCATCATCATGATCATAATCAGCCTTCTTATAACTATTTGGGAATGACTTCATGAATACACATTTTTCATTCATTCCTGTTGAATGTTGCCTTAGATGTTAAACCTATTTTTCGCAAATCATTTTAAACAACATCTATCCATGTACCTTTGGTCTTCCCCTTCCCCTTCCTAATTCTTCAACAATATTTTCTCTACTCTTCTAATAGGTTAATTTTCCAAATAAATTAGTAAGTTAGCTCACATTCGAGATCGCTTAATTGCACAATGCCTTCCCTCTTCCTATAATGGCATGACATCTCACTTTTTCAGTAATAAATGGGCTCATATTCACGATTTCACAAGGAATGTCAACCCACATATTGCTAAGTTGAAGGGTACAGTCCCTATTTTATTGGAAGGAATCAACCCATGGATTGTTGAGGTGGATGCTATGGTTTTTATGTAGTAAACTTTAAATTAAAAAAATTGCCGCAATATAGTACTTTCCTTTTGTTCTTAGGACATGTTTATTTCTTCCCTATTTTTTCTCATTGTAATAAGGGAGCCAGAGTTCAGCCAACAAGGAATATGGAGTATTGGACTTTTCCTCCTCCCTATTTCTCTTCTACTTCTTAACAAAACTATAGCTTCTTAAGAGAAAGAATTAAATATTTTAAAGGAAAGCTAGCAAAATAAACCTGGATGTGATCGCATTCCTCAATAAAGAACCTCAGCCTTTCATTCATCTCTTCACTCTGGAAACCAGCTGACAGGATTTCTTCTCCAATTCCATAGTTATCAAATTTCTCAACATCAGTCCAGGAACCATGTAGCTCATACAAGCTACGTGGATGAAACTGAACTTTAGAAAAGTCTGTCCAATACTGAACTCCATTTTCAAGGCATTCAATGCGCTCTTTATCCGTGATCTGCCTTTGGGGATGGCTACTTCCTTGATCTGCAACATTAGAAGTAAGATTTGCTGTCCCTTCTTCACACAAACTTTGCAAAAATATGTTCTTTTCTCGAGGTTCAGCTGTGTATCGGGTTACATTGCCAGGCCTGAACAACAATGACAACTATATTAATCAGTATAATAGTCTAGAGAGAAGCAGATGTGACAAGAACAAGAAATTTACCTGCAATTAGCAAAATGAAAGTTGAAACAAATTTGATGTACATACAAGAAAAAAATACAGGTGACTAAACAAGTGATTAAACATTACGAAAAGTAAAGAAAATAAGATAGAGGTTCAAAATATTGAAGAAACACTTAATGTTTTCTCTACACAATCTGATGCAATACCATTTTCAATCTGATGCAAGAATCGATGGTTGTCAAGAAGAAGTGGAATCAAAAGGTTTCTGATTAAGGTGATTCCACAACTACTGGATATAACTTCTAATTTGATCATTGCCACATCTCAAAACACAATAGAGGGAAAGACCGGAAACTTCATCCAAAAATTCCTCAAAGTTCAAGGTTTCAAGGAGAAAAATGTGGCATTGGATCGAATTCATGGGGTGCATTGCAAGCAAACAAGGTGCAAGCGATCAAGAGTTGAAATGTAGATTGCGGCTGCAGTTTTGAGCAGGTGTTCTAATGCAAGAAGATCACAAGTGAGGGCGAGGGCGCATGCTTGTGCGAGTGAAAACTTGTTGGCACGGTAACGATTTAGGCAAGAGTGTAGGTATCAACAAGAGAATGCACGCTAGCATTGAGAGTGATCATGGAAGGTCGGTGTGGTAGCATGAGCATTGAGAACATAGAGGTCATAGACAGGAATGATGAAGGCAGGGCCAGGCAAGGTCACAAGTGTTGGCAACTTGATGAGGGAATGGGGAGAGCATGGACGACAAAAAAAAGGAAGGGAAGTCAGAAGATAAGGTTAACCTTGCTCTCATGAAATGTTAGACAGAAAATTACTTCTTGTGTATTACTTTAAAATGGACCCTTCTCTATTAATCCAAGTTACAACAAACTGACTCCACTAACCATATTTAGAGCAATTTCCTAAAATAATGTTTCCTACACAAACACATGCATTTGTGTGATCGTACATAAATGTGTCTGGTAGAAGGGAGGGTTACACATCAAAATCTTCAACCAACTGCAGTGATGAGAGACTGAACGAAGAAATTTGTTTCATGGTAAACCCCTCTTATGTACCTACTTGTCCTTGGATCTGGCTACATGGAAAATAAATATAAAAATTTCACCGTCATCCCATTCCTACAAAAGGACAAGATTTTCCAAAACACTTCAGGCATGGAATGAGTATTCTTTTACTAATATTCACGACAAGAACAATCGTATGAGCATTGTTAAAATCATGGTAAAGAGTTATGAAGGAATTTGAAAATACTGAAGTAAAATGCAACCCCTACAGTTTGTTTCAGTCTAAAACATGGAATCAAACATATGTAATTTCCATATATTCATAAAACTTGAATGATAACTACTCCTAGTTTAAAATTTTGCATGAAATGAAGGTTAAAGCAATTGGAGCGTTTGGCATACATACCGAATTAGCAAACAAAAGAAAAAAAAAATCAATATCTCAAAAGGAATTTGCTATTGGATGATACTCCCCATATTCTTTTTTCAATTTAGGACTTAAATCCAATTAGTTCACTGCAATTATTCACTAAAAATATGAGAGAGCATCTCTGTAATGAAGCACGGGCTTTTCGGAACCCACATTTCCCGTAGTAGTTGCAATGACGGTTTCTGAGTACCATTTAGATTGTAAATACGCCAGCTGGTAGAATTCGATTTCCCCATGCTTCTCTAGGTATTTGGTTATTTTCAACTAACCATCGAAGCTTAGTTAAGTCCATTCTTGATGGACAATATTAGACAATATCATCACATTTTACTTGAGAAAAATATTGATGCGCAGTTCTAGTGAGATTATATAATTTAAAATTGGACATTAATAATGCACAAAATAAAACATCATTGTCCTTTGTTACGTGTATTGTGCTGTTAGAAAATAATGTTTAAACAACCTGATTAGCATAAAATATGTTACAACTACATATACAAAATAGAGAAGAAACTGAAACCAACACAGACAAAAGAAAAACAAAATGCCCAAGCAGAATATAAGAAGAATAATGACATTACCAACGTCCATATCCTTGAAAAATAAAAGTGATAAAATAATGCATCGCAAAAGCGTTTTGGAGATGTAATTCATTGAGTCAGATAGACCCTTGCCCATAAAAGCAAACATAAAACAGAATATACCGTGTAATGCTCATAGAGGATGTAATTTTGCATTGACAATAAATGCGTACTCAAGGAACCAGCACATAGATTGAATGCTAACGTTAAAAAAAAAGAGCTTTCATCCATCATTTCTTGGATTAAACAGTCAGAGAAAAGGAAAACCTCACCAGGTGACAATCTCTAAGGTATCAGGCTGTGAAATTCGAGGGTTTAATGAACCTGAAGAACTCAAGGACCCAAGTGTTCCTGCAAAGGACATTTTGACGCTCAAACAATCTGGAAAGAACATTGTAATTTCCATTAATACTGAGATCACCACTCAGAAAGAGTGATAACCTACTGCAAATTGCTTTATATGGCCTATAATTAGTGGATTCATTGTTACCTAGTACCTCCATGAGCTAAAGTGATAACTGTAAATCTAAATAGAATGTGCAATTAAGTTCTATTATAAGCAAATAACCTCACATCAGTGCCATGTAAAATCATCTAGTCTGTCTTAACTGTTAGTTGCATGCTATATAATTAGTATCTTGCATATCATATTTGATAGAAAATAGGTAAGAGTTTAGGTGAGTCTCATTAATTAATTTATGCACAAATCTAAAGAGTCTCACTTTATAACTTGTAGAATCCTCAAATATCTTAAATGAAGTCTTAGTAAAAGAACTATCTATAATAAGCAAGATACTTCATAAATTAAAGGGTATATTGATGCAGATAATGCAGGATTACCAATGGATAGAAGATCCATGATTGGATATTATACATTTTTTGGGGAAAATCTCATAACATGGAAACCTATTATTTCAAGATCTAATATTGAATGTAATTTTAAAGCCATTGCCCAAAGAATTAATGAGCTTCTATGGATCAAAATCATTTTAAAATATTTAAAAATCAAATGAAAATGGTAAATAAAGATATACTTCAATAATAAATCTACCATTAGCATTGCTTATAATCTAGGATAAATGATCATAGCAAGCATATGGAGGTGGATAGAAGTTTCATAAAAGAGAAATTAGAAATGGACTGATCTGCACTTTATATATGCCCATAGGAAATTAACTTTTAAACATGCTCAACAAAGGACTCCGTAATCCCATGTTAAAAACTATTATAAGCAAATATGGAATAGTGGATTTATACCATTTAGTTTGCGGGGGAGTGTTGAAGGATAGTGAAGCCCACAAGTAAACAATCTTGGCAGAGATCCTTAAGCATATAGATTATGGGATCTAGTTGTTGGGTCGATCCTCTAATGGTTCTTAGATTGCAATCCATATATCCCCTTTTCCTATTCTAGCAATCAATCCCACTTGAATACTTTTACTTTTTTTTTTCAAATACTTTTAATGTATTTTCATTGTAATCCTTTTGTAGAACTCCATAAATATTTTCATATTTTATACGTAATCAAGCAATAAAATACATTGTATTTTTTTTCTGCCTTTCTGCTTTTTTGCATTTCTACAGTTAGTAACCGTAATTCATAAATAAAAAGACCATGATCTAGCTTAATAGAAGATAAACAAAGGCAAGACAACAAAGCCATTGGAATTTACTTTGCTAAATATCAGCATATCCATCAGGGAAAAGAAAATATCTCTGCAAAAATCAATGGTAAAAAAATTCAAATTGATTGAAAACAAACGAAGGCATGATACATCTTCCACTGAAAGAAAATCAGAAAATCACCTTTATAACCTATTGATAGCAAGCGCGGGCAGTAAGTAAGAATGCCCTGCACGTACAAAAATAAAACATTACTAAACTTGAAATTGATAGTCACATGAGTCGATGTGCAGAAATGTTAGCAGTTGCAATACTTATATCTTCTTAAAAATTGTAGACGTAACATTAGGTTGATGATTAAGTTATGGGAATTTGGGAAGTAACTATTCTAAATATATATCAAATTTGAACTATTCCATGTGAAACATCAGCAATTAAAACTACAAGAGTAGATGGAGCCAACTAAATGAGTATTTAACTTCATATAAAATATACTTGCCATCATCATTCAATTTTCATTTTGAGTAACCATTTATACCAAGCAAAAACTAAAATATGAGAAAGCCCAGACATTAAACTTCAATGTCAAACAGAGTCTGCAATCTTTTTTTCTAAATAGAGGACAACCACCTCAAGGACAACAAGAGGATCATCAGAAGGCGGCTTGAAACTTGATGAGAACATCATTCATATTTATATATCAAGTTCGAACAAAATAACCCTGACCAACCAAATGTTCGGAAATGGCTTTAAATGAACAAAAATGGCAGTTAATATGAATGTATTATTTAGCAAAGCATAGATAATGATGAAAACAACAGTAAATGATGGAGTGCAACATATGGGGCTATAACTATTTTTGAAGAACATTCCAATAGGTACATAGGCTCCGGCAATTAGCAATGCCTTCAAACCATTTAAGTGGCTTGGGCTTAACCAAGTCAGGGCACATGATCTGGAAGCCTAGGATATAATCTACCCAAGGCAATCAGAATTTTATCACAGTTCCATAAAGTAAACCCCAAAGAATTCGGTAAGGCAAATGATGCTGATGATGATAAAATTATAGAAGCCAAGATTTTAATTTGATTTTAATTTCATTGTTAGAAGACAAGCACTAAAGGATTCATGTCATACATTAAAATTATAAAAGAAAGTAATTGAAAATAGGTTACAGTGTGATAATAATATTTCTCAAAATTAATTTGGATTTATGTCGGATAAATCTACTATAGAAGCTATATAGTTGAGAGGTTTGATCGAGAATTATAGAGAGTGTAAGAAGGATCAACATATGATATTTATTGAATAAGAGAAAGCATATAAATATAATAAAGCTCCAAGAAAAGTGCCCTCGAGATTTCTAGAAAAGAAATGAGTTAATAATGCTTATATTCAAGTCATTAAATATATGAATATGAGAGATGTTATTTTTGTTCAAATATAAGGTGATTTGACGAAGTATTTTTTTTATTTTAATTGAATTACATCAAGTTCAACTTTAAGCTCATATCTTTTTGCTTTAGTCATGAATGTTCATACTAGACATTTACAAGAAGATGTATCTTGGAGTATGTTTTTTAATGATGATATTCTTCTTATTGATAATACTACTGTCACAACTTAGCTAGGGGTCTTGATTTAATGAGGTAGGAATAGATGATCGAACATGTCGTTAAATTTCATTCGTTAAGATTTCAACTATTTCCAATATACTGAAAAAGCAGCTATAAACTTTAAATGCATTTTAAAAAATATTATAATTATTTCAACAATTACCTTTCCCTTGAAGCGATGTGCAGATGTTATCTCATCTTCCACTCATTTAAATGCTTTGAATACCTATAAATATTTGCACATATAGGAGTGAGTCATAACTCAACTTAATGAGTATGTTGTGCTTCTAAATTTACAGTAATATAAGATATTTTGATCAACATGCATGCTTGCCATTAAAATATAAAGTAACTTTATTTAATAATATTTAAATTTGGAAATATACATCAATCATATCTTATGCATATATGTAATACTCATATTTAGTCATAACTTCTTCTACAACTAATACAACCATAACAAAAGACACGCATAAAAAGTACCAATAAATGTACTTCCATTTTCATTCCTGCAATGCTTTATGGTTCTGAATGTTGGCCATTAAAAGAGAAGCATAATACCAAGTTAAGTGTTGCAGAGATGAGGATGCTTAGGTGGATGAGTGGCTTTATTCTTAGAGATAGGATTCAAAATGAGCATATACGTGAAAAGGTTGGAGTAGCTCCTGTGGAAGATAAGATTAGAGAGAGTCGCCTCAAATGGTTTGGACGCATTAAACGGAGGCCTTTCGATGACCCGATTAGGAAAGTTGAGGTATTAGATTTGACTTATGTTAAGAAAGGTAGAGGTAGACCTAAAAAGACTTGGTTAGAAAATATTATAAATGATCTTTCTTTATTAGATTTAAATGAGACTTTGACTTTTAACAGGACACAATGACGAAAAAGGATTCATGTAGCCGACCCCACATAGTGGAACAAAGGCTTGTTGTTGTTCTTCTTCTTTTTTTATTTCATGCGCACAGGTACATTACATTCCTAGCCAGTACCATAAGTGAGTTTATTCCATCATTAAATCAAGCATGTGCAAACATTTATACATAATTATTTTATTTACATTCTTCATGCATTTCATATTGATGTGTAGAAACCATATAATATATGATAAGTCATAGATTATGATATAAAATTCATACCATTCAATTTCAACATGACAAATGGTTGTTAACAAAGATAATTCATAAAGCAATAATAGTCTGTGATTGATGAATCAGATTTCTAA
Source organism: Dendrobium catenatum (assembly GCF_001605985.2). Lineage (NCBI taxonomy): Eukaryota > Viridiplantae > Streptophyta > Magnoliopsida > Asparagales > Orchidaceae > Dendrobium > Dendrobium catenatum. Next base: position 307,906 of record NW_021318945.1, on the reverse strand, counting down.
AAATAATAATAAATTTCATTTCTGTAAATTAGAATATGAATACTCACCTCGAAATCAGATGTTTGAATTGTCACTCTTACTTCTTACTCCCTAAATCCTAAACCCTTGAACCGCTAAAAAATTCTACTCAAATTTAATTTTTCTTCTCTTAAATAATAATTTATTACTTAACATAATAATAAATTAATTAACTAATTAAAATTTCATATATTATTGAATTTTAGTGTGGTGATGTGTGTGTGTTTGTATGTAATATATATATATATATATATAATTTAAGGAAAATTTTATAATGTAATTATTATTTTTAATTGATTATTACCATTTTCACTCCTTAACACCACTACATCAACATGCAATCTCATAATTTAATGTTATTTAAGTATATTTAATATTAATAATTAATATCTTTAATTTAATACCAAACATCAACATAATTGAATTAGTCTTTTATTTATTTAATTTTTAAATATTTATAGCATTAAAACTTATCTAAAGTATAAATTATAAATCTTCTATTATGAACATATAAAGCTTTTATTGATACAAATAAATTTTCATTCAATAGGTACATCTTTACAATTTTAAATTTATCCTCTCGCACAAAATAACTATTATATCATTGACAATTAGTGTTCCTATCTTATTTTAAATCTATTTAAATAATAAATAACATTGCTCTTATATATTTCTTATCATATAAATACTTCTAACTCATAATTTATATAAGGGGATATTTGGTTGTTTGAAAATGGAGTACAATGTTAAAGAAATACTTTGAATTTGTTTGAATGATTGCAAAAGGAATGTATGAGATTATTTATTTTTGTTTGTTTTGAAATAAAATGAATGTAATAAAAAGTGTAAAAAGGAAGCAGTCAGTGACTGACATTGACGAAGATGTGGTCACTGAAAGGCTGCAATGGTGGTCAGCGGTGGGTGGTTGGCGATGGTGGTGGCCCGAGGTGGTGGGTGGCCAACGATGGTGAGCCGCCAGCGGCGATGGGCAGTGGAGCAGTAGGCGGCCACCGGAGGTGGTGGGTGGCTGACGATGTTGAAAGAAGATGGTGGCGGGCGGCCAGTGGAAACCGGCGGTGGCTGGTGGCGGTCGATCATGGTTGACGACTGGCGATGGCAGCAAAAGGTGGCATCAATTGGAATGAACTTCTAGTGTATTTGGAACTCACTCAAATCGGAGGAATTCCAAATATGCCAAAAATGAACTTAGATGGTGCATTCCAAATGCACCAAAACTTTACTTTGCATTTGTTTTACTCAACCAAAGGCCAATATTTTCAAAACCCCTCATTTGGATTTCTATACACTCCTAATGCAGGCAACCAAACAGCCTCTAAATGTTTTCTAAATCAAATCTCTTAATTTATGAATATAAATAATTATTAAGATAATATTTTAAATTTTGTAAATAGCAATATTTCATAATTTATCCCCCCTCCCCCCAACACAAATGTTGCTCGTGCCCTAACCACTTGTCTGAGCACATCTTCCTCTCATCAAGTTCGTCGACCAAGCCCTCGCTTTCTAGTTCACCCATCTTCTCGACTAATCTCCACCCTCGATAGCTAATTTGCATATTTATAGGTACAAAACCTTCTCTTCATCTTCTTGTGACTCCTCGTTTTCATCTCCCCCGACACCAAGCGACGTAAACAATTCCTCCTTCGACTTCATTGACACTAAACAATTAGTTCCTTCATCTTCCTTGATTCCTAATGACAAAGGTGATGCCTACGAGTTCGAGATATTACAACTAAAGTGGGAGAAGATGAAAAACATGAATTATGGAGATCAAGCTTAGATTCTAAAGGTTTTCGTTTGAGTAAATCAAAACTGAATACATAATGTAATTTTAGTAGTAATAGATCTAGTTGTAAGATTGTGATATTGATATTGGGTGATCGAGCCTTTAAAAAAAATGCACATTTTAGATATCTCAGATCTATTATTCAAAGCAATGGTGAAATAGATGGATATTATTAGTAGAACTCAAGTTGGATGGTTGGAGTAGAGGAATGCATCAAGCCTGATATGTGATAGAAAAGTACCCCTAAAACATAAGAAAAACTTTTGTGAGATCGTAGTGAGTCTGCAATGATTTATGGAAGAGAATATTGGCCACTAAAGAGAAGCAAAAAATCAAGTTAAGTGTTGTAGAGATGTGGATGCTATGGTGGATGAGTGGTTTTACACTTATAGACAATGAGAAATGAGAGTATAAATGAAAAGGTTGGAGTAGCTCTACTAGAATATAAGATTAGAGAGAGTCATCTTAGATAGTTTGATCACATAAAACATCAGCCTTTCCATGACCTTGTTAGGAGAGTAGATGTATTAGATCTGGACTATGTTAAGAAAACAGAGATGGACTTAAAAATACTTAGTAGATTAAAAATGATATTTTTTTAATTAGATTAAAATGAGAATTTGACTCTTAATAGAATACAATGGAAGAAAAATATTCATATAGCTAACCCCAAATAGCAAGATAAAAGGCTTGTTGTTGTTGAAGACAAGTACTATCAAGTAAAACTAGAAGATACCAAGAGAAAAACTCAATGGTCTATTGAAAAGGTGAATTGCATGTTATGAAAGTTTTAACTTTCACTTCTTTCCCACTTCCCATGCGATGTTATCCCTCTTGTAATTGAACCTGTGCTTGCTGAATACTATTTTCTTAAGTGTCCAAACGACATTTAGATGTGGACAGAGAGCACTTAGCACTGTCGGTATATATATATATATATATATATATATATACAAATAGAAGCACATGAAGTAAATCAAACGGATATGGATACATGTATCATCCTTCCTTCCCAAGCAGTTTCGTCAGCTTCATAAGATCTTCATCAGGTAATGCTTAATTACAGCGCTCTTGTGAACCATTAATAAAAAAGAAAGCGAATTGGAATAGGGAAGACAATTTCATCAATCTCCTTCCATTTTTTGTAGCAAAAATACGGTGTTCAAATGAACCAGCTAGGTGAGTCATAAAAAGAGAATTGTAGGATAAAAAATAAATCATATAAGAAGATTTACAAAAGGAAAAGGCACAACATATTGGAAATTCTGTGAGAATGGCACTTGCTGAAGAAACATCATTAGAAATATATGGAGATCAAAATGGCACGTACAACCAGCATGAAAATGTATTCCTAAGAACAGATGTTATCTAAAGTTATCCATCCATGTTACCAGCACTACTCTGAACCAAGACTAAAGTGCGTGAAAATTCAGAAAAAAAGGCAACAAATCAAAATATGCAACCATCTACATTATTCATGCTGATGAACACAAGGTTGAAGCTGGGAAACTTGATGCTTAATAGGAATTTCATATAGATTCAAATTTCTAAATAATTTAGTCCAGCTCTTAGTGCCTTTCTGATGTTGCAGACTGACCCAGAAGGAAAATTTGCATACTTCTGATATAGTCTTTCAAAATCAATGCCTTCTAGTTTGCTATGAATCATGAAGTTATATGGCTCACATGAGCCTGTCTCTGAGGTCCTTAGCAGTGGTCAACAACAATTGCCAGCCCTGTGTATACCCAAACAATGTTGGGATTCCAACCTTTAGAAAGGACCAACCCGTAGAAGCCCCACCCCTAACCAAAAAAGAAGGTTGGGGAGCGAAAAGCAAGATCTAGGGTGACCGTTGATCTCTTTGAACTTCAACCCAGACCAACAAATGGATTTTTGTGGGAGGTTCAAACACAAAAAAACATAGCGCCCTATGGGGCAGTCAACAACCGGACAACAGCAAAAAAGAATCCATTGGGTGGGATTCATTTTGATGGCTAGAAAGTGAAAATTTTTTAAGTTTTTGTATAGCAATGCTCTTTACATTTTCATATTGATTAATGCTGATCCATCATGAAATACATAAAATATGAGGGGACTTAGAGAAACAATTTCCCAAACATAGACCTACCTCAAATATTCCCATACGTCAGAAAATCGAATGTAGATTTTTTAAATGACATGCTTAGTTATCAATCCAGCAGATCATAGTGTGAGAGAACCTGCACTTAATTGTCTCTCAAAAAAGTTCAGAAGGGATGTGCATCAAGTTTAGTTTGTGCACAAAAGAGCACCGCATTCTTCCCAAACTTAGCAGCTATACACAACCATGAAAAAAACTTAGGCAAAGAGGATAAAGCTAAGAAATTTTATAATCAAGTCTACCTGTGACGTTTCACCGCTTCGATAAAGCACATCCATGTTCAGCAACGAACTCTTGTAAACAGGATCTCCCTGAGGTTCTTCAGCCAACCCAAGCAACTCATCCTTCAGAATATGAAGACATTAATAAAACATTTCTGAATGCTATAGAAGGAATAAGGTATTTAGAGAAAACACAATTCTTTTAAAAATGCTATGTTCGTTGTTAGGCGTAAAAAATTAGGCCTTCTTGAGACATACATAATCATATCGCATGTATATGTACAAAGTGCAGAACAAAAGCATATCATAAATACACAATTAGATACATGCACTACATCAAACAAAGTTGGAACAAAGGCTCATCAAACACAATATAAGAAAATAGAGGAAAAGAACAAAATAAAAATGCTGACGTCCGCATCTATCTCATACTTTGAAATAATTGAATGTAATGATAATGATGAAGGATGGATGTTGTATCCCTAATATTAGGCTCAAAACAATTCCCTTGCACTCAAATCACTCAAACGTCGATCACCTCACAAAAGAAAATTAATAAAACCCCCTCATGATCTATTTGATCAACTGCGGTTAAAACAACCGCTAACATATGTGATGCTTCATGAGTGATGCAGGACATATATGAGATTACGATTAGATAAAGATTTTGCACGCTTAATGATTAAGAGCAAGTTTAATTAAATATTTATGGTGATTTAAATAAGGAAATAAAATACAAAAAGCAGTGTACACCAATGTTTAAAATTGCGTATTCGGGTATTGAGGCGTTTTTCATTCGTGAGGCGAGGCGTAAGCCTCAAGGCGTTTTGAGGCGTAAGCCTCAAAATCAAAAGATTGCGTAAACATAAATGATAATTTTTAATACACTAATGAGTGAATAATATAACACATAAAAAAACATAAAATATGAAATAAAACCAAAATATCTCAATAATAAGACAAAATGAAATATAGTTCAACTCAAAATTCTATCTTTCCCAAATCTCAGTATTTTTTTCATTAACATATAATTCTAATTTTAAAAAATAAATAGCAATGACATATCACATAAGAACTCATAAGTCATCAGCACTGTAATCACTTAGGGGTTCTTCATTTGAATCATCATTATAGTGAACTGCTCTCTCCCCTTCCTCCTCTCCTATAGAGTCCAATGTCGGACATTTACTTCAAGATTTATATAAGTTTTAATATATATAGCGTGAGGCGTAAGCCTCATGCCAGTGAGGCGAGGCGGGCTTCAAGGCGGGCCTCAACCAAGTTGAGGCGCAAGCCTCATAAAAAAAACTCGAAGCGTAAGCATCAAGGCGTTTTTTACTGGAATTGCGCAAAGGCGGGCCTCAAGGCGAGCCTCATATTGTGCAATTTTAAACCATGGTGTACACAAGCTTAGGTCAAGTTACTTGCGACAAGTAAAAACCACAAAAAAACCAATTACTATTATCGTTGCATACGAGATAGGTTTCAACAAGAAATCTCTAATCTAATAATAAGAGCGATGCTATGAAAGATCTCTCAACTAAAATCTCATATCATTCATCATTAGTCATCTCCCAAGAAGAGGAGGGAGTTAAATAGTCCAATACATGAAGGAAAAGACAAAAGACCCTGGGGCTTACAAATAACTAACCCCTCAAGTGAGGGCATAAATGGAAAAAGTACATAAATAAATCAAAATACATAAAACAACTCAAAAATAAATCGGCTCGATCGTGGCCGTAGATCGTCGGCCCCGCCTCTGGTAGACTTTCCAAGGCCTGATGTCCTCATCAATAAGCCTTATCTAAAATGCATCAACCATAACAACAACAAGCCTTTATCTCATTACGTGGAATGGATACACCACTATATGAATCATTATTCTCCATTATGTTCTATTAAGAGTCAAATTCTCATTTAAATTTAATAAAAAATTCTCATTTAATACTTGTCATTAAAATCTTTTTAGGTCTACCTCTAACTTTCTTAACATTGACTAGATCTTATACATCTCTTTTAACAAGATCATTGGAAGGCTGATGTTTTATATGACCAAATAATCTAAGGCGACGACTCTTTCTAATCTTATTTATTACTGGAGCTACTCCAACCTTTTCACGTATATACTCATTTTTAATTGTCTCTAATTATAAAGACAATCATCCACCTAAGCATCCTCATCTTTGTAGTATTTAACTTAATTTGTATGCTTCTATTTTAATGGATAACATTATGCACCATAAAGCATTACGGGTCTCACCTCCATCTTAAAAAAATTTCCCTTTAAGATAGAGGAATACTTTTCTATCACAAAACAGGTCTGATGCATTCCTCCACTTCAACCATTCAAATTAAATTCTACTAATAATATCTTCACTTAAGCCATCTTAAGTGATCAAACCAATCTCAAATTTTTCAAATTCAAAACTTTAAATGGTTTACATTTGTTATTAGTATTTTATTTAATATACCATAAATCTTTTTTAATTTTATTATGCAATAAAGGTTGATAATTTTAAATACCGCAATTCTTATTTTTAAGGCACTTGTCGCATTGATGTTGCAGTTAATAGAACACTTTTTTTTTTGCTTTATGCGCTTCAAAGAAGAAAACCACTTTTAATTATGAATTGTGTTTTCCACAGTAATAACACTGATAATCAATGACCGTGACATTATTCAAGATGATAGGACAATATATCATTAATTTGACTCGATCAGCATTGAAACTGAATACTATCCTTGCGGAAAAGAAACTGAGTAACATGTAAAATGCACTAAAACTTAAAAGTTTCTAGGTTCACAAAAAAATTGAAAACAGGGATATGCTTATAGCTCTCTAAACTTCGCCCAGTCACAACAGCAATTTTCTTCCATTCATATGTCATTCGTTTCACAAAAAATCAACTCGAGACAGAAAACCGTTTCCCGCACTCATAGTTGCAAGACATCACTTTTTTAGAGTTTTATTGTATAAATTGATGATCAAGATATTAACAGCACTTCAACGAACAAACACATTATAACTATATATGTCCTTTCCAAACAAAAAGAAAAACATCAAAGAAAATTACAGCAGAAAAAATGAAGAGCAACATTCTAAAACAACGCAGAAGGGAGTTTTAAAAAAAAAGTAATTATAAAAAGAAGAAAAAATTCCTTGGGAAAATGAGAGAGATGATCATTAATTCTTCATTAAGATTTTTATTTGAGCAAAATATTTACGTGCAAAAAGAACTTACATGCAATCTAAAGTATAGTTAAAATAAAATAAAAAAATCAAGACAGGTATTTGCAAGAGGTCAAGCATGAGAAATGTGTATGTACTGATAACGAAGAGTGTTTACATCTCTTATGAGAGTTTTTTAAAAATTTTAATTAGGACTACTTAATGCTGGTTTTGTTGGCGATTTAAAACATGGAGAAAATAACGATATTGTTCCAAATGGGTGCTTAGCAAGGCCTAAGCAAGAAATCTTTTAAATTTCATTGTTCAAATACAGCTCTCATAATTTCAATTACTTGGTGGCTGGTGCAAATAAAAAAAAGATGATTTTCTCAATAGTTTAATTAATGCATGTGCTAACTATGCATATATGAATTTATACATGTAAATGTTAAAATGCATGCATGTATGCACACATCCATGCATGAGTCCATATTTACGTATGCTTGAATCTACATATATGTGTGGCACAAAAAGTTGGAATAATAACTCTAATGGGATGAAAAAATGCCCCAAAATTAAGCTGAAAGCTCACTGAAATTGTACAGCTTATAAGCAGGAGATGCAATGAATTTGACTCAAGCCAGACATCAGCATTCACTATATTCATGTGTAAAACTTTTCAGAGAGGCTCTCGCAACTCTAATCAAATCTTTTGTTAAGTTTAAGAAATACCAGATTGGGTGAGGTTAAGACATGGAATTGACTGTTTATTTTCCAAAAATCAAGCTACAAAAAATAAAGAGCCCAAATTTATGCAGACTTGATGGCATTACAGAACAAGAAAAAGCATTGTCCAAATAAGCACAAAGAACCTGAAACTCAAAAATATTTTTTTAAATATTTTTTTACTATCATAAGGAACAGTACCAAAGGTATCATTCTATACAAAGATAACTTTTTCTGTTTTTCCAGTGACAACAATGACTAGAAAATAAAATTGTAAAGTCTACCTCAAATATATGTGATAAGATGGATGACAGATTATTTTCCTAAATGATGACAAAAAGTTCACATTTATTTTTAACACTAGTCATCGAAACAGAAGACTTGCATCAAAGTAGGATCATAAAATTATCGAGTACAAGCTCACATTACCTGAAAATTCCAATAATGTGAACCTATATAATTTGCAAATTCACCAACTTGAATTGTCACAATCTCCCTCATATCCTCAACCAACAGCAAATGTCAAATATTGCTACTGCTGCAAATATAAGATAGGAAAACAATCTTAAATTAACATGAATCAAGGGCAATACAATTCCGGCCTATCATACAGGAAATCCAAACTTTGAAAGGAAAAAAAAGTACATCAGGACCCTTACATAGGAATTCAATAGTTCTAAACTATGAAATATCAAATACACATTTAAACTAAATTGAAATTTTAATTTTGTCATACAAATGTGAATAAAAATAGTTTTAAGTTAGACAACCATAGCCAAATTCTGCCAAGTTCAAACGTGGACTTAAGCTTGGAAGTTGTTGTTTGGGAGGCCCCAGTTGAACGCTCTCATGTCACGCAGAGTAGTTAGAGAGCCACCATAGGTGATAGGCCAAGCTCTCTTGGGCTCGCACAGGTTGTTTGGCCAAATGAGTAGAAACAGCAAGTGTCTACCAGTTGAGAAAAGTATTAAGGGGTCGGCAAGCTGATGAGCTACATACAGGCCAGATTTTTATGAAGCAATGATAATTTTTTGGGTGGGATGTGAACTTCGAAAACTAATGAACTTAATACAAATTTGTTAGCCAGCTTGTCATCAGCCCCTTAATTCAAAAGCTGGTTCATAAAATTACTGAAATATGCTTAAAAATCTCATACATATAAAACATCACTCATAAATCTTTATATTTATTATTTTATTGTTTTTTATGGATACTTTTTCCTTGCCCAAAAATTGCCGTCTATATATGGATTATTTTTCTAGCCTTCCCTCAAATCATTTTTCATTCTATGCTTACAAATTATAACATGTACTTTTAACACTGGGCACATTCAAGAAATATTTCTACTTTGAAGACAAAGTCATTAGCTATGTACCATGCATAATACATAGAAATTGAAGACATGTCCATTTATTGTGGCAGTAAAATTGTGGCAGTACAAATAAAACAGGAATGCACACTTATATTACGGTGATTAAAATTGGAAATACATATTGACTTTAAGTTACAAATGATATTAAATCATATATGAAAAGTGAAAACTAAAGAACAAAATATACCAAAACTTCCAAATTTTTTGAAATCCAAAGTTTAACGAGTCAAAATTAAAACCCAAACCTACTTCTAAAATGTTGAAACATATACTAAAAGTTTATAATTAGACCGTTAAATCTGTATTTAAATTGCCATACTGTTTCATGCTTAAGTTAAAAAATAGAGAGCTATATAAACATGTTAGTTTCTACAACTCCAGTTATCCCCAGTTTCAAGTTTCAAATTAATATAACTTTAGAGGTATTCAAGGCAAGAAGATTTAAAAGAAAAAAATAAAGCAAAGTAAATTCAACTTTTCTTTGTAGCTTGTATGATGATCCCAAGGCTACAAACATTAAGAACAGAGATCCAGGTGGTTCATAAACTGAAGTCATAACTATAGAGGTCTTTCAAACACTATCCGACCACCCTTTCTAATATATTCTGAATTAGTAGCAGTGGACTGTTATCCGAAACAGTGAGGATGCAGAATGCAGGACGATCAGCAGTGTGGAGTGATACTGCAAAAAGTGCTCTCTGCATAACCAAAGGTGGGAATAAGGTAAAAGGCTGAAAGGGCTGCATGAATATCTGAAGAGCTTATCACCACCCCTCAAATGAATCATCCATTGGTTCGATGATTAATTTGTCACACATGCAAGGAAATGTTGATGTAAACCGAGTTTTGGTTAGAATGTTGGTCAGCTGATCTTTCGGGTCAATGTGGTGAACTGTGATTTCATTGGAACTGATGCGATCACGAATGAAATGGCAATCTATCTCAATATGTTTGGTTTGAGCATGAAAAGCAGGGTTGTTAACGATGGTCGTTGCTAAAACATTGTCGTAGGGGAGAGGAGTGGTTGTCAGGAAAGGTAAGTTGAATTCTGCAACAAGTCCTCAAAGCCAAACAATGTAAGAGTCAAATATAGCTAAGGCCCTATACTCTACTTTGATTGAAGATTTAGCGATGATATGTCGTTTCTTTAACACTTCAGAAGAGTAGAGTGTCTTATCAGTGCAAAACCCAATGGAGAATTTTCAATCAAGGAGGTCGGACGCCCAATCGGGGTTAGCGTATTAGTGAAGGGTGAGTTCTCCACGAGTGATCAGGAGGCTGAGACGGGCCGTGCCTTTGAAATAATGTAGAAGATGTTTTAATTTCTATAAGTGCTTGTTGAGAGGCTTGTGCATGAATTGGCAAAGTTGATTAGTGTTGGAGAGAAAGTGGGTTTGCAGTCTGCTTGACCTAATTTCTTATGAATGTTAAGGGTCCATTGTGTCTAATGGAGATGATAATTGGATGGGGTAGGAGGAATCTAAATACCAAGAAAGAAGGAAATAGGACCAAGATCCTTAAGGGAAAAGTGAAGCAGTAGGTCTTGAATGAGATTGAAGATGGCCAAGGGTTGGTTTCCGATAATAATATATTATTTACATATAGTAAGTAGATAGTGATAGTATCTATGGAGTATATGAGGGAGGGATCAGGTTGGGTGACCTTGAATCCACGACTGAGAAGGGATGTAGAAAAGGTGGAGTATCATTGTCGTGGTGCCTATTTGAGCCCATAAATGGCTTTTTGGAGTTTGCATATCTAGTTGGGGTGAAGATTATCTATGAAACCTGGTGGTTGATCCATGTGAACATCTTTATGTAGCTTGTCATGGTCAAAGGCATTGGAGTTGGAGAATGAGTCAAGTGTGATGGAGAGCTACTATTAGTAGAAGGCGAATAGTGGGTAGCTTGGCTACCGGTTGAAATTCTAATAATAATCGAAAGCATATGCCTGTTTGAAACCTTGAGCAACGAAACGTGCATTATGACAAGCAATTGAACCATCAAGGTAAAGCTTGATTTTGTATGTCCAGCAAAAGACGATGACTTGTTGATTAGAAGGAGGCAAAACCAGAGTTTAGGTCCCCTGGCATTGGAGGACAATGAATTTGGCAGACATTGCTAATCTCTATTTAGGAAGTTTTGAAGTTTGAGAATAGCATGTTGGAGTGAAGAAAATGGTGGGTTGGACCAAGAGTGAGAGGATTTGTTTAGGTTTGGAATGACTAGTTTTGGATCGAGTTTGCATACGATGAATATTGGTTGTAGTTAATGATGGGGTTAGCTGGAGAGAGCATGCGGATGAAGAATTGTGAGGAGAGAATGGGGGAGCTAGGATCGACGGGCAAAGACAAAGGTCAATAGGAAGGTTGTGTTGAGTAAATGAGGTTAGGGGAATAGAAGCAGAGCTAGAGGTTCTATAAGGACTGTTAGAAGTGACAAGATAGTTTGTAGTGAGGTGAGCTTCAACCTAGAAGAAAAGAGGGAGATAGGCTACATGTAGGAAAGCTCTAGTAGTTTTTATTAAATGACGGTGTTTGCATTCGGCTACTTCATTTTGTTATGAAGTGTTAAAGATAGCTCAATTGGTGTTTTATGCCACGCTCGGATAGAAAGTGATGTAGGTGCCGAGTAAGATATTTGTTGTCGCCATTGAATCATAATGTTTTAATGCAAGAATTAAAAATATTTTCAATTGTTTTTGTGAATTGAATAAATTTATTTGAAGTCTAAGCTTTGTTATGCATTGAAAATAGCCAATAGTAATTGGAGTAGTCATCAATAAAGATTACATAGTATTTGAACCTATGAAGCAAAGAAATGAGAGATGGCTTCCAAACATCAGAATGCATAATTTCTAAATGTTTGGAAATATGTAAACGTTTTAAAACAAAAGTTAGCTTGTGAATTTTAACCACATTACATGAAGTGCATAGATGAGAGGGAGAAGTACAAAAAATTTTAAGAGATTTTGAGATTTTTATAATGAGGGTGGCCGAGTCGAGCATGTCATATATTAAGCAGGCTAGTATATGATGTAAGAGCTATTGGAAACTGATGGTAGCTAGAGTTGGGAACCAAGTAGAGACCATTATGACTACAGCCTTAAAGGAGGATTTGGTTGGTTGAGAGGTCCCTGATAGCGAAATCGATAGCATTAAAAAAATGAAGCAATGGTCTAATTTTAGTTTATTGATAGATAAAAGATTGTATGATATAGAGGGCGTAATACCCAAATACTTTCAGGTAAAAATACTAAATAAGTGATTTTGTTATATGATGTTACTATCTACAATTCTATCATACAAGGATTTGTATTATATGATTTATGAGAATTTGTTATGTCAGGTGAAAGGTGTCAGGTGAGTGGGGCAATACAACCCTAATAGAAAGTGCGACCTAGTAGAGGCAGTGCGACCTCAGTATGATATGAAGTCTACGAGCTATGAGATGAAACCTACAGGCGATAGAGGCAGTGCGCTCTCAAATGCCTACGAGCTGTAGACATAGACATAACCATGTGGACATTACACTTTCTAAGGATGAAAAAGAAAACTATGAGATGAACTGAAATATAATTCTAATTACCTATAGTAATGTATGAGGTACAATTTTAAAAATAATTGACAATGTAGGATATATCGACACTATAGTAATTTAGTGTCAAAATACTAATACCATAATGTAATGATATTAAAATAACATTCTACATAACTCTCATGTGTAACAGTATTTTCACTTGTTACGTTATAATCTGTTGTGTATCATTACTATTAAAAGATTATAGACAGTTTTCTTTCATACATGCGCTTTTTGATATACAAGTAAGTATTGTATTTCATATACTTGAATAATGTATTAAAATTGAATATATTTCTGAGTCTCACAACTCATCAGATTTTTATTATGGTTGTTGTTACAGGAAAGGGCAAGGATAAGGAGGAAGCAAAGTAAACTCAGGTCAATTTAAAACTGTATTTTATTTTATAGTGGTATGAGATGAGTCATAAACAAAGGTACGTGAATTATTATTATGAAAAGGTTTTTGGATTATTAGTTGCTCTATAATTATTTAAACATATGATATAAATGGAATGCTTTCGTTTTATAGTATAATGTGGTGAACTTTGATTTTTTTTGAAATGTTGATGAGTTTTAACTGCCCATCTGTACAAACAACATGGTCATCAAGCTTGAAATCCAAGTGAAAGGATTGCAAATCTTTCATAAAACCCATGAAGCATCTTCAAACAATAATACATCCCATTGGATTAACAATTGTGTAGTTATTATTATTATTATTATTATTATTATTATTATTATTATTATTATGTAATACGAAATAATAGCCAATGGTTTCACCAATGGTCGACCATCGCTAAATTGGCATGGCAATGTGGCTATGTGTAAAATGGTTTAAGACGTGAAACATGAAAAATCAAGTGTATCTTTGTTGTCTTTGGTAGCTAATATAATATCCCTAACCGATTGGAAGATAAGGGAGGGATCATTTTTGTAGGTTGGTGGCTTGGTGCTCAAGAAGACCAAGAAGTTTTATATATTCAATCCTCATAATACAAAAGCATTACTATCTTCTCATAATATAAAAGTTTGCAACACCAATTCAATTGAAGCAATATAATGACAACTGGATGATATATTGAAACAATGAAACTTCATTATCGTTACCTTCGTGCTCCGTCGAAGGAGAAAGGTCACGATGGACGGAGTCGGGTTTGAGGGGCCTGTTTAGAACGAACTGCGCACGACGGGTGGTTTCCGGCTTGATGGCCGCTGCGGTGGCGTATACCTGGGTGCTCGGCTGGTCTATGAAAGAGGAGCTGGTCGAGGATGCTCACAAGAGAACGAGTTTGGATACGAGGACAGAGAGAATGGTCAGGGAAACGAAGTAAGGATTAGCGCGAGCTAGGGCATGGTGGGGCTTGATGGAAGCTTTGAAGAGGATCTGGTCGCTAGCGCGAGTTTGGGGATGAAACCTGGATTGGGGAGAGACTGGGAGTGGCGCGAGGGGTCAAATTACTATGTACGGTCACCGGACCTATTTTAGGTCCGGACATCCACTAAAAATTTGTCACGTGGATCTGATCATTTTGACTGTGCTTTAGGTGCGCTTTGGATGCTCTTTGACTGAGCTTTACCTACGCTTTGGGCACGCTTAACTTAAAATTTTGCGGACACGTATACATTCCACACGTCAAATTTTTAGAGGATATCCAGACCTATTTCTAGGATCGATGATTGGACGTAATAATTTGCCTGCGCGAGGGAGGGCATCGGACGGGTTCAAGCGGGTAGGGTTTGTATGCTGCGAGCGTGTAATTTTTTGTATATATATATATATATATTGGATATTTTGATATTTTTAAAAGAATTTTTGCCTTCGTCCCAAATAAGCTCAAAATTATTTAGGGGCTGTTTGGTCGCCAGAAAAGAAAATGCAGTGTAAAGTAAATACTTTGAGGCTATTTGGTTGTCTGCAAAATAAACGCAGGAGAATTGTTTCCCTTGTTTGGTTAAGTATATCCAGAGTAAAGTAAAAGCATTTTTCTTTTTTAATAATTTATTTTGTTATTAAAATTAGTGTATTTATAAAAGCAGTGTATTTATAATAATTAATATTATTTGATGTTATAAAATAAAATCAGTGTATTTATTTATTGAACGATCTTAAAATAATTTGTTTTTATTATAAGATATAAAATTATGTTGTGCATTAATTTAACAGTGTACTGCAATAGACAAAAATATACTTTTCATAGAGAGATATTAATTTTAAATTCTTTTAAAATTTTAAATTTTTATTTTTCAAGTAATGTTTTAAAAAAAATGCATAAAATTAAATTTTCAAACTGATTTCTTTCTTTATTTTAGCGATTAAAGCAATCATTTTCAATTAGCAATCAATAAATCACATAATTCTCATTCATAACATGTAAACAACTTTAATGAAAAAGTACAATTTGAAAACAAAAGATAAAACAGAACGCATTGTTCGTAGTTATAATTACAACAAATTAACACAAAACTACTAAAAAAGATGAAAAACTATCTTATAAAAAGATAAGGACAAAGTTACCTATAATTTTATTTTGGTATCAAAAGATAATTATAAAGTTACCCAGACTATTTAATATCTATAAAAAAAGGAGATATCCTAGGCCAACAAATACCCATTGCTATCTGCTTGAATTCAATCCCGAAATTTTTCAAAATTTAGCTTGATTCTGCATTTCTGAATCAAAACTTTAAAAAACAACATCTAGGCCAATTCTTGGTTACACATTTACACCTTATAGGTACCTAAGTATAGATTCTATTTGTACCTTTTTTAAGTAGATAGCAAACATGCACAATTTGAATGTGAAAAGCAGGATGCTTTCTAGAACTTAACAAGAATGTCTACATTGCACATCCTTGACAAGTATAGCTATGCGAAGAAGTGAATAAACCCATTAAATTAGCAAACTTCAAATCAAGATCGCAAGATATGCCAACACACTTGAGACTGAATGATAACCAAAATCAAGGGGAATTCCTAGACAGGCTTATGAAAGCGAAATATGTTAATCGCTTCAAGAACTGCCTTCACAAGAAACATGAAACCAAATACCATAAGGTTGTAAACTGCACGATGAAAACTAATGGCAACGAAGAAAACATTTAAAAATATATTACAAAAAAAAATTAAACAATAAGAAAATAAACAAGAGAAAAGGATGCTCACTTGTGGTAACTGCAAGTAGTAGCATTGCTGTAACTGTCAAAAAAAGTTTGCTAATACAGACAAACATATATAAAAATTCAATTAATGTTGATGGAGAACAGCCCTCCAACACGTATACAAAGAAGTTTGCAGAAAATCAAGTGAACCATTTGTAACAAAATCATAAACCCCATGTATCCCTCAGCAAAATTAAAAAACAAATGAAAGAAGTTTCCAACTCCAACAAATAAAAAATAAAACCAGAATTCACAAAACCAGCAAACAAACCAAATAGCCCACGTCAATAATGAACAAAATCTAATCATCCATGATATCTTCAAGAACGAGTAAAATAGCCTTTCTGGTAATGTATGGATGTGAATTCGCATGGAGGGGATGGAAAGAGAAAAGTAGGCATTACTAGTAGAAAGTTCATGAAGTAAAGTTAAATTAAATACATTGTACACTCAACTAGTACTAATATTTGTCATAAAGTTTAGTTTTGGTTGCAATATAAAGCCATACTATACCATGCATGTGCTGTGCAAATTCCTTAGGTCTAAATGCAACAGAAAGTTCAGCATAATCTATTTGTTTCTAAGTCAAATATCTTGTCACAATTTAAAATGAACTCAAGCTTATAGATATATTAAAAGATGAATTATATGCAAACTAAATCATAACTATTGTTTGGCAGAATTCAATTCATTTTCATAGAGAGTATCGGTTGTAAATACTTTAACCAGTTACAGTTCGTGTTTTAACAATAAGATTAGGCTCCTTCATCTTGTTCCAAGATTTTCTAAGATATTTGGAACACATTCAACTAGTTCATGCATTAATTACCTTATCTTCTTACCTGAAAGGATCCTTCACTACACTAGGATATATATTTCTCCAATAACCACTTGAA
>NW_021318945.1:281440-290807 GCF_001605985.2 Dendrobium catenatum | reverse complement strand
CCATGCATTACATTAACTTATCTTTTTACTGAAACGGACTTCACTACACTAGGATTAATTCTCCAATAACCACTTGAACAGAAAACACAGTAGCACTAGAGTTAAACAACTTCTTGCAGAGTAGATCACTCCATCAAGCTTGGAGATTGCAAGTTGGACTGAAAAAGTAAAGAGTTTAGCTAGAAGATGATACATGGATTATTGCAAATGAGCTAGAAGTTCAAAGATGGAGTGCGGAACACGACACTGAACAGACTCTCAGTCTTCAAAAATCGAAATACTATTGCATAAAAGGCCTCCAATAACTTCTTATCATTCTTTCCCGATTGAAAATGCATAGATAACGAGCGAAGGAAACGAATCAAGAAAAATTAGAAATGCGTATTAGGCGTCGCCCCCCCTCTAAAAAAATAAAAAACTATTATCTTTAGGTGGTTGGCCCCTAGCAGAATTAAACACATTGTGTAGATGTGTTATTTAGAAATTTTCCCTCCCACCCCCCCCAGCCCCCAGAATTAAGGCTGGTTCCGCCCCTGCTCTCTCTCTCTCTCTCTCTAAAATGGAACATACATAAAAATTAATTTAATATTCAAGATCAATTAATGTAATTTTACAACTTATGAGTAACTCACCACCTTTTCTTCTCAAGATATTTTATCGTTATTCATTATAGATAATCAGCCAATTAAAGCATGCTAACTTAGTATGATTGGATATTATATTAATTAAGATTCAATATTTCTCCCCCTCTTAATACTAAATTAACAAACATAAGAATCTTAAGGTGTTAATTGAAGAAGATGATCTTTTTGTGTTACTCACTTTTTTCTCTAAACTATAAACTATCTCTAAAGTTTTTTAAATGATAGAGGCTCTTTCTCTAGTATAGTTTAATTTGAGCTTTCATATATCTATTTATATTAATAGCCTTTGACATTTAAGGGACCACCGGTTTATAGGTTTTATTTTTATTTTTTTTGTAGCTCATCTGAGCATTAGAAAGCTGGAAGACCCTTCTAAGGATCTTTGTAACCGTATTTTTATTATCAACGTATAGGCCCCTCAGTGGGTTTTAATAAAAAAATATATTAATAGCCTTTGACATACATTTGTAACAATAAAAATATTAATATAACTAAAAATTTTTATTAGTTGATTGTACTTTATGATCTAAATCATACAGTACGATCAGTTTAATTTTGATTTTACTAGCTTTGAGATAATAATGTGATGAATTAATTTTAAAATAAAAAAAATATATTATATAATATCATGAACATCATATAATATGATTACGCTTAATTAATACAAATTGAGTGTGTAAATTTAATTTAATTAGTAAAGTATATCATACAATACGATATTTACAATATATATATTGCGAGTGTAATATTCGTGATGGTAGAGAGATATAAGGTTAAGCATATTAGTTTTGTACAAAGATCCAGCACACACACATATATAAAAGAGAGGGGGATGTAAGAGTCATAAGAGACAACATAATTTTTATGTGAAAATCCTTAAAATGGGAAAAATCATGGGACTTTGCCTTGTTAAAATGATTATACTAATGTTTGTTATTGGTTATAAAGGATGTCCTTTCCTCGGGGGGGAATGCATTGACATGTGTAAAGATACATCATGTAGAGCATATAACATGGTTGACATAAAAAAAAAAAAAAAATCTAATGCATGAGAGTTGTTCTCAAGAGAACAGTTGCCTCTATATTTAGTCAGTAGAAAAATAGTTGGGCAATAGAGGTCAAAGGGACTGTGGTCAGGGGGTGATGGAGGTTACAGGGACCATAGTCAGTGGGCGATAGAGGTTATAAGGACCATAGTCTATTGGCCAATATGATCCAAGTGAATATAGTAGGGAAACGAAGGTCATAAGGATCGTAGTCGGGCAATTGATGTCGAGGAGTCCAATTTTGACTAACAGAGATTAACGAGACTGTAGTTAGAGGATGATGAATATTGGAGGAGTCATAGTTGGGTGATAGTGGTGAGAGTGTTATAGTTTGCAGACGACGAAGGTTGGAGGGATCGTAGTCGGGCAACGGTTGTCTTAGAACCATAATTGACGAGCGATAGAGATAGTACAAATACTCAACAATGGCGGCCATATAGAGATTCAATGATGATGCTCAGTTAGAGGTTAAGCAGTGGTGGATAGGTTGCAAGAATTCTCCGACAGTGATAGACGGTGAAGGTCAGAGGGATAGATGTCAGCCAACTAAGGTTGAAGGGATCATCGTTTGGTGATAGAGATCAAATGGACCATAGTATAGTGACAGAGAAGAAAAGAACCATAGTTAGGTGATAGAGATTAAAGGGGCCATTATTGGGTAACGACATAGGTCTATAAGATTGTAATCAATTGGTGATGGAGGTCTGAGGGATAGTAATTAAATGACGGTGGGTTTAGGACCAAATTTGATAGGTGATGGTGGTTTGAGGACTATATTTTGCAAACCGATTGTGGTTAAAGGGACCGTAGTTGGGTGAATGTGGTTGGATGGACCATAGTTAGCGGGCGATGGAGGTTGAGTGATGACTCGACGATTAATGCACTAAAGCTTCCAAATATGCTTTAAGCCTTTGATTTGAGCATATTTGTGCTTAGATACGACCGATTTTGGTGTCGTCGGGCTCATCTCGTTGAGACATTTAGTTTGACTATAAGTTTGCTGAGATTGGAGTTTAGATTATCCCGAACTTAAATTCAAAAAATTCCTAATTAAAAAATGCATCAAGATTCGTGCTATGCTAGGGTGATTTTTGGTGATATATCAATAACATATCATGCAGTGCAATATGCCTTATGTAATATGATTTAAGAACCAATTTTTATTTATTACATTATCATGTCATTTTAATAAATTTGTTTAAGTTTAATCTGAAATCAATCCTATTTGTACGATACGATCGACATATAGTATGATAAATTTAAATTTTTTTGTTACTTGTTGATCGTATAATATAAATTAAATAGAATAATATGATCAAATGTGACAATCCTAATTTTACTCAATGATTGATTAAATCAATTTTAACTTTAATTATGTGTGTTGGTCATCTCAATATCTTTAATATTTAAAAGGGAAATTTACCTACATACCACTTTATAACATTCTATTTACATATCTAACACCCAAAACTTTAATATTACATAAATACCACTCTATACTATTTTAATATCAAATATACCACTCATATTTTCTTCCTACCACTCATATATTTAAATCCCCCTAATATTTAATGTTTTACTTTATCTTAAACTATTTTTCTATGAGTTTATTCCTTCTTGTTTTGAGGAAGGAGTTGAATTTTAAAAGTGATTAATTTTACTAATTCACTATTTGATGTTTTAGGTTTCATTGAAGAACCTTTCTTACTATTTTATGAAATAGAATTTTAGTAAAAAAAATTTATTCAAAAAATTTTGGTACCAAAAATTTGATACATAAAGTTGTAAGAAAGCTGTCCCAAATGAAGCATTACAGTTCGTTTGGAACAACTTTCTTACTGTTTTCTAAATCAACTTTTTAGAACACATAATTTTTTTTTATTAAAAACTATTTTATAAAACAGCAAGAAAGTTATCCTAAATGAAGCCTTAGCTTCGCTAATGTTATATTCTTGAATTTTTAGGACGATTTGCGGTTTCTTCTTCAACTCCATATTATTTTTTACTCATCTTTTTTTTCAAGAGAAATTAAGGAGCCAACTAATAGAAGAATACATTAAGAAGAGAAATATTTAGATTTAGATATAATACTAATTTTAACATCTTAGGCAAACACCTAAAAACTTGTTAACATTTTGAACATATGATTAGGGCTGTCAAAATCGGGTCACGGGTCGTGTTCGGGTCGAACCCGAATTGACCCGAACCTAAACGGGTCAACCTGAACCCGACCCGTTTATAGAAACGGGTCAGTATTTAGGACCCGAACCCGACCCGAGCCGGGTTCGGGTCATCCCAGATTGACCCGTCGACCCGTTTACAAGTGAGAGGATATGCAGGCATGTGGCACAGGTAAACCAATCCAGTAAGACAGTAGTCACAGCAGCACATGTAAACCAATCCACCAAGAGAGCAAATAATATAATCCAAAACATAATGGCCCCAAACAAATGAGGTCATCCTTCGCCGTTTCTTAGTAACTGCCCCCTCATTACATAGCTCGTTAGACGGCTCTACCACATTTTCAGAAGTCCGAACTTCTTCATTTTCATCAATAGATAAATTCTCAGGAATGATGTTGGAATCCTCCATCTAACCAAAACAATAAAAAATATTACAAATTTACATTACTAATTCTAACTTCTTTGTTTATTTTCTTCTTTAAAAAATAGACATAAAACATCTAGACTTTAGCTCAACTAATTCTTCCCCAAATGCCTAAGAACAACTTCTCCAAGAACTAAGAATAACAACATAACTGCCAATTGCCAAATACAAATGTGACAGCATAACATACCCTCTAAAATAAAAAAATCGCTTCAAAACCAGATGCTCAACAACAACTGCATTAACTAAACAGAAAAACCAACACAAATTGAACAGAAAAATCAGCACGTCGAGCTTGACTTGGCTCGTTTGCACACCTACTGCGATAGATTAAATCCCATCATGGACTGAACAGAAAACCCATCATGGACTGAACAGAAAACCCTTCTAAAAATATATTTAACTGAACAGCACCTCTTCAACTATTCGGCCAAAAACATCCCCAAAACCGAAAGCATGCCAATCCACAAATGCATGCCAAAATTTACCAAATCTTCAAAAAAACCGATATAATATTCGACATAAAAGCAAATCAGCAAGACAAAAATAAATCGGACAAACCCTAAATAGCTATACCCAAAAACTTTTCACGAAACTTCGGAATATTTTGATCAATCAGCAATAAAAAAAAACCACCATCTACTGTGCTCACAGATCAAGCTTCTAAAAGGAGAAAATAGAAAAAAGATAAGAAATACAAATAGCGATCGATGTAGATGTTCGTGTTGAGCCAAATGAGATGTGCACGATGAACACCATGTACCCTACGCACCAACAAGACAACAATGTGCAAGAGAAGGAGAAGAGAGGAAACCGTCGATAGAGCGAGGAGATCCGGAGAGAAGAAACAGAAACCCTAGACGAAGCAGCGAAGAAGAGGAGGCGGATGCGAAATGCGGCCCTATGGAGCCCTAACACCAATTAAGGCATCGCGCGAAAATTAATACAGCGCGGGTCGAAATGGGTTGCTATCGGGTTGTCGTGTCAACCCGGACCAGACCCGAAAGTTGAACCGGGTCAATTTACTAAACCCGAACCCGACCCGTTTTGAGATCGGGTCGGGTCAGACCCGAAATTTTTGGGTCGGGTTCAGGTCGGGTTTTTGTGTCGTGTCAATTATTGACACCCCTACATACGATTATATCTTTCCTAATGAATGAAAGATAATAACTATTTTGATGAATCTAATGCACGCATCAGATTTTTTTTACTAGTTTTTATGTGAAATATCTCATGATAATGCATAAATAAATAAATATGGGATTATTTCACTTCATTAGTTCCCCCTTATTTATTATGCAAATCATATCACAAATCTCTTTATCTACTTTTGCATGTGGAAGTAAATGTACAAAAAAATAGTTTAAATGTTTTAAATTTATAGTTATGATAAATTACATTCTTCTCGTGTTCACATCAATAAACTCATCATTCACATTTTTGGTTGACTTAGGCTTCTTTTGGGACGGCTTTCTTACTGCTTCTTAAAGCAGTTTTTTGTAATACAAAAGTTTTAATTTTTGTACAAAAAATTAACTTTAAGAAGTTATAAAAAAGCCGTCACAAATGAAGCCTAAGAGTAACCTACTTGTATCATATTTTAAATATAATAATAAATAAATTAAATAAGCATATGCATTATAGTTTCTAAGGATTCATTTAAGATAGCTTTCTTACTGCTTTCTAAGGCTTCATTTGGGGTGACTTTTTAATGCTTCGGAAAGCAGAAAAATAATCTCCCCAAATGAAGTATAAAGCTATTTTTAATCAGAAAAATTTTAAATTTTAAAATAATTTGCATTAAAAATTTGTTTTATAAAGTGGTAAGAAATCTGTATCAAATGAAACCTAAAAATCAAATAGAATATTATCAATAATGGGGATTGGGTGATACAATACCCATTCGGTTGAACCATTGTAATCAAATTGGCCATAATAATTTATTTATTTTTTGCTTCTAAACCCTTAAAACCAAAAAAAAAATCACTAATATTAATTAAATGTTATGACACAATAAGTGGAGGGGTGAATTTATCTTTTCTTAAAATCAATTTAAGCTCAATTTAGCAATAAATCTCTCTCTCTCTCTCTAAAATAGGAACATACATGAAAATTAATTTAACATTCAAGATCAATTAATATAATTTTACAACTTATGGGTAACTCACCACCAAGTTATTCATCATAGATAATCAGCCAATTAAAGCATGCTAACTTAGTATGATTGGATATTATATTAATTAAGATTCAATATCTCTCTCCCTCTTAATACTAAATTAACAAACATAAGAATCTTAAGGTGTTAAATGAAGAAGATGATCTTTATGTGTTACTCATTTTTTTCTCTAAACTATAAACTATCTCTAAAGTTTTTTAAATGATAGAGGGTCTTTCTCTAGTATAGTTTAATTTGAGCTTTCATATATTTATTTATATCAATAGCCTTTGACATACATTTGTAGCAATAAGGATATTAATATAAGTAAAAATTTTGATTAGTTGATTGTACTATATGATCTAGATCATTCAATACGATCAATTTAATTTTGATTTTACTAGCTTTGAGATAATAATGTGATGTATTAATTTTAAAATAAAAAAATAGATTATATAATATCATGAATCAATTATGACAATCCTAATTTTACTCAATGATTGATTAAATCAATTTTAACTTTAATTATGTGTGTTGGTCATCTCAATATCTTTAATATTTAAAAATGTGATATAAATGAATTTTGTATCTTGAAGTTTTTATCTTCATTTCATTCGAGCTAGCTCGAGCTAATCGGATAATTTACTTGGAGTTAAAAATGTTTGAATTTTTTTTTTCTTTTTTACAGTTATTGAACCCTTTCAACCTCTACCTAAGGTAAATTAGTTAATACATGCACTAATCTAAATGACAATATTTGCTCATATTAAATCATTTTTATGAAAAGTTTTTAAAAAATTATTATATGATTATTTAGGCAATTTGACCCACTCCATCTATTTTTTAGTCCTTATTATATAGATTTGTAGGCAAGTGCGCCCACCCCCTTTGATCCCGACATATCTACAAAACGTATAATGATCAAGGATATGAATAAATAGGGGTCGAGCCGACTTCAAGACAAAAAAAAAAAAAAAAACAAAACAAAAAAAAAAAAAAAAAAAAAAACTACACATTTTTCCCCCCTCTGAAAAATTAGGGGTGTCAATTTCGGGTCACGGGTCGGGTCGAACCCGAAACTGACCTGACACTATTTGGGTTCGGGTCAACCTGACCCGTTTTTGTAAACGGGTCGATTTTCTGGACCGAACCCGACCCGCTTCAGGTTCAGGTCAACCCGACCCGACCAGCTTGGGGTTCAGACATTCGGCATTTTCCGCACATGCGGCGACTCGTGGGAGACCGCAGCTGGAGACGGTAGCGGCAGCCGGCAGTGTAGGAAATGTAGGGAAGGCATGGGGCGGCGACGTGGCTCAGGCTGTCGGGCAGGCAACGCGCATCACGCGAGTTGGCAACCGCGACGCGACTCAGTCTCGGACAAGCTACGCGCGATCAAGTGGGGCATCCAGGTCATTTCTGGGTTTCCGGGTCAACCCGAACCTGATCCAGCTTTGCAAACAGGTCAATTTTTTGGACCCGACCCGCTTCGGGTTCGGGTCAACAAAATTAAAGCTTATATATATATAGGGGTATCTATCTGCTGCTACTCCAAAGGGAGCGCTTGGCGGCATAACTAATCCCTCAGCGGAACCCAACGAGACCACCCACCAGCAACGGGCCCACACTTGCTTTGCCCGACTGAAAAGGCGAGGCCGTAGTAGAAGTGGTTCGAACTCAGGATAGAGGTTCCCAACCGTACTCACTTGCCAACCACCCTAAGCATAAAATCATAGGCAAAACAAAAGAGAAATCGGAGTTGTCATCAAACAGCTTAAATTCTGCCATCAAACTGCCCCTTTATTTTAATGATGGGAAAAACCTACTTAGAATTTTAAGCATGTTGATGAACTTTCTTGCTTGGTGATTCTATCCGTTTTGCGTGGGAAGCCAATTTACTGTACGCAAGCAGGACACGTCTTCCCGTTGTCCACATGGTTTCATCCGTTTGACTCAATCCAAGTCAACTTCATTATATTTCTTCTCCGTTCTACGAGAAATTATTACGTGCAGAATCCGGACGAATTCGTCCGAACTTCAATAAGAAAGGATCACATCATTGTATGCAGTATGTGTATTAATACATACACTATGTATAAAGTTGCACACAGTGTGTATTGATAATATGATCGTCTTTTATTGAAGTCTAACCACGAGCTGTATCCAAACTCCGCACGTAATATTTTCTCCTGCTATATATATAATCTTCTCTTGTTTCCTTAGTTTTTCTGTTTGGCGAAGCAAGGCCTTGGAATCCCTCAATGACTAAAGCACTCAAACGTGCATGTGGGCGGCTGGGAGCAGGTTTTTTTTTAAAAAAATTATTGTGAGAATTATAAATTTTATTTTGAAAAATCAAAGCACTTGACACATAAGAAATCTGATTATAAAAATATCAAAATCTGGAAAAAAAAAAAAACTTTGAAAGTAAGTAAAAATATAATCTGTAAAAAAAGAAAAAAAAAATGAAGAAACTGTTACCAACAGACTCTTAGGGGCTGTTGGGTAGCAGGATTTAGGCCGGATTTGCGGCAGATTTGAGCGATAGCCACACAAACAGCCTAAAATGCAAAACCAAATCTCACGGCAAATGAAAGCCGGTGTAGACAGAAAATTCCGTCTTTTCCTACTAAATCCTGGATTTTCAAAATCTTTTTTTTTTTCCGGATTTACAAAATTCATTGACTCTAGAAGAAGACTCCGCTCGTTAAGTCCGCTCTATAGCCAAACTGTCACACAAAATTTATCATGAATGTTATCAAAAAATTTTCAAAATTTACGAAATCTGAATTTAGCGGATTTATGAAATCATACTTAAATCAAATCCTGGGTGCTACCAAACAACCCCATAGAGTTGAACATGAGCTATTCATGAACATAAAGTTCACAACTTGAAAGTAATACGGTTAATAAAGTAA
>NW_021318945.1:267265-280534 GCF_001605985.2 Dendrobium catenatum | reverse complement strand
TATATATATATATATATAATAAGTTTGTGCTTTTAAAAAGTTTATTTTATAAATATTAGCATGACTCATGTATGAAATCTATTTGTATAGACTTTTGCTACATAGAAGAGGTGGACAAGTCAAACTCTTACTGTGACACGAGTTACCCACAATATCCATGCGCAGCGGGTAAGTCGTACTATGGTCGCGGCCCACTTCAACTTACCAAGAGGTGGACAAGTCAAACTCTTACTGTGACACGAGTTACCCACAATATCCATGCGCAGCGGGTAAGTCGTACTATGGTCGCGGCCCACTTCAACTTACATGGAACTACAACTACGCCCTTGCTGGTCAAGATATTGGTTTTGACGGTCTCAATTCGCCCGAGACTGTCTCCAATGATGTTGTCGTTTCCTTCAAGGCGGCTCTCTGGTTTTGGATGACTAATGTCCACAGTGTTGTCAATCAGGGCTTTGGTGCTACAATACGTGCCATAAATAGCATTGAGTGTGACGGTGGCAACACTGGGGAGATGAACGATCGTGTTAACATCTACCAAAACTACTGCAACCAGTTCGGTGTCTCTCCGGGAGATAATCTCACTTGCTAATTATATATTTATTGTGTTGTAAGTTTTTTTATCATTAATAATAGAATAAGCAGGGGAACATGTATCATGATGTTCACCGATATGATAAATGAATAAACTGAGATATGTACTTGCTTGTTAATAAGGGAAAACAAATTTGCATTTAAGGAAATTATTTTATGTTAATTTATTATATTTCACTAAAACTTTTCTCCCAAAAAGGAATTTAGTGTTACTGAGACTGCCTTAAGACAAATCTTCTTAATCTTCTCCTACCTTTGTTTAGTTTAAGGGTGATAACATTATTCAAAACTCAAAACTATGTCTACTTGGCTCCAAAATTTTTCCTAGTATATTTCAAGTTTATAAAATAAGCCATGAAGCCTAATTAAAGCCTAGTGAAGAAGCATTATACTATAAAGATAATACATCAATAGAAATTTAATTTCACCTGTTAGCATAGCAAGAAAGTGAATAAATATAATGTCAGAGATAAATCAACTATCGTTTAAGGACTTAATCAATCATGCGCTTATCGCTTCCGAGAACTTTGTAATTTCTATAAATTTAGAGAATATGAGTGCTTTTGATACTTCAACTCATATATAGAAATTTAGTAATACATTGCTCGTATATAAGGCTTTTGTTGCGCTTGTTTTTAGTCGCTATCATAGTTTAATCACTGCAATAAACACACATAGAACTCTCTAACCAGATAAAGACTAAACAATAAGGCTCTTATGACTATAGTAATAGTGCTTAAGCTAAAATTTATTGATAAAGGTTAAGGACAAAGGAGCCACAAGACATTCTGACATATTATAAAATATCATGATTGTTGTAGCCCCTCAACGAGAGGAAATGGGAACTCATGTTGGGAAGGGAAAAGAAAGTGCATAATGGCTAATATATCTTTGAATGATCAAGAAGATAATGGTTCACTAGCCAAAACTCTTCCAAATAATCCTTTAGAAAGTGATTCCAATTTATAAGATTTTTTGGGAGGGTTAGCTTGAGAAGTTGAAGCAATTATTCAAACTGATATGAAGTAACCACCTACTCAATAGAGTAGATAAGCAAAGGATAGAATTCCCCAATGAGAGTAAATGGGAACTAAAGTTGAGAAGGAATAACAAAATACATACTTTCCAAGACATCTTTGAATGATCTTGAAGGTAAATAATTTGCTAGCCAAAACTCTTCTAAAATAACCTTGAGAATAAGTTACCACTTTATATGGTTTACCATGAGAATAAGACTGAGAATTTGAAGCAATTAGAGGAAGCAATTCAAATCAACCACTTCCTCAATAGAGCAGATGAGTGGAGGTTGTGCTATCCATCCTCTCTCCCTTGAGAAAAACAATTAGTAGGAAATAAAAGAATGTGATGGAAGGTACCAAACACCACCACTAGTAATGATAAAAATTTTGAATAATTTGAGCAAAAGATGAGAAAGAGGGGAGAGAGAAAATGAGTGATCTAGTTGTACTTTAATTTGGGAATCCCTACTTAGCCTAGAATTAGATATTGATAATTTTTTTTAACTTAAATACCTACACACCTCTTGAAATTGAAACCATAGGTTATGAGAAAGCTAAGAATCATCCTGTAAAAGTTCGAAGTCAATTGGAATTAAAATGAATTATATAAAATTTACTAAAAATGATTGTAGTGTAATGTTTAGAAAATTAATTAAAAAAGGGGTCTAATTGCTCAATCTAATTATTCTTACTCTCCATGCTAGTACGATGTGCGAGACTTGGTTATAGATTTATAGAATTTAATTTAAATTATTAATGAATTATCCAAAATTAGGGCCATTTAGATTCTATTTGATTGATAAATTCTAATTTGGTTAAATCAAGCATCAAAATCATTTGAGGAATTTGAGAGAGGTCCAGAGGACCATCATAAACCTTTCATATAAATTTGGGAGCCATTGGGTTTGTTTAGACAATTTAATTATATCATTAAAAGTATTCCTTCATTAATTAAAATTTATATTTATGGAATGATTTATTTTTTGAAATTAAATGTAATAGTTCCCTTTATATTCACTAATTTCATATAAAATTGGTTAAGTATTCATAGAGATATGAATTTTCTAAGTTTTGTTGGATTATTTGATTTATTCAATTCATTTATCAAATTCATAGGTTGACGAGGTAGTGTTTTTCTACTTATCAAGTTCTAATTAGCTTAATTAAAGTGGTAGGATGATTGAGTAATTTATGTGGGTCAAATTTTTAAAAGAGAACCTAATCATCGTATTCTTCTTGAATCCAAATGCATAGGTACACCTCTCGTTGGTTTTAGAATCAAATTCATGCTTTAAAATTTATTCCCACTCCATAAATGTAAAGAGAGTAAGCATTCTATTAGGTTTTTAGATTTTAGTCATGATTTCATCGCATAATAATGAGTACTAATGTTTTAAACTTTGGTTTCGAACATACTTGAATAAGCAGGGATATCAAAAGCTATGATACTAGAGAGCTTCAGTGAAGTAAAACAAAGTGTATTGAGAGTTTCCTTGTCGATTGTTTTATCTACTAATAGCCATACAAATAAAGACAGAGTTAAGAGAGGGAGGGTAGGGAATGCTCAGACACTCATGATGGAGTTTAAGAGATTTAAATTCATGCATCAAAATTAGCCCAAACGCCATGTACTTATAAGCCAAGCTTAATGAATTAGGGTGGAAATCTGTCCATCATTGGTCATTAATAGCTAGGTAGGCACGTAGGAATTGCCTAATAGGATTAGGACACATATATATCCATGATCACTTTCAAGGTCTAGGATTCCACAACTTAACCCGACCAAGATAGGTCCTATCGTGTTGAGCTGTGACAAACAAATCATAATATCTAGTTTTAGAATCTTTCATATTCTCTTATGATATTCATATAAAAAAGCCATAGACTATAAAGCTTTTTAAATATTCAGATACTGAAAATAAGCTCATCTACATGATTTTTTTTCATTTAATCAAAATGTTTACACTGCAGTACATGACAACATGCATAAACTACTAAATTAAATAATACACTAGCCATGATTATATAAAAATTAAAATAGAAATATAACTATAAACACTGATTAGTCTTGAATTGCTATCCACAAGCTCCTCTTTTCCAGAGCTCGAAAATCACAAGAAAAATCACAGTGAGCTACAACAGCTCAATATATATGCCACATAAAATGATCTAAATTCTCAAAATTCTTATATTAAATATTTTCTAAATATTTAAAATTTGTCAAATTTAATATAATAAATTATTGTACTGAGATATATGATACGAGCATAATAATTATCCAATTATAAAAAAAAATAATAAAGCTAAGCAGATGAATAAATTGCAATTCATATCATAGAGCAGTTTATATCGTATTCCTCGGATCTAGACAAAATCACAAAGGATTTTGGCCCCTTATTTTTTAGTGATCGCATAGCATTCATTTTTATTATAATGCCAATCAATTTTTTTTATATCTAAGTATATTTTGTATAATTTGGGTTTAACATCTCTTTCATTATATCAAGTATTATTTGTTATGTTGTCGACGGGGGATTTAATATTTGCTAATAGGGTCTATGTATGAGCTTGATATTTCCAGTAGGAAGTTACCATCAACACTGATCTTGTTACCCCTCAAGGTGTTTGATGTAATAGTAGGTATGAATTAGTTGAATAGGTTTCAAGCTTATATTGATTATTGAATGAAGCAAGTAAGTTTACGTGTAGATAAGGAAGTATTTTGTTTTATGGGTATTAGGAATGCTAAATCATCTTTAATTTCTGCATTACAAGTGGATGAAGCCTATAGGAAAGGGGATTTCATATTTCTAGCCTATGTTAGATATATGAATAAATCAATTAAAGGTATAGAAGATGTTCCAGTAGTAAAGGGATTCCTTGATGTTTTTCCTAAAGAGTTATGGGGGTTACCTCTTGATCAAGAGGTAGAATTTTGTATTGATGTGGTGTCGAGTATAACTTTAAGAGTGAAGAATATGTATAGAATGAAACCTAGGGAATCGCATGAGTTGATGGTACAATTATAAGAGCTTTTGGTTAGAGAGTTGATCTGGCCTAATGGATCACTATGTGGAGCTCATATATTATTTTTTAAAAAGAAAGATGGATCTTTGAGGAATTACATTTGCTATTAAAAGCTAAATAAGTGACAGTGAAGATTAAATATCCACTATCCAGGATATAAGATTTATTTGATTAGTTAAAGGGAGCAACTATATTTTTTAAGATTGATCTGAGATCAGGTTATCATCAGTTGATGGAGAAGATAGAAGATGTAGTAAAGATGGCTTTAAGTATTAGATATGGGCAGTATGAGTTTCAGGTGATACCATTTAGCATAAAAAAAAATTCTACCTCAGTGTTTATGGATAAAAAATGCATAGAGTATTCATGGAGTACTTGGATCAATTCATTATTGTATTCAACGATAATATCTTGGTATATACAAAGTTTGAGGATGAGTATGGGGTTTATTTGAGATTAACTTTGGAGATTCTAAGGCAATATAAGTTACATGTTAAACTTTTGAAGTATGAGTTTTAGTTGACTTCTATATCTTTTTGGGGTCATGTAGCAAAGAATGAGGGGATTACTATGGATCCTCAAAAAGTGCAAGATGTGGATTAGTTAAGGCTGACGTCTGTGACTTAGGTTCATAATTTTATGGGCATGGAACGATATTATAGGAAATTTATCGGAGGTTTTTTTTCATATTGCTACCCCTCTTATGTGATTGAATTAGATTTAATTAGACACTAGTATGAAGAGAGCTTCCAGAAGTTGAAGGAGTGTTTCGAGTTAGCTCTTATGTTGACTATTATGTCGGGTACTAAAGGATTTCAGTTATATAATGATGCTTCTTTGAATGACCTAGGATGTGTATTAGAACATAATGAAAAAGGGGTAGCTTATGCATCCATGCAGTTGGAGCTGAATGAGAAGAATTACTTGAATCATAATTTAGAATTGGCGGTAATTATTTTTGCATTAAAAAACTAGCGGGATTATCTATATAGTGTTAGGTATGAGATTTATACCGATCACTAAAGTTTGAAGTATATTTGCAACAAAAAAAGATGAATTTGAGGCATAGAAAATGATTTGGAACTAATTAAGTATTATGATTTTGATATCATTTACCAACAAGGTAGAGAGAATGTGGGTGCTAATGCTTCCAGTAGCAAATTAGAATGATTAGCAACCATTTTGATCACTTATAAGCATACATTGATAAGAGATAGAAAGGCTGGAGTTAGAAGTGGTGTATTCATCTGATGTGCCCATTGGACGTGTTTCCTGGATGATAGTCCAGTCCTCATTGTAAGACAAAATTAAAGAGGTTCAAAAAGTAGAAAAAAATATGCAAGATTGCTAAATCTGAGTCAACATTGTGTGATTTTTTTATGGTAACAGGTTGTGGGTACTAGGTAATGGTGAGCTAGGGAGAGAGATTCTACATGAAGAGCATTATCTTAGATATATCATTCATCCAGGCGGTAATAAAATGTATCTTGATTTGAAGTACATATTTTGGTGGTCTGGATTAAAGAGAGAAGTGACAGAGTTTATTTCTAAATCCAAAAGATGTCACATGGTGATGGCTGAGGATTAGAGGCCTAGTGTATTATTGCAATCATTGCTTATTCCTCAATAGGAATTGGAGGAGATCACCATAGATTTACTATGGGCTTTCCCAGGTCTAGGAAAGGTAATGATGCAATATGAGTAATTATAGATATATTGATAAAATATACTCATTTTCTATTAATTAGGTAGACTGATTATGTTAAAAAGCTAGCTCAGTTATATGTGAAAGAGATAATCACACTGCACGAGATTCCTAAAGTTATTATTTTTTATTGTGATGGTAGATTCACATCGAAGTTATGGAAAGATATTGTGGAGGGTCTGGGAATATAGTTGATTTTGAATCTAGCTTTTCACCCCCAAACAGATAGGCAGTTTGAAAGGATCATTTAGGTTATGGAAGAGTTGTTGAGGCTTTATGTTCTTTATAGTGGAATCTAGAAGGATCATATACCTCTGATTGGATTTTCTTATAATAATAGCTTAGAAACAAGTATTAGTATGATTCCTTATAAAGCTCGATATAGAAGAAGGTGTCAGACATCATTATTTTGGGCTGAAGTAGGAGAAAGAAGACTAATTAGGTTTGAGCTAGTGGACAATGCTACTAAGAAGATCAGATTAATAAAAAAAAAGAAGAGAAACAACTCAGGATAGATACATAATATACTTTGATCTAAAGCACAAGTTTGTGGAATTTCAAGTGGGTGATTTTGTGTATATGAAAGTCAGCCCGATGTATGGAGTGAGCAAGTTTGGAAAAGATAACAAATTAAGACCTCGATATATTAGACTATTTCAAGTATATAATTGAGGTGATTGGAAGATCTGCTTACATATTATTTCTGCTAGACCATATGTTAGATTTTCATGATATGGTACAGAGTAACTAAGATTTGGAGATGACAAGATGATAAAGCAATGTTTGGAAATTTTCTTTGTAAACATCATGAAGCTAGGTTGGCGGTGCCTCGACTTTAAGATCTTAGGTTTTAGACAAAAAAATAGGTTTGAGCATGTGCCATAATGTCGAGGAAGTGTTGTCATAGCATCAGGTCTTAGGTGAGCATATTTTAAAAGCATCTAGAAGACTCTCTATAACGCTGTATAGTTGGAAAAGCGAGCGTCACGATGCCAAGTCAAAAATAGTGGACATTTAATATTGAAAAATAAAAAAACAATTAGCCATTTTTATTTCACCCAACAGCTTTCTAGAGATGATAGGAGGAGAAGAGGGAAGAGAAGAAGGGAGGATTTGGAGGCTAAATTCAAGGATTAATTTGTCGGTCTAGTTAAGGGTATCATCGAGCTTGAGGTTGACTCCTAAACTCCTATCTCTGGTTTCAATTTCAAAAAGTCTATCAAAAGCTATGAATAAAAAAATGTTTTCTTGACTTTTATGAGTTTTTTACCGTGTGAATATATATAGGGCTTTTTGCATTTGACTGCATGACTTATTTTATAAACTCAATAGAGTTTTGAATATTTTTAGCACTCTAAAATAAACTAACATAGAAGACAATTATGAAGAATAGCCTTAAGAAAATCTCAGGAATACTAAATTCCTTTTGGGGGAAAAGTTTTCATTGAAATATAATAAAATTATAGAATATTTTGAAAGAATCTCAAACAAAAATATAATAAAAGAAAATAATTTCCTTAAATGCAAATAAGTGCATATATCAATTTATTCATTTATCATACCATTGAACATCATGATACATGTTTCATTGCTTATTCCATTATTTCATGATAAAAAACCTTACAACATAATACATATACCATTAACAAGTGAGATGATCTCCCGGGGAGACACCGAACTGGCTGCAGTAGTTTTTGTAGATGTTAACACGATCATTCATCTCCCCAGTGTTGCCGCCGTTGCACTCAATGCTATTTATGGCACGTATTGTTGCACCAAAGCCCTGGTTGACAACACGATGAACATTATTCATCCAAAACCAGAGAGCCGTCTTGAAGGAAACGACAACATCATTGGAGACGGTCTCAGGCGATTTGAGTCCGTCAAAACCAATATCTTTACCAGCAAGGGCGTAGTTGTAGTTCCAAGTGATTTGAAGTGGACCACGACCATAGTACTTCTTACCCGATGCGCATGGATATTGCGGATATCTCGTGTCACAGTAAGAGTTTGATTTGTCCACCTCTTCTACGTAGCAAAAGTCTATACAAATAGATTTCAGATAAATCAACTAAAACTTTTGTCATTTTTAAATTAAAAGACAAAAAAATCAAATAA
Source organism: Dendrobium catenatum (assembly GCF_001605985.2). Taxonomy (NCBI): domain Eukaryota; kingdom Viridiplantae; phylum Streptophyta; class Magnoliopsida; order Asparagales; family Orchidaceae; genus Dendrobium; species Dendrobium catenatum. The sequence goes on along the minus strand of NW_021318945.1, from coordinate 272,071 downwards.
AAAGAAAATTTAAGCATGAATTTATTTGGCAAATATACCATTATTGATCATCACCAAGTTGACTATCTTAACAAGTAAAAAAAATGGGAAGAAAATTTTTATGAGAAGCTCCGATCCCCATGCAAAAAAATTTGAAGAATATTAGTGAAGCATGCAAATAAAATAAAAGTTTGTTCTTGATTAATTTATCGAGTTTGAGCTCGTGCCTAAGCTTAATTTTATGAGTTCAAATCTACCAACGCGCCAGCTTATCTACACTTAAAAAGTGAAAATCATTCTTATTCAAGCAATTATTATCATAATATAATAAAAAAATAAAAATTTAAATTAATAATAATAATAAATCACTTGAAATAGAATAAACACATATTAAATGTTTATATATTTTAATTCTATTTGATATTAACGTACGATTTTAAACGAGTCAGCTTACGAGTTGACAAGATGAGTCAGATTGGTTCAGGTCTGAAGTATTAGCTCATTGGCCTCGGCTCATAGGTCATTTATCGAGTCAAGTCTAGCCGGCTCACAAGTCAGCTTACTCATTTACATTCATATATGTCATATATTACCCCTCAATACAATAAAAATTATTAAGGAATATATTTAAATTATTAGATAATAATGCTTACGTCCAGTCTCATGAGTGGCGTGGGCAAAGAAAGCTGCGATCTCTCGCTTAGAGTCGTCGGCAGTAGCATCCCGACCAAAGCTAGAGTACTTCTTAACCGCATCCATGAACGCCTGTCTGGTGTAAAATCTTTTCCCTCTGCAACCAGCGCCTGCTTGGCTGATAATGCTGTTGAAGAACTTCTGTGTCACCACGCTTGCCACAGAGACTACGCCACTAGACGGTGGCCGATTATAACAAGGCCCCGACTGGCAGCCGTCGCCACAGTAGGAGGCACTGGTGCCGCAGTAGCCGTACTTGCTGCAGCAGAGGCCCTGCGCACACCCGCAGTTCTGCGCATGAGCGAGGGTGCTGGCAGCGAGGAGAAGGGCGGCGATGAGGAGTTGCATCTTCATGATCCCCGCCATGAATGAATCAAAACCGAGCTACTAATTGATTATAGCAGAACGAGAGATGAGAGTGTGAGAAATGTGGTCGAGAAAGGTGGCTATTTATGGCTGTGAAACAAAATGAAGAGCGAATGTAGGATCGAGATTGAGTAGAAGACTGGGTTTAGCAGTTGAGATCGACTATTCAAAGCTGACCAGATTACTTTTCCATGGTGCTTGAGGGGGAACAAGTTTATCCAGAAGGACCTTTCATACGCCACATCAACAGAGAGGGGATGAGAAGCTAAAACAGAGGAAACCAGCGAAGTTTATCTGTAATATGTAGAACGGAGAAGATATATAATCGAGTTGACTTGGATTGAGTCCAACGGACGCAAAGTGGCACGAATATTTACACGCTTTCTAAGGGACAAATTCTACGAACCGCTCCGTTGATATGTCATATTAGCCTTTTTTTTTTGGGGAAATATGTCATTTAGCCTTTTTTTTTTTTTGGGAAATATGTCATATTAGCCTTAACAGCACGTTAAAATAATTATATGTATGATAGGGCGGTGTCAATATTTGACACGACAGATAAAACCTGACCGACCCGACCCGGAAAACCGGTTGGAACCTGACCGATTTCAAAAGGGTCGGTTCGGGTTCCTGATTCGACCCATTGAAAAATGGGTCGTGGTTCGGGTTGACTCCGGCGAGGTTGCCTGGTCAACCTGATAAACCGGTTTAAAATTAAATTTGGCCACAGCCTGCCCGCTGCACCCGCGAAGCTTCCCTGACTGCCCGATGTGCCCCGCTACCGAATCTGCCCCAGACTGCCGGAACTGACCCCGTGAATCTGCCCTAAAGCTGCCCCTACGTTCGCGCGCGCCACCAGCGCTCGATCGCTCCCCAACGCGCACCTGGTTGCTTCGCCCGCCTGCGCCCATGCCTCACCGGCGCTGCACCCGCACTCAGACGCTTCGCCTGATTCCCGCGTATTTGCGGTTCCGTGTGCTCTGGTCGGGATCAACTCGGCAAACCGCCGGTCGGTCCGGAATTCAGCACCGTTTATTCGTATCAGGTCGGCGATAGGAATCGACCTGGTTTGCAACGCGTCAAGTCTGGGTTCGACCAGACACACCCCCGACCACGAATGCACCAATAATGTAACTCCGCTCTATGAATTTAGCGTTATTTTTGGTTGAACTTCGGTTCTGAACATGACTTTCTCTCCTGTTCTGGAAAGTACACTTTTTAAAGTATGAAATGTTTATAATTCTTTTATGACTAAAAATTACTTTAAGGAAGCAATAAAAATGTCGAGTCTCAAATGAAACCTTAATTGTTGGTTTAATTTTTTTTGGAAAGTAACCTAACGCATACAAATGTGAACGAGCTTTATCTGCAATGAACATTATATAAGATTCATTTACGCAATCTATAGAGACCTCCTCGATGGAGATGTATGTTTATTATATTGAATAAAGATATATTTAAGTAGTACTCAACTATGAGATTGATTGTAAAACGATTTCAAAATAAAGTATCATAGGGAAATTGATTGATGAATAAGTGATCTTCTTTGCTAAGTCTTTTCCAGAGTAGTTGCTTGAAAGTATTTCCAAACCATGGACTGCTTAAGTCTGCCTGCTAATCATCGAATTTGTTTTGGACCTCCGCAGCAGAGGAACATCGGTTGCCGATTCACATCATTTTCTGAGTGTTTTTTTTTTTTTTTCATTGTTTTTTTTTAATTTGGGAGTTTGTTGCAATTTTTGTATACTTAAAGATGCCAAATTATGTGGAGGGTTTTATACTTTTATTAGCGTGTATCTTTATTTTTTCTGCGATTTTAATTAACTGCCTCTTATAAGATTCTTTATTAAGTATTAAGTTAAATATTTGGAATGTAATGTCAAACGTTTTTATTATTGGTTGAGGAAATATATATATTTTGGATTGTATAGAGTTTTAGTAATTTCTCAAGAATTAAGAGAAAGATGTCTCTTGCATTTTCAAAATAATGCAGTTATTTTTTCGTTAATTTTTTGGAATTTATTGCCTGTTGATTCACTAATCTAAAGAAAAGAAATAATCTTAAAAAGTAATTTATTTTAAATATCTTTTGTGATGTTTAACTTTTTTACTAATTAAGTTTACACATATTATATTATTATCTCCTAATAAGTAATGAAATTATATCTATATACTATATATAAGAGGGCGCTGAGTTTCAAGCCAACAAAGTTAGCCATCAATTATATTTCTTCTTAAATTATACTTGATATCCATATAATTATAAATTAATTTAATAAATAAAAAATAATATTTATATAATTTAATGCTCTTTATAAAATCCTCATTCTAAATTAATTTTAAATCTCTTAACGTTTTAATTTCCTGTCAGTTTTATTTTTTTATGTATGTTTCGAGCTTCCCTATTGGTTATTAACCCAATCACATGAAAGATGAGACGTAAGCTCCTCCTCTTCCCCTATTCTTCTTCTCATTTTGCTTGGCTCTTCTAATTCTTCCTTTCTTCCATAAATGAATAATGAAGTAATACACATCAACACCTCTTTGGATCCCACTCACAGCCTAAAGTCTTCCTCTTCACATTGCTTGATTTCAAGCTTCTTCTGATTTCGCTCCACTACCGTCCATTTCAAAGAAACGCTAAAAGGAGCTTCTTCGCATTCTTCTCCTGTTGAATCGAAAGTCATGGGAGCCTTGACTTTTTAAGTTTCTTTTGTCACGGGAGCGATGTTAGTCATGATCGTGCATATCATTAACATCTCTTAAGGGAAAATTCTAAAAATTGGTGGTTAGACCTACAATGCTTTATGGTGTAGAATGTTGGTCATTAAGAGAGAAGCATAATATTAAATTAAGTATTGTATAGATGAGGATGCTTAGGTGGATGAGTGGCTAGATCGAGATATTATTAGCAGAACTCATGTTGGATGGTTGAAATGGAGGAATTCATCAGACATATTGTGTGAAAGATAAGATGTAATGCCAGTTCTTACTTAAATATTTTATCATAGGAAATTTTTTTACTCCATTGTTCTCTTACACTCAACTGAACCTGAAGCTTATAAAAGAAAATGGCGATGTTGTTGGTATATATCTTGTGGCTATAAATTGGCAGTGAATCATTTGAAAAAGACTTTTGGATTGAAATACGTGTATATCATTTTATTGGTTAAGGAAACTAACCATTGTCAACCTTTCCATGAATCTCATGGCAATATTTCGGCTTCATGCATGGCTTATCATAACAAATTCATATAGACTCATGTTTAGTTAAGCAAGTAAAATTTTAGTTACACTATATCAAATGAGTTCATAATTAAGGGTGTTTTGGTAGAACTTTGTTCTTCATGATTATAGCATGACGACTTTTAGTTAATCTACAAATAAATGTGGTAGCTCTTTTGTTTCCTCTTATAAATTTTGATGAAGTCTTGGCTACTAGTTTTGGAACATGATGTTGGACATGTGCATATTTAACATATGGATGAAAGCTTTGGGTATTTGGTGAGGATTATCATGCATATTTATATTTCGTTTCATAAGATTTTTTGGTTGTTCGATATGTCTCAATGAGATTGAAAACTGTCATATGTTTTATGATTCATTCATAAATTCAATTTGATTCAATACAAAGTCATGTATTTTCTTGTTGAAACAATTCTCCTTGGTGGCATGTAGCATGAAAGGTGAAAATTCGTTGGAAGAATTTTAAAATTCACTTTGTGTGAGAGAAGCTTTAAAAGTTGATTTATGTTGGAAAATATTTTG
>NW_021318945.1:256071-264060 GCF_001605985.2 Dendrobium catenatum | reverse complement strand
ATTATATATATTTTGTCAATAATCAATTTGAATCATTACATATTTATATATTTTTTTTATTAATAAATCATACTTGAAAATAATTAATAATAATTTAAAATTTTAAATTATTTTGCTAATATATTTCTATGAATTTGAAGGGATTAATATTTTGACATAAGGAGAATGTATTTGAATGCTAATTCATGAGGCAGCCTTGAGTGCCATGGCTAACAAGTTGACTCAATTTAATAAATATTAATATTAAAAACATTTAAAATATATAAGAATATAATAAGTTTGGTATATTTCAAGTATTATCATTTTCAAAATAAATTCATCATTAGAAATAGTAACTTATTTTTGTAAAATAAAAAGTTTGAAATTTACAAATATTCCTTGCAAAATTTAGAAAAACGCTTCTTATCAATCATTTAATTTTATAATAAATTATATATTCATAATAAAAATTCAAAAATTATTTGATGTGTAAGATTTCATATAAATTTCAAATAACACCAATCAAAAATAAATATATCTAATAAAGTTTTGTGGCTTTTTAAAAAGGATTATTTTATAAATATAAGTAGCATTGACTCATGTATGGAATCCTATTTGTATAGACTTTTGCATACATGAAAGAGGTGGACAAGTCAACTCTTATTGTGACCGTTACCCACAATATCCATTGCGCATGCGGGGAAAGTCGTACTATGGTCGCGGGCCCAACTTCAACTTACCCTGGAACTACATACGCCCTTGCTGCGTCAAGAATAATTGGTTTTGACGGTCTCAAATTCGCACCGAGACTGTCCCAATGATGTGTCGTTTCCTTCAAGGCCGGCTATCTCTGTTTTGGATGACTAATGTCCATAGTGTTGCAACCAAGGCTTTGGTGCTACAATATCGTTGGCCAATAAATAGCAATGAGTGTGACGGGGCAACACTGGGGAGATGAACGACGGTAACATCTAACCAAAACTATCGCAACAGTTTCGCGTTGTCTCTCCGGGAGATAAACTCATTGCTAATTATATAGTTTATTTTGTAGTTTTGAATAATTGAATAAGCAGGGGAACATTATATGATGTTACATCCTATGATAAATGAATAACTGAGATATGTACTTGCATGTTAATAAGGAATAACAAATTTGCATTTAAGGAAATTATTTTAATGTAATTTTTTATATTTCCACTAAAACTTTTCTCCCGAAAAAGGAATTTTAGTGTTCCTGAGTTTGCCTTAAAACAAATCTCTCTTAATCTTCTCCTACCTTTTTAGTAAGGGTGATATACAATATTCAAAACTCAAAACTATGTCAACTAAATAATATGTAATACAAAAAATTATTGTAGTAAATTATGTGTTGAAAATAATGCTTACATCCGGTCTCGTGAGTGGCATGGGCAAAGAAAGCAGCGATCTCTCGCTTAGAGTCATCGGCGGTAGCATCCTGACCGAAGCCAGAGTACTTCTGATTAACCGCATCGATGAACGCCTGTCTGGTGTAAAATCCTTTCCCTTCGCAACCACCCGCTGCTTGGCCAATAATGCTGTCGAAGAACTGTTGTGTCACCACGTCCGCCACAGAGACTCCGCCACCACCACCGCCACCGGACGGTGGCTGATTATAACAAGGCCCCGACTGGCAGCCGTCGCCACAGTAGGGGTCTCCGGAGCCGCAGTAGCCGAACTTGCTGCAGCATAGGTCTGATGTGCACCCACAGTTCTGCGCATGGGCGAGGGCGCAGGCGGCGAGGAGAAGGGCGGAGATGAGGAGTTGCATCTTCGGCCCTGCCATCAATGAATTAAAAAGGAGCTACTAATTGATTATAGAGATGAGAGTGTGGGAAATGTGGTGGAGAAAGGTGGCTATTTAAAGCTCTGAAATGATGTTAGGTAGCAAAATGAAGAGCGAAAGTAGGATGGAAATTGAGAAGAAGACTTGGCTTTAAGAGTTGAGACTATTCAAAGGGGACAGACTAATTTTCCACCGTGCTTGACGGGAACTCCTTCATCCAGAAGTTTGTTCGGGAGTCAATTTGATCTTTCATACGCGCAATTCGACTTACAGAATGAGAAATTAAGAACCCATCAACCATTTGGCCGGAGCTTTGGCCCCGCTTCTAATATGCATTAAGGGGCTGTTTGATGAACTTCTATTAGGTCCGGTGTAGTAATATAACATACTGATTCATATACCTGTATCACCTGTTATCCGTTACCTGTATTCTAGAAGTTTGTATTAGGACTAGACTAGGACTCTATAAATATATCTCTGTACTCACACTTAAGGCAATGAAGATAATCTTTTAGTTTTCTAATTATGTTATCATGGTATCAGAGCAGGTCTCTTGTACCTGACACCTTTTCTTTTCACGTTTCTCCTCTGTTCTGTTCCGGTATTCGTTTTCGGTCATCTTCTTTCTTCTTCCCGACGACAATCGTCCCAGTTCCGACATGGATTCTTCTTCGACTTCTCATACCGAAGAAAGTCAAGAAAAGCTTCTTGAAGACGCCCTCATCATCCATGCCTCCCTCAAATTCGTTATCTCCAACATCAAAATCATTGTTCCCGTGCAACTATCATCGGACAACTACCCAGTTTGGCGATCGCAGGTTCTGAAATTACTAATAGCAAACAGATTTGCTTCCTATCTCTCTTCATCGGTTTCCCCTCCGGCGACGCACAAAACGCTTCAAGATGGTAGCAAAGAACTCAATCCAAGACATCAAGAATGGGTTCTTGTGGATCAAAATCTGGCAGCGGCGTTGTGTTCCACTGTGTCTCCTGCCATTCTTTCTTATGTTATTCATTTAAACTCCACATCTACTATATGGCAGACACTTGAAAAACGCCTCCAGTCATCAAATCGATCCCGCGTTATTCAGCTCAAAAATGAGCTGCATAACGTCCAGATGAAGTCTCAAAGCATGACACAGTATCTGCAACAAATCAAGAACATTGTTGATAACATAAGCTCAGCCGGATCGGAGATTGATCAAGAAGACGTTCTCCTATATACGATGAATGGCTTGCCACCATCGTATAATGCTCTCAAGACCACCATTCGGGCAATGCAATCCCCTATGGACCTCGACACACTATATTCGTTACTCATAACAGAAGAAATAAATCTCCAATCGGAATCAGCTCGTCACAATCTGCTCGGAGACTCATCTACTGCCCTTTACTCCAGTCGGGGCCGTGGTCGGCGTGGACGTGCAAGAACTTCGACACAACCATCCAGATCCACAAATCAAAACGTTCCTCACTGCCAGATATGCAACAAGCGGGGACATCTTGCACACAATTGTTGGCATAGATTAAACATCTCTGTCAATCCTCCTGACCCGATTACTACAAATCCATCTAACAGAGCGATGGTCGCTGCTACAGACAATGAAAACCCAGACTGGTATCTTGATTCGGGCGCGTCAGCACATCTCACAAACTCGGTGGACAATCTCTCGCAGGCTCAATCTTACACTGGGACTGACTCAATTACCATAGGTGATGGCAGATCTCTATCCATTGCCCACTCCGGCAACGGTATTCTGCCAACACCGTATCGTAAGCTACACCTTAAGAATTTATTTCATGTTCCGCATTTATCACATAATTTTCTTTCTATCTCTAACTTGACTCAAGATAATAATGTATCTGTGAACTTTAATCCCTCTGGTTTTGCCATTAAGGATTTGAAGACAAACAGAACCTTGCTCACGGGACCAAATCGCAGAGGACTCTATCCAATTCAATCGGCCAACAAGAATAGCTCCGGCACCACAACATTAACCGCTCGTTCCAACATTGCAACTCTATGGCATCAACGTTTGGGACACCCTCATTCAAGAATTATTCATGCTGTATCTGCCTCCGACAAAAGTCTTAACATCCCGCACATTTTTTCTTTTTGTTCTGCTTGTACGACCTCCAAAGGTCATAGGTTACCTTTCTCAAATAAAAATCATCGTACTTCTATACCTCTTGCGATTGTGCACACTGATGTTTGGGGTCCAACCCCAGTACCTTCGCATCAAGGTTTTTTGTACTACGTAGTTTTTATTGACGATTTCTCTAGATTTACGTGGGTTTTTCCCATGCGACACAAATCAGAAGTCTTTGAAATTTTTCAAAAATTTAAAAACTATGTTGAAAAGCAAACGCAATTTTCAATTAAATGTTTAAGATCTGATGGAGGTATGGAGTATTTAAATAACAATTTCAGGAATTTTCTCAGTCATCACGGCATTGCACATCAAACTTCCTGTCCTTACACACCTGAACAGAATGGGCTGGCCGAGCGCAAACATAGACATCTTCTTGAAACAACACGAACCTTGATTACCACTGCATCGCTTCCTCAATCACTCTGGCCGGATGTCGTGCTCACGGCTTCGTTTATTATCAACAGGCTTCCTACTGCTATCACGGGTTACAGGTCTCCTCTATCTCTTTTATTTCACACTCAACCTGATTATCATTTATTTAAGGTATTTGGGTGTGCCTGCTACCCGTGGATTCAACCAACTCAAAGAAACAAACTGGAGCCACGATCTCGCAGCTGTGTGTTTACTGGTTACTCACCCGTCTCGAAAGGCTATAAGTGCCTTGACATCAAAACATACAAGGTCTACACATCCCGACATGTCATATTCGATGAACTTGATTTCCCCTTCAAACAAACATCTTGTTCGCCTTCTCCACCTTCACCTCAGCTTCCTCCATCACTTATTGTACCAACCACTCATACAAATCCTACCAGCTCTAAATTTCCTATTACTCCATCCAGACCCACATCTACCAAACCTACTCAGCCGACTGCTACTTCTCCGCAACATTCTTCCTCTCAGCATAGCCGAAATATAACTTCCTCTTCCAAACAGCTACCGAATCAGTTACTCACTTCTATACCACCTACTGCTCCCTGTTCCAATCATCCTATGATTACCAGGCATAAGACAGACTCTTTAAAATCAATCCAACGGCTTAATCTGATTCATATGCAAAATTGTTCTCAGTCAGAACAGATATCTGAACCTACTTCGTATACTGATGCCGTGAAATATCCTCACTAGAGAAAGGCTATGGCAGAGGAATTCTATGCGCTCCAAAAACAGGGTACATGGGATCTGGTTCCTACTCCTCATTAAAGCCCGATACTAGGCAGTCGCTGGACTTTTCGAATTAAGCACAAATCAGATGGCTCAATAGCTCGTTTTAAAGCTCGTCTAGTTGCTCAAGGCAACACTCAGCAATACGGTTTAAACTACCTTGAAACCTTTAGTCCAGTCGCTAAGTTTCAAACTATAAGAATATTATTAACTATTATTGTTACTAACATGTGGCCAGTGCATCAGCTTGATGTAACAAATGCATTTCTTCATGGGAGCATTGACGAGACCATTTACATGCGGCAACCTATCGGCTTTGAGGATACTCATCACCCTGACTACGTTTGTAAGCTAAAGAAAGCAATTTATGGCCTTAAACAGGCCCCTCGTCAGTTGTTCCAAACATTTTCTAACTTTCTTAAAACTCTTGGTTTCTCTCCGGCCAAAGCCGACTCTTCTCTATTTACACTGCATACTAACACCAGTCGGTTATACCTGGTTATATATGTTGATGACATCTTAATAACTGGAAATGATTCTTCCTTACTTGACATGATTATCTTGCAGCTAAACCAAAAATTTGATATGAAAATTCTCGGGCCAGCACACAGTTTTTTGGGAATCAAGATCTCCAAAGATCAAAATTCCTATCTGTTATCTCAAACACAATACGTGGAGTCTATTCTAACCTCCGCTAACATGAGCACGTGCAAGCCCTTGGCAAATCCAGCGACCGCAAAACCTGTCAACAACAACAAAGCTCACGGCATTCCTCCTGATCCAAAACTTTACCGGCAATTGACGGGGTCCTTACAGTATCTGACTATAACAAGACCAGATATAGCATTTGCGGTCAATCAACTATGTCAGCATATGCACAATCCAGAATCGGAACACTTCGTACTTCTCCACAGGTTACTTCGTTACATTAAGGGTACAATCTCATTTGGTTTACCTATTTTGCAGGGCAGCATGGAATTACATTCATATTCAGACGTAGATTGGGCCGGCGACAAAGAAACCAGACGTTCTACCTCTGGCTATTGCTCCTTCCTTGGCAACACTCTTATTTCATGGAGCGTTAAAAAGCAGCATACGGTTGCTCGATCGTCTACGGAATCCGAATACCGAGCTCTTGCCTCTGCTCTTGTCGATATCCTATGGCTTTGACGGCTTCTAACAGATTTTGGCATCTCCGAGTTACAGCCCACAAAGATATATTGCGACAGTACCTCGGCGATTGCACTCGCCAATAATCCCGTCTTTCATGCGAGAACCAAGCACATTGAAATCGACCACCACTTCATCCGGGATCACATACAAGCCAACACTGTACAGATTTTTCCTATCTCTACTAAAGATCAAATCGCAGATATTTTTACAAAATCTATATCTACTCCATGTTTTCAGCAACTCCGCAACAAGCTGTCCGTCCAGAGCTCCCCGTCAGCTTGAGGGGGCATAATATAACATACTGATTCATATACCTGTATCACCTGTTATCTGTTACCTGTATTCTAGAAGCTTGTATTAGGACTAGACTAGGACTCTATAAATATATCTCTGTACTCACACTTAAGGCAATGAAGATAATCTTTTAGTTTTCTAATTACGTTATCAGTAAGGACGTAGAGGAATGTCCGGTCGGAGGAAAAATCCCGCGAAAAAACTCGGTATTTGCTCGGTATTGCTAGGTATTATTTGATAATAACGAGGAATACCGCTCTGTGAAGACCAATACCAAGTTATACCGAGTTGTACCGAGCAATACCGAGTTGTACCGAGTTTTTTCTAGGAAAAATTCGGTATAACTTTTGTATAACTCGGTATTGCTCGGTATAGCTCGGTATAACTCGGTATTGGGCCTTCACGTGATGGTATTCTTCATTATTGTTTGGTATTGCTCGGCATTTGCTCGGTATTTCTTGTTTTTTGGCTCGATTTGGCCTCCGACCGGACGTTCCTCTAGGTCCGGTCGGAGGACGTAATAATTGTTCCTGTTTGATAGCCCAGAGGATTTGATTTAAGTATGATTTCATAAATCCGCTAAATTCAGATTTCGTAAATTTTGAAAATTTTTTGATAACATTCATGATAAATTTTTGTGTGACAGTTTGGCTATAGAGCGGACTTAACGAGCGGACTCTTCCTCTAGAGTCAATGGATTTTGTAAATCCGGAAATAAAAAAGATAAAAAAGATTTTGAAAGACCGGGATTTAGTAGGAAAAGGCGGAATTTTCTGTCTATAGCGGCTTTCAATTGCCGTGAGATTTGGTTTTGCATTTTAGGTTGTTTGTGTGGTTATCGCTCAAATCTGCCTCAAATCCGGCCTAAATCCTGCTACCCAACAGACCCTAAGAGTCTGTTGGCGACAGTTTCTTCAATTTTTTTTTCTTTTTTTACAGATTATATTTTTACTTACTTTCAAAGTTTTTTTTTTTCCAGATTTTGATATTTTTATAATCAGATTTCTTATGTGTCAAGTGCTTTGATTTTTCAAAATAAAATTTATAATTCTCACAATAATTTTTTTAAAAAAAAACCTGCTCCCAGCCGCCCACATGCACGTTTGAGTGCTTTAGTCATTGAGGGATTCCAAGGCCTTGCTTCGCCAAACAGAAAAACTAAGGAAACAAGAGAAGATTATATATATAGCAGGAGAAAATATTACGTGCGGAGTTTGGATACAGCTCGTGGTTAGACTTCAATAAAAGACGATCATATTATCAATACACACTGTGTGCAACTTTATACATAGTGTATGTATTAATACACATACTGCATACAATGATGTGATCCTTTCTTATTGAAGTTCGGACGAATTCGTCCGGATTCTGCACGTAATAATTTCTCGTAGAACGGAGAAGAAATATAATGAAGTTGACTTG
>NW_021318945.1:242688-252263 GCF_001605985.2 Dendrobium catenatum | reverse complement strand
TGCCACCACCCTCGCCCATGCGCAGAGCTGTGGGTGCGCAGAGGACCTTTGTTGCAGCAAGTACGGCTACCGCGCCACCGAAGACCTCTCCTACGACGACGGCTGTCAGTCAGAGTCTTGTTATAGACTGACTTCATCTGGCAGAGTCTCTGTGGAGGATGTTGTGACAAAGGAGTTCTTCGATAGCATTATTGACCAAGCAGCCTCCAGTTGCGAAGGGAAAGAATTTTACACCCGAGAGGCATTTCTCTATGCGGTTTATGATTACTCTAGCTTTGGTCAGGAAGGTACTGAGGATGACTCTAAGCGAGAGATCGCTGCTTTCTTTGCCCACGTCACTCACGAGACCAATTGTAAGCATTATTTTCGTTTGGGACAATTTTTTTACTTGTTTGATCATTATTTTTCTACATAAGCATTCACAAAAGCTGCTTTCTTCTTACAATTATCTTTATAAAAAGCTACAGCCGATCTAAACGGACTTTTTGACTTCGTTTGGGACAGCTTTTTTATTGCATTGCTTTTCAAGTTGTAACCAAAGTATTTATGCGGCCATTGCTTTTTTAAAGCTTTCAATAAATTTTTGTGCTGGGAAACTATTTTCTACAACTGCATTCAAAAAAGTTGTTTTTTCAACTTTATGACCACTTTTATAAGAAATTGGAGTCATCCTCATCTGACCCCTTATAAAAAAATTTATATTCATAAATTTGTTAGGATTTTTTTTTTTTTGAAAAAGAATATAAATTTTAATATAAATATTTGAAATATATAAATCCCTGAATTGGAAGATAATATAACTGAATTTGAATGACTTTGTTTTTTCGAAAGATTATTTTATAAATACAAGTATCATGACTTACAAAATTACTAATGTAATGTAACTTGCATGTGTGTAATCAATTTGTATAGATTTTTGCTACATAGAAGAGCAGGAAAAATCATTGTCTTACTGTGACACGAGCTACCTGCAATATCCATGCGTGTCGGGTAAGAAGTACTATGGTCGCGGTCCACTTCAAATCTCTTGGAACTACAACTACGGCCGTGCTGGTGATGATATTGGTTTTGACGGTCTCAACTTTCCTGAGATCGTCTCCCTTGAAGACATCATTTCCTTCAAGACGGCTCTCTGGTTTTGGATGAATAATGTCCATAGTGTTGTCAACCAGGGCTTTGGTGCAACAATACGTGCCATAAATAGCATTGAGTGTGATGGTGGCAACACTCCGGCGATGAATGATCGTGTTGAAATCTACAACGACTATTGCAACCAATTCGGTGTCTCTCTAGGAGATAATCTTACTTGCTAATTGTATATGTATTATGTTGTAAGTTTTCTTATCTTGAATAATGGAATAAGCAGGGAAGCATGTATCATGATGTTCACCGATATGATAAATAAATAAACTTATATATGCACTCGCATGTCAATAAGGGAAAACAAATTTGCATTTAAGGAAATTCTTTTTTTATATATAAATTTATTTTAGTTTCAGTTTCTTTTTCAAAAATTTTATTCTCCTACCTTATTATATTTCCACTAAAACTTGTCTCCTAAAATGGAATTTAGTGTTCCTTTCACTGTCTTAAGACAAATCTTCTCCAAACTAGGTTTAGTTTATGGGTGATAACAATATTCAAAACTTAAAACTATGTCTACTTGGCTCCAAATTATTTCTAGTCTATTTCAAGCTTATAAAATAAGCCATGAAGCCTAATTAAAGCCTAGTGAAAAAAGCCCTATTCTATAAGGATAAAATGTAAATCGAAATTTAATTTCACATGCTAGCATAACAAGAAAAAGTATAAATATCGTCAATAGATAAATCAAATATCGTTTAAGGACTTACTAATCATGCACTTATTGCTTCCAAGAACTTTATAATTTCTATAAATTTAGAAAATATGATCGCATTTGGTACTTAAACTCACATATATATAAATTTATTAATACATTGCTAATATATAAAGCTTTTGCTGCGGTTTTTTTTAGCCATTGTCAAAATTTAGTCACTGCAGCAAACCCACATAGAACTCTCTAACAAGATGAATACTAAAGAATAAGGCTCTTTTGGCTTCAATCGTAAGATGCTTAAGCTAAAATTTATTGAATAAGATTAAGGCCAAAGGAGCCACAAGACATTTTGACATATCTTCAAATATCATGATTGATTTAGCCCCTCAATAAGAGGAAATGGGAACTCATGTTGGGAAGGGACAAGAAAGTATATAACATCTAAGACATCTTTGAATGATCAAGAAGGTAAAGGCTCATTAGCCAAAACTCTTCCAAAATAACTTTAAGGAAGTGATTACAATTTATATGATTTTTTACGTGGGTTAACTTGAGATGTTGAAGCCATTTTTGGAACTAATGCAAAGTAACCACATGCTTAATAGAGTAAATAAGTGGAGGCTAGAATTGCCCAATGAGAGGAAATGGGAACTCAAGTTGAGAAGGAATAACAAAATACATATTTGCCAAGACATCTTTGAATGATCTAAAAGGTAAAGAATTTGCTAGCCAAAATTGTTCTTAAATAACCTTGAGAATAAGTTTCCACTTTATATTGTTTACCATGAGGGTTAGGCTGAGAATTTTAAGCAATTAGAGGAAGTGATGCAAAACAACCACTTGATCAATGTAGCCAATGAGTGGGGGTTGTGTTATGCACCCCCTCTCCCTTAAGATAAACTAGTAGGAAGCAAAGGAAGCTAAAGGAAGGTACCAACAACCACCACTATGATAAGAAAATTGAAAAATTAGAGCAGAAGTTGAGAAAGAGGATAGAGAACGGAATGAGTGCTCTTGTTATACTTTAATTAGGGAATCTCTATTTAGCCTAGAATTAGAGATTGATAATTTTTTAACATAAAAACCTACACACCTATTGAAATTGAAACCATATGTTATGGGCAATCTAAGAATCATCCTTTAGAAGTTTGATGTCAATTCGAATTAAAATGAGTTTTATAAAATTTCTTTAAAATAATTATAGTTTATTGTTTGAAAAATAAAAAAGGAGTTCTAATTCCTCAATCTAGTTATTCTTACTGTCTATGCTAGTAAGATGTGTGAGATTTGGTTTTAGATTTATATAATTTTTTTAACTTATAAATAAATTATCTAAAATTAGGGCCAATTAGGGTCTATTTGACTGATATATTCTGATTTGGTTGAATCAGGCATTAAAATCATATGATGAATTTCAGAGAGGTCTAAAAAACCATCATAAATCTTTCATATGAATTTGAGAGCAACTGAGTTTTCTTAGGTCATTTAGTTACATCATTAAAAATATTCTTCATTAATTAAATTTTATATTTATGGAATGAATTATTTTTGAAATTAAATATAATAGTATCCATTATATTCACCAATTTCAAATAAAATTGATTAAGTATTCATAGAGATATGAATTTCCTAAGTTTTGTTAGATTATTTGATTAATTTATTACATTTTTCTAATTCCTAGGTTAAGAAGGTAGTCTTTTATACTGCTCAAGTTCTAATTGCCTTAATTAGAATGGCAGGATGATTGTGTAATCCATGTGGGTCAAATTATTAAAAACAACCTAATCATCATATTCCTCTAATAACCCTAAAGGAAGAATCTAAATGCATCAGTACACCTCTCATTGGCTATATAATCAAATTCATGCATTAAAATTTAATCCCATAGCATTATGTAGAGAGAGTAAGCATTTTATTAGGTTAGTTAGATCATAGTCATGATTTCACCACATATAATAATGACTGCTAATGTTTTAAACTTTGGTTTCGAACATACTTGAATAAGAAGGAATATTGAAAGCTATGATGCTAAAGAGCTTCAATGAAGTAAGACAAAGTGAATTTAGGGTTTCCTTAAATAACCTCCTTGTTAATCGTTTTATATATTAACAATCATATTGAGTTCATCAAAGCTTAGTCTTCATGCACATAAAGAGGGAGTTAAGGGAGGGAGGGTAGGGAATGCTCTATAGGCCAAGCTTAATGAATTAAGTTGAAACTATGGCCATCACTAGCCATTACTAGCTAGCTAAGTTGTTAGGAATTGCTAAATAGGGTTGGGACATTTATCCATGATCACTTTCAATGCCTAGAATAGATGCATTGGTAATTTGGAATTATAATGCTTTGAGCTCATCAAATTTTATGGGAATATTTGCTTAACTAGTTTCAACAAGCATACTAACTAGGAAAGGGTTCAAGGAGCTTAAAGAGTTGAATGAGTTCCTTAACAGGGCTTAGGAAGGTGAGAATTATATATAGTGGTTAACTAGGGATTTTTTCATTGGATGCACTCTTAGGATATCCCAAGTGCATTGGGTATTCTGGGGTACCTCACTTATTATCTTAGTAAGGATGTAATAAAGTTTAAATAAGTTTAAAGTTATTTTAATGGGGTTTAGTTCCAATAAACTAAGGTTAGTTCATTTGGTTTATATGGTCAAACCAAGTTTGACCATTATCTACTTGTTTTAAATTTGAATTAAATATGGCCACAAGTGACCATAAAATGAGGTAGCCTAACTCAGAGATAATGCCAAAGAATTAGGGTTTAATTTGGATTAAAGATTTTGTTTAAGAGAATAATTAAGCCAAACTTAGGGTTAGATAAGTTGACCCTAACTCGTCAACACATTGGGTGGGTCCAATAGAAGATCTAGGACACCTAATATGTGTTTCATGGTCATGGGATACCTACGGTATGCCACAAATAGGCACCATAGGGCTTGAATAGAGGAGATAATTTTTTAAGGTTTTAGGTTTTTAAGAATTGTCTCAGAGAAATGAAAAAAATAAAATGAAATTAATCATGAAAGTCCAAACTCTAACCAAGCTTACAGCATTGGATCCTTGCCCCAACCTTAAATATATTAAATCCACATAATAAGCTAAAAAACCTAGTTTAAAACTAAAACTACAACTATACTTAAATCACAAATGTAAAAAACATGCATCGAGTCGTTCCAATCATAACAGTAGCATTCAATTTGATAAAAAATCTATGCAAAATGGTGATTCTAGAAATCATAAGTCATAGAAAATATTGCTAGTATGAATGCTAGAATAGTAAGGCAATAAATCAGGAAAATCATTTGTGCAACATTATCAAATTTGTAAGAAGATCATATCAGCGAATAGGTTCATCATTCATCAAAGAAAAATATCTATACAACTATCAGATATTCATAATAATGCAAAAGGTGATATCAATTATGCAGTCATATCGTATAAAATCTACACATGAAGATTCATCAGTAATATCTTATCTTTGTCTTTATTACATTTATATCTTAATCTTAAAATCAATAAAATATTAATAAAAGTGCATGTATTCATGTATAAGCTAAGAAATCATGTTGAACACGTATGCTAAGTAATCATGTTGAACTCATTGGTAAAACTTTGAATATATGCCAAGTTACCTCTCTCGATTCCGCCATAAACATCATAATGAGATCTTAAACTTGTGAAAGTGAGGACGTTGACCTCATTCTTGTATGAGGTCACTCTTAACTCCTTCCTGAGTCCTAAATCCTAGGATCTCCCTAGCTCCTAGCCCTAAGGCTCAATTCGAATCTTAATTCAATCCAACCCCAGAATCCTTAGGCTAAAGACTTAAGTCATAAAGCCCTTCCTAGGTGATTTTTTCACCACCTTGAAACCCAGTCAATTGACATCTGATTTAGGGCATGTCAATTGCATATTAATGTGACATGTCTCCAATGTCAACCCTCTAAATTTGAGCTCATTTGGGGGACTCTAACCCCATAAACTTAATCCAAATCCAAAGGCTGTAAAACCTTCAAATATTTACAGCCCATGCCACTGGACATTCCACTTAATGGAATTTGACCTTTGAGCCTTCCTCAAACCCTTTGATCACCTCTAATGCCTTGATATTGATTTGTCAAACAATAGTCTGCATTTTTTTTAGACTCAATTTGACCCATAATTGACTCGAGGCCAAAATGACCAAAATGCCAAGGGAATTTTTGGACCTTTGGCCTAAACTTGATTTGTTATGACCACCAACTTTGGAGATTTCTCTCTAATGCTTTCAAATGACTTTTGAAACCCTTTTTGACCCAATCCCAGCCTTGGGTCAACTTGGTTGACCAAGTCAAACTAGTTTGACCAAATGGCCTATACACCCCTCTCATCCAAACTCAAGGATCTAAACCACTCCAAATCTAATTGAACCCAAGGGATGACTCCTTTGGGCATCCAAGAGACCCCTCTTGGAGACCCAAGACTTGGGTTCACTTAGGTTAGCCATTTGGCTTGACCCAAGTGACCAAAGAGAGGTCTCTCTTGAGCCATCTCTCAACCTTAATCAAATTGAATCCAAATCAAGGTGCTATTGGGTTCCCCTTGACCTAATGCATCTCCCTTGACCAGCCCAGCCCTTGGGCTCACTTGGGTCAAGAATTAGGCTAACCCAAAGTGCCCAAAACCACTTGGGATTGAGTCAATTCTTGACCTAAGTCAAATTGAACTTGACCAACACTTCCATTGGGTTCCCCTTGACCCAATGCACCACCCTTGACTAGCCCAGCCTTTGGGCTCACTTGGGTCAAGAGTTAGGCTAATCCAAAGTGCCCAAAACCACTTGGGATTGAGTCAATTCTTGACCTAAGTCAAATTGAACCTGATCAACACCCCTAATGGTGGCCCTAGGTCCAACACACCTCCTCCAGCCAGCCCATGCCTTGAGCTAACTTGGGTCAGGTTTTAGGCTAACTCAAAGTAGCCAGAACCGTATAGACCCGAGCCATTTCTGAACCCCGACAAAATTGATCCCAATTTCCACTTGCATTGGGTGCACCAGACCAAGACCCATCTCCCACATCAAGCCCAGGGTCTGGCCTGACCTGGGTTGAGCTCAATTCGACCCAAACCGAGCAGGTTTGGGTCCAACCGAGCCACCAGAATGAATTGGACCTACTCAGGTCCAATTGAGCTCACTCTCGACTCCAGCATCTCCCCATCGACCTTCCCTGGTCAACCCGACCTAAACCCCGGCCGGCGGCGGTCGGAACCAATGGAGAACAGGCTCCGGTGGTCCCCCCAGGTCGATCCTGACCTAAAGCCTTCCAAAGGTTGTGGCTCGCTAGCTTGACACTCACGAACCCTCTAAGATGGTGCCCCCTTCCACCTGGCATCAATCTGAGGCCCCTCCAACTCGATCCCAGCCGTCCGAGCTCGCGGGAGACGGCTGAATAGGGTGGAGCTCCCCAGACCTCTCCATTCGATCCCAGACGATTTCGAATTGCTCCCAGAGCTCTTTCAACCTCCCAGCGTCTTCCTCCAGCTTCCCAGACCGTCCCGTCCACCCGTTCGAGCGAACTCCGGTGAAAGCTCATAGCCTCCCGCTCGAAGTCGTACCTCCGGCCGTCCTCCAATCACGACATCTGAAGGAAGTCTGCTCGCCATCATCTCCTGAAGCTTCCTGATAGAGTAGCTCATCCATTGAGATTGTCTCTTCGGTAATCCCTCCATCCCGAGCTCCCTAGCTATGTAGTTCGGTCAAGTGTGAAGGAAACCTTCACCCCAACGGATTTCCACCGTTGGATTGAAGGTTTCCACTATCCTGATCCTTCCTGTGAAATTTCATCGAAGTTCGTCGGCGTGATCGCCCGGATCACGCCAGAGAAGCTTCACGATCTCGAGTTCGAGCGGGAGGTTGTAGACGTAATCTTGGCCATTGATTCAGATCAACGGTTCGAATTAGATCCCGCGGTTCCGGAGCGCCGTTAATCGTGGCCGTCCGATCCTCCATCCGATGGCTACGGTTAACCCGACCGTTACGCAGTCAGTGCCAATGATTGCCCTGCCAATTGTGACACGCCGCGTGTAAAGCGCGGCTGACTGTGTAATGGCCGGATTAAAAATTCCAGAAAATTCATAAGAACTTCAAAAATTGATATCTCCCTGCACACTTAACCAAATTAGGTGTTCTTAGGCTCATTAGAAAGGTCTCAGTGAGACCTACAAAAGCCTTATGGTCTCAGCTCCTAGTTGCATCTGTGTTGAGCTTAATTTCAATAATAGTGTTTTTTGAATTATTGCATTTGTATCTTATAATTAATTCTCCAGGACTTGAGACTTTGGGAGATTGAATTTGGGCATGTCTCTGACATGTCAAAATTTTAACCCACCTGTTTGAAATGTTTAAGGGCTTCAATTTTCAATTTTGGATTCAAGGGTCATGGTTTGACCCTTAAATACAAATTGAAATTGTGACATATCCAATGGAATTTAGGGTCTGATTTTTTGTGTGATGATGATGTGTAGTATAGGGAGTTTAGGGCCATTGATTTTGCCCCAATCCAAGCTTAGGATAGCTCCCTAGGAATTTTTGAAGGTGACTCAGAGTTCACCTTAGGTGGCTTGGTTAGTCACCTTAGGATATTCCACTTGAGCCCAAATTTGGTGAGCTTAGGCCTTGGGATCAGGTGATACTATGGCCTAAATTTCATCAGGTTTGGAGTTCATTTGGTTCACCAAATAGGAGCCATAGTATTCCCCCTTAGAATTGGCCTTTAGCCCTAATAAAATTCTAATAAATTAATTTTAATTCCCAAAATTCCCTAAAATACTTCTAACTGACCTCAATTGACCCCTTAATCAGTGAAAATTGAAATCACTTTAGTTTGTCTTTTAAATCTATCTTAATTTAATTTTAAGTTAAAACTAATGTTTAATCAATATTAATTAATTAATAATTATTAAAAATCCCAAAAAATCTTTAAACACTTGCTGATCTCTCCTTAGATCACTCCTGATCTTTGGAGTTGATTTCAAGAAGTTTGAGACTCATTTGGGATCAAATCACTAAAATGGCCCTTAAGTGAAGCAATTTAATAATTCCAATAAATACCCAAACTTTCAAAATTCATAACTAATTGTAAAAAATTCCAAATCAATCAAACTCAGTGGCTAATGACTCTAATTAAAATTTAGTATTTTTTTCAAAAATTTCAAACCCCCAAAATCTGGTCAAAGTCAAAAAATCAACATTTTGGTCAACCTTAGGTCAAAATCTCCCTAAAAATATTAAACCTCCATAATTTGGTTAAAACCTAGGACCCAACACCTTAGGTAACTTTAGGTCAAATCGGACCAGAACTTCTAAAAATTATAACTTTTGATAGAAAACTCCAAATTTAATGTGCCACATGTCTAACAACTCATAATAAGGTCTAGAATTTATTAAAAATCTGAAACTTTCAAATTTCTCTCTAATTTTAAAAATCAAATTTTGACCCCCTTAGTTAATATATCCGGATAACCTCCAAAATCTATTAACTCCCTCAAATTCCAAAATTTTCTTAGTAGGCTAATAAAATTCTCAACCAACCCATTAAAATCAGTAACCAACTCTTTTTTATATTAATCCACTCCTTTAATTTCTAACAAATTTAAATAACTTAATCAACCCCGATTGCTACTAGATAACCCAGGCCTACGAGGCTATTAGCTTAGCCCCAAGGAAGGTGAAATAAACTTCACGGCCTCGGTGTGAAACAAAGGTAGTAATCAATTAACTTTTAAAATA
>NW_021318945.1:225518-240756 GCF_001605985.2 Dendrobium catenatum | reverse complement strand
AATATTCTGGTTTGTAATAAGCAAGGCATTTCTGCCTATGGACATTTATTAATTAATTTATATTTGATGTGATGATCTGATTGCCTTTAGGATTACTTGCTTTTACTAGTTTTTTGGCGATTGTATGCCGCTTTTTGTTTTCGCCTGGATACGTGAGACTCGTGAGGGTGTGAAAGTTTTCTACTCATAACCTTAAATGTCTAAAATTTTAGTGAGTCTGAATAACATAGAAATATAACGAATCTAGGGAATTAGCCGGGGATCGACCCCGGGGTCGCATGCATATTTCTGCATTACTCTTTCCTTGCTTTAGATCCTTCCCCGCCTGCGGGTAGAGTCTGGATAGTCTGACCTATGAGGACGAGGTGCCGGACTTGGGGAAGTCCAGTCTTCTAAAAAATTATTTTATAAACCTGTTTTTAAAATTTCAAGCATATTTGATTTGAGGTTGTTAACCAGCACGCATTGCATTAGAAACACACCTAAAGAGTCAAAGTTTAATTTCATAGTCCTTAGCATTTTTGCACCTAGCATAAGTCAAAGGGGTCAATTAGGGAATCTCTAGATGTCGGCCCCAACTCTCCAAAACCTTTAAATAAACCGTCCCTATCACTCTTTCATAAAAGACCGGACTCATATTTTAAATCGATTAGGTGGTTAGCTGACTCCCCAATCCATGCCGGGGTAAATCCAGACCTTGCACTGTATTAATTAGGTTCGAACGACTGTGGTCCAGTGTCCAAATTAGATTTAGGATCCGAGGCAGATCTTTGATTGTAAGACCCCAAATTTTGGGAATATAATCCCAAATTTCTAATAAAATGCTCAACTCTAATTAAAGCTTCATTTCGATCCTAAAACATAAAGCTCAACACTTAGACTAAGTTGGGACACTTCAGGATAGTTCTGAAATCTCAAAGAGTCCCCTACCTTTCCTCCTTTGACTCTGTTAATAACTGCTCAATTTTGATCCATTCCCTGTTGAATTTCTAAAATTCCTCTCTTTTTGATATCACTCTTAGAAAATCTAACGAAACTCCGCCACCATTTTAATCGGGAGTTTTCGTAAGAGACTCTATCTACCTACGATATAATTAACTACGGGGGCTTGCGCTCGTAGGAGATGGTGTTATTTTCCTTCGGGGAGATACATCCTTCTTTGATAAGACTTTGGATGTGAATTCGACGATCATACGTCTTGAATATCATAATTGGATATTTAGTTGAATTTCATTCTGTTCCCTCAGGGCCACATGAAATTTTTCTTTAGAATCCGATCATGATATTCAAGATGAGTTTCATAATTCTAAGCCTGAACGCCGCTCTGAAATTTTATTTTCATCCTTCGGGGTGATATAATTTTTCTAACGGGTTAATTCGACTTTAGAATTAGAATTAAATCTCAATTTTAAAATCCCCAAATAAAACTAATATTTTTCAAAACCTGTTTTTCAAAATTCTACCAACAGAGGATTGAAAACACTTCTCCAAAACTTATAAAATTTTGTGACATAGAGCAACATCATAAAACCCTCTAATATGAAGCAAACTTTAAAACTTTCCAATACAAAATATTTTCCAACATAAATCAACTTTTAAAACTTCTCTCACACAAAGTGAATTTTATAATTCTTCCAACGAATTTTCACCTTTCGTGCTACATGCCACCAAGGAGAATTGTTTCAACAAGCAAATACATGAGTTTGTATTTAATCAAATTGAATTTATGAATGAATCATAAAACATATGAAAGTTTTCGATCTCATTGAGACATATTAAACAACCAAATAATCCTATGAAACAAAATATAAATATATGCATGATAATCCTCACCATATACCCAAAGCTTTCATCCATATGTTAAATATGAACATGTCCAACATCATGTTCCAAAACTAGTAGCCAAGACTTCATCAAAATTTATAAGAGGAAACAAAAGAGCTACCACATTTATTTGTACATTAACTAAAAGTCGTCATGCTATAATCATGAAGAACAAAGTTCTACCAAAACACCCTTATGAACTCATTTGATGTAGTGTAACTAAAATTTTACTTGCTTAACTAAACATGAGTCTATAAGAATTTGTTATGATAAGCCATGCATGAAGCCGAAATATTGCCATGAGATTCATGGAAAGGTCGACAATGGTTAGTTTCCTTAACCAATAAAATGATATACACGAGTTTCAATCCAAAAGTCTCTTTCAAATGATTCACTGCCAATTTATAGCCACAAGATATATAACAACAACATCGCCATTTTCTTTTATAAGCTTCAGGTTCAATTAAGTGTAAGAGAACAATGGAGTAAAAAAAATTCCTAGGATAAAATATTTAAGTAAAAACTTGTATTACATCTTATCTTTCACACAATATGTCCGATGAATTCCTCCATTTCAAACATCCAACATGAGTTCTGCTAATAATATCTCGATCTAGCCACTCATCCAACTAAGCATCCTCATCTATACAATACTTAATTTAATATTATGCTTTTCTTTTAATGACCAACATTCTACACCATAAAGCATTGTAGGTCTCACCACCAATTTTTAGAATTTTCCCTTAAGTTTGAGGAGAAATTATCTATCACACAATATGCCCAATGTTTTCCTCCATTTCAACCATCCAACATGAATTCTACTAATAATATCTACATCCAACCACTCTTCCACCTAAGCATCCTCATCTCTGCAACACTTAACTTAATATTATGTTTCTCTTTTAATGGCCAACATTCTACATCATAAATCATTGCAGTTCTCACCACCATTTTTTAGAATTTTACCTTAAGTTTGAGGGGAATTTATCTATCACACAATAAACCTGATGGATTCCTCCATTTCAACCATCCAACATGAATTCTGCTATTAATATCTCCATCCAGCCACGATACCACCTAAGCATCCTCATCTCTGTAAAACTTAACTTAATATTTTGTTTTTCTATTAATGTCCAACATTCAACACCATAAAGCATTGCTGCTCCCACCACCATTTTTTAGAATTTTTTCTTAAGTTTGAGTTTGAGGGAAATTTATTAATCACACAATAAACCTGATCTATTCCTCTATTTTAACCATCCAACATGAATTCAACTAATAATATATTTATCCATTTCAACCATCCAACATGAATTCTACTAATAATATCTCTATCTAGTACATAATTACTATGAACAATAGACACATGATATTAAAGAAAGAAAGATGGATACCTTCTCAAGCTTCGATCGGATCCGACAAGAGGAACGTCATGGAAGGAGCCAAGCAAGTTCACGGTCAGAGGGTAGATGGTGGCAAGGAAGTGTCAAAGGAACGACGATGAAGAATGATGAAAAAATTCGAATTTGATAGAAAGGAATGTTGTCGAAGGAGGAGACATTAAGTAACATCATTGAAGGAAGCGGTGGATATACACGGTGAGAGGGGATACTATGGTTGCAAAGACGAGAATGGCGAGGATGTGTGACTTCAGATACAAGAGGAAGGAACATCGTCGAATGAGGTGATGCCAAGGGAACGTCATCGATGGAACTGTCATGGGCGCAAAAAATAGGAGCGAATGAAAGAAATGGCTAGTCCGCCGGTTTAGATTGGGTTTTTTAGTTGGATTTATGGCAGATTTATGACGTCAAATCCACCACAAATTTGATGTGGATTTTCCACCGCAAATCTGCCACAAAAATTACGACGGAAACTTCTGTCGCAAAAATTGTTGTACTTTCAGGGAAAAAAACAGTCGCAAAATCCATTGCAAATTCGCCGCACATTGCTGACTTTCCTGTAATGAAAATACTTCTATATTATCCGCAAGTGCTTCTTTAGATGCATGATCTAATATAACTTTTCACACTTCATCATCAATAATATTGGTTGCAACAAAATTATTCCCAACAAGATAATGGCATATTAAATTTATTGTGGCGCTTAACGGATAATATTTAAGTGCTCCAAAGCTCGTAAATCGTAACTTCAGCTGCTCTAGATTACTATTTGTCAGGATTTTTTTTTTTTTTTTGGACTATTTCGATCTTCAGTATACGTAGGTGAAAACTACTCATTCACACTCAGTTGCACATTATGCACGAGCATTATCATAGTCAAATTTCAACTCAACTTTATTAGTACAATACTGAGACAAAAAGAAAAATCACCCTACAAATTATTAAAATTATGAGCAATTATAAAAATTACCTAATACTACCTAAAATTAATTTAATTAAAAATAGTCAATATATCAATAAAATAAAATTTATCAATCATAAAGTATGAAAATTTAATAGAACTTGTAAATACTAATTTTATTGCACATGCATTAAACGCATGTGAATAAAATTTTATAGATAAAAATGATATTATAAAAATTTTAATTATATTTTATTTGATAAAAGGATAAAATTATTAATTTTATCTCTATAAATAATTTCAATTATTAATAATATTAGTAAAATACTGAGTAAGAATTATAAGTAGTAGGAGAAATAGGCAAAAACAAGAAGGCTGCATTCATCTTCATCATCATAAAAAAAGGCAAAAACAGAAAGGGTCATATGACAATGAATCATCACAATACTACTAAATGTTATGTTTATGTAACAAACTCGGAGCCTTTCAAACATGTCATACCTTAGAAAACATAAAAATATTCCATAACAGCCATTAGCAACGAAAGGCTACATTCTTCATCATCATCATCACTAACTACATCTAAACTTTTTACTCAATAAATAAATCATCACAACACACTACTAAATGTTATGTTTATGACACAAATCTCTTTTAGGTATCTTACAAAGTATTGCCATGGATCTTTATGCTCTATATAAATATTTAGATATGGTTGTGGTTGTGTTCATTTTTGTGAGTGTGTGAAAGAGAAAAAGAGAGAAAGTGAGAGAGAAAGAAAGTGTGTGTGTTTGTGTTTGTGTCTGTGTGTGTGAGAGAGAGAGAGAGATGGACATGCACATGAAAAATTCATCAATCAATACCAGACTTACCAGCTGCTATACAATTCATCCAATTGCAGCGTTCTTAGTATCAAGAACTTAATCGATCTAAAATAAAGTTAATATGTAAGTGTTAAAATAAAGATAACATGCAAGAATTATAATGCGAAAAGAAATCTGGTAAGAACTCTCAAACTCATCCTAATCAATTTATAGTTAATGAAATACAAAAAAAGATGTGTTTGGAACCTACAAATGCACTAACTAAGCATGTATCAAATTACTTTTAATGTCTCCACCAAAATTATCATAGTGAAACAGAGCCTATGTGACGTTGAGAGTTGTAGTTACATGACAGGCGACCAAATCGAATTACCTAATATTGAAGCTCAACCAAAATATGATTGTAGGATAGAAAATTTAATGCAAATTCATCCATTTTCTACTTCTAGAAGACATGTCAAACTCACAACTGCATAAAATAAACACTATTGCACAGATTCGGTGGAGAAACCCTTACTTAAAGCATGAGGCATATCATTACTTTCCAACAAAATTTCATTTCCATGTTATATATGACCAAAGATATCCAAAAGGGAATCGCATTTGTATTCAATACTAAAACATAAAAGAATGCATAAATATCTCCTATCGGCAAGTGAAATCATGTGTTTGTATGTTAAGCATATGATTTTGCGACATAAAACAAGAGCGATATCCAAAGGAGACAATCTATGTCGATCTTCACGAGAACCTTACGATAAAATCTGCACTAATCCCCCACAAAAATCAGCCACGAAACCATATAAAAGATGTAGGGATTCTTATACAAGAGCCATGAATGACTCATCCAAATGCCACAAAGATCTCCATGTAAAAATAACGATAAAACCTCCCAAAAATCTGCACTTATTTCTTACAAAAAACAGTGAGAAAAGCTTACAAAAACTGTAGGAATCCTTACCAAGAAGCGATGCAAGATCCATTCGCATGCGATGAGAATCCTTATGTAAAAACAGCGAGAAAACCTTAAAAATCTGCACTTATTTCCCACAAAACCAATGAGAAAAGTCCCATAAAAGCTGTAACAATTTTCACAACAAAGCAATGACAAATCTACCCAAATGCCATAGGTATTCTCATGTAAAAAACAGCGATACAACTTCA
The DNA here is from genome assembly GCF_001605985.2 of Dendrobium catenatum. Classification (NCBI taxonomy): domain Eukaryota; kingdom Viridiplantae; phylum Streptophyta; class Magnoliopsida; order Asparagales; family Orchidaceae; genus Dendrobium; species Dendrobium catenatum. The sequence goes on along the minus strand of NW_021318945.1, from coordinate 234,640 downwards.
AATTCTGCACCAAAAACAGTGAGAAAACTTCCACAAAAGCTGCGGGAATTTTCACAAAGAAGCAAGGAAATATCCTCCCAAAGGCCATAGGCATTCTCATGTAAAAACAGCGATACAACTTCAAATTCTGCACTTGTTTCTTACAAAAAAAACAGTGGGAAAAGCTTACAAAAACTGTTGGAATTTTCACAGTTAAGCAATGAAAGCTCCACCCAAATACCATAGGATTTCACATAAAATTCCACAAACTCATATAAGCATGAAGAAAATTCATCAACTTGAAAAGGATCAAAGGATCCTACAACACCAAGCTCAAAAATCCTTTGCAAAGCTCAAAAAGAACTATTCAATGTAACTCATGCAGCCATGTATCGAATCGAATTGAACTCTTAAATGGATCTCATGAGCATGTATAGCTTTCTCTGATAAATTTTAACTTTCCAGTCATATGCTATTTAAATATTTCAAAAAAAAAAAAAAGTTTGTAAACATGCCACTAGGGGAACGAGAAGACCCACAACAATTCATACACTAGGCCATCTTTTCAATACCATGAAATTCGTAAGCTCACAATAATGCTTTTGCTAAGGGCAATATCTCATGTCATAAGAATAAACTCAAATACAGGTAAAGTAAGGCATAGAACATCAAAATCCAATCCGAGGGGTATAGCAACAACAACCAATAAGTAAAAAAAAAAAAAAAAGATCTTACCACATGTACCCTTCCTTTAAACCATCAAGAGAATCCCAAGATATGTCAGTTCTTCAACCGTGAAACAAATCCTTCATATCTCCAACAGAAAAGCTCAAGGTAGAGAACCACTATTCTCCAAACCAGCAAAATTTCTCAAATAAATAATTTAGCATTTCTTCTTTCGTTTTGAAAGAACTTTAGGCGATGAGTTGGAAGAAACTCTCCCATAAACAAGACTATCACATAAAGCTTCGATATAAGCAATGTAATTAAGATTTTCTTTTAGAAACATTTCATCGAATAGCTAATGTGCAATATTTACGATCACCCATAATCATAGAAGTGGAGAAAAAACTTTCTACACACGTGATTAAGATCACTACAGCACCATCCACAAAAAGATCATTAAGACTTTAGAATAAAAAAAGAAATAATCATAGCCATCCAAAACTTACTATAGCACTTCCAAAATGGATTGCTCAAGCTCAAATGCACAGACAGAGACATTAATTTACGCCAAGACATAGATTCAAAGCACAGCATTTAAATCTTCAATGCTCGACCACAAAATCATGTAAAAGTGAATTGAGAATTGAGAGGGAAGTAGAGGGAATGAGAAAGGAAGAAGAAAAGAACGTCAAGAGAGAATTTAATTCCAGGCTTTTGTTAAGCTTAAATCCCATTTTCCTTTCCAATCTTCCCATTTGAAGTTGACATGAAGAAGTTGCATAAGTGGAAAAAGAGGTAGGAAGAAGGAGAAGAGAAAATCTGGGAAAGGAGGGGAAAAAGGAATGGAAGAGTGGAAGAAGAGGTAGAAGGAGAGCAAAGAAACAGAAGAAATAAAGGAAGAGGTTACCTGCCCTAGAGGAGGAGGAATTCACTCAAAGGAGGTCGGCAAATCCGGCGTCTGGCTGGGGGGCGTCGGGTTCCTTGCGAGCAGAGAAGGACGGGAGTTCGGGCTCTTCTGGCGAGAGTCAGAGGGGTTTCGGTCTAGACTTCCACTTGGCTTCGTAGGCGAGAGATCGAGAAAGGGAGATGGAAGAAATCGGGGAGTTCCGCCTGGGCTGTGCGAAAACTGAGAGGAGGCCAGCCGTCTGGGCGTCTGCGAGCAGGAGCGATCGAGAGAGGGAGGGGGCCGGTGCCAATGAGGGAGCCGAAGGCTTCCTCCAAGCCTTCTAAACATCTTTCGATGCTCTGCTTCTCTCGAAACACCAAAACCGGCCCTGCGACCTTCTGCTCCCACCAAAAGTCGTTCGAAAATCACTCCTTATTCGAGGCTCACGCCACTGAATACTGCTACAACAACGGTCGACTTCGGATTTTGGGTAAATGGGAGCCGTGATGCTATTACCAGATTTAGAAAATGAATCAAATTAAGTCAAAAATAGATTGGAATTTATTTAGGATTAATTTGGGCTGATTTGAGTTAAGTTTGGATATAGATTTGATTCAAAGTGGCTTGATTAGAATCGGGCTAGGTCCGATCAATTTAATCAAATTAAACTCAAATTGGAATCGGATCAAATCGAGCTCGAATTGGGCTCGACGAGGACTAATTAAGTCGATCGAAAGCACTCAAGGGCACTCGAGCGAAAATCGAGATCAACAAGGATATTATCACTCTAAATGCATTATTCTTCCCTCTAAACACCTAACAACAGAGTTTTCTCCACAAATTATCATTAAAAAAATAAAAACTAAGCAACCAAACAGTGATGCCAAACGGAAATGATAAAAAGCTGCACTTATCAAAATTAGTCAAGATTGCATGTCATATACAAGTTATTTTAAAAGTTTAGTTTCACTCAAAAGTATTTCACCTATCAAAATTTTCTAATACATATAAGATTGTAAGTATTAACGACAACCCATGTATTATATTTGATTTCAATCTTCTTTCAAAGTCACCATATTTAAAAAATCACAATTATCTTATCATGCAACTGGAAATATCCATCACAAAAATTTTGATGCGTTAGGTTAGTAATAAAATGACCTGGAAAAAAAAAACTTGCAATCATCACAAAAATTTCGACTGCATTCTTCTCCTGTTAGCCGGCATGGTGATCTGGCCGGAGACTAGGAGAGAGGAGGTGGAGTGCGGCTCATTGGAGTTGGAAGAGATGAGGGGTGGCTGAGAGAACCTGCAAAACAGTTAGAAGAAGCAAGAAGGAAGATAGCAGAAGAGGCTGTGTGGGAGGAAAAGTATTTCCAGTATCGTGAAAAGAAGCCTAAAGGCATAGTACATTGCTTATATATATATATATATATATATATATATATATATATACTTCACGAATGATGAGCATTATTAAAATATAATCATTTGATACACAAATTAAAACATACCAAGTGCTCGTTCATCAGGAATAAAACCCATCAATAAGGATCAGAGCAAATTGCTAAGCAAAACAATATTGCCACTAGAATAACGCAGCTCATAAAATGCACATAATCACAGGATAATCACCTCCAACAACCGCATTTCAAAAATAAGAAAATCAAATACATTAGCTTTACACAAATTAGAAATTTTGCAATACATTAACTAGAAAAGTTATTTTCATGATTTGATTTCTAGCTCGCAATAACTAACCAAAATCTCACAAGGAAAAAAGTTAATCACAAATCACAATGATAAACCGTAACAGGTAGCAATGGAGTAAAGAACTCCACTACGGGCTCTGAAATTTCGCGTCGCGGCCTCCTTTGTCTTCGAGGGAGTTTTAGCGAATTATGTTTTGAAGTAATTTTTTAGAAGGCAAATTGGGTTCGAAATAATAACAAACACCCAGATATATCACCCTCAATTTACGAGGACTTTAGATCCAAGTTTTGGTTCCCTATAGGCGCAAGCGCCTATAGTTAATTACCCCTCTCGATAACGAGTGAGAACTTTCGATTAAGGCTAGTCGTCAATCAGATACGTAGAGATACGTGTATCTGGCAAATAGTAGCATCGCGGATTTAGGTGTTTGAAGGTTTAATATTTTAAATTAAAAATTTCACCATCTTGCACTTAAAGCTGATGGTGGGCGAATGGATGATGGACTCGATCAAGATCCCATGGTTCTTTCATCTCGGCCATCATGGTCCATGGCCTACTTAATCAGAGAAGGTAGTCGACCCAACTCGACGGAAGGATCCTTGTCAGCAGCCATGGGTTGCGTCATCCAAGGGTACCTTATAGACATGTGGTAAATTTTGCATAAGTTTAAAAAATTGAATCCAATTTAGCTAACAGAGGGCTCTATGCCATATCGATTATGTCATATTAATTCATATATCAAGGATTTAGTGTCATTGGGTTCTTACGTGCTCTAGCCATGATCGTAATTTAGTGGTGTCATTTGACGGCAAGCTTCTAGGTTCAGGGTCTCCTGTCGTAACTGCTTACATATGATGCCATTTGGCGTCAAAATCACTGATTATAGAACTTGTGCCACATTTTTTCTGGCAATAGATTGTTTGAGAATGAATCCTAGTAATATTCTCGATCAGACATTAGCACTTTGTGAGAAGAAATGATATTTGAATTTGTCCACCTCGGCAAACTATTGTGGAAGGTTGATGTGTTTTCCTTTAAGAGTTTAATGATTGAATCTTGATTTTAAATATTTCAAGTTTTGATATTTTTGGCATTTTGGATTTTATGGGCATTTGGAAATTTGGGGAGTATTTTAAATATTTGAAATTAACCCTTCCATTTGAGATTTATGTTCAACACGGTCACATTGCTGTGCATAATACTAAGTTAAGTGTGGTAGAGATGAGGATGCTCAGGTGGATGAGTGGCTTTACCCTTAGAGATAGGATACGAAATGAGCATATACGTGAAAAGGTTGGAGTAGCTCCAGTAGAAGACAAGATTAGAGAGAGTCTCCTTAGATGGTTTGGTCACATTAAACGGCGGCCTTCCGATGACCCGGTTAGGAGAGTAGAGGTATTAGATTTGAATTATGTTAAAAAAGGTAGGGGTAGACCTAAAAAGACTTGGTTATAAAATATTAGGAATGACCTTTCTTTATTAGATTTAAACGAGAATTTGACTTTTAATAGGACACAATGGAGAAAAAGGATTCATGTAGCCGACCCCACATAGTGGGATAAAGGCTTGATGTTGTTGTTGTTGTTGTTGTTGGAGTCACTAGCCCAGTCTGCATCAAAATAAGCAGTCAGATGGAGAGAGCTGGCAGATAGGGGAAGTCCAAAGTGAAGCGTTCCCTGGATGTATCGAAGTAAGCATTTGAGAGATGTGTAGTCCTCATTAGTTGGGTTGTGCATATGTTGGCAGATGTTGTTGACAGCAAACGCTATGTCCGGTCAAGTGATAGTGAGGTAGTTCAAGGAGCCAGCCAGACGGCGGTAATGAGTGGGGTCTGGAAAAGGTAGAGCAGCCGCCGAATCAGTGGGTGGTTTGGGAACCATTGGTGTGGCTACGGGCTTGCTATGTTGTAATCCTGCAGAATGAATGATGTCAACAGTGTACTGAGACTGAGTGAGGAGTAAGCCGTAGGACTATTTTTGAACCGTGATTCTCAGGAAAGTGCTGATTTCTCCCAGTTGTTTGAGTGAAACTCATGATGGAGCTTAGTGATGAGCTGCTGTATGATGGTAGGATTATTGCCGGTGATCAAAAAGTCATCTACATAAATGAGTAGATAGATCTTGGAGGCATCCCGTGAGAAGCATAGTAGGGACGGGTCAGCCTTGCTGAAGGAGAAGCCGAAATTAAGAAGGGTGGATGTGAATTTGTTGTTCCATTCCCGTGGAGCTTGTTTGAGGCCGTATAAAGCTTTGTGCAGCTTACAAACGAGATGGGGTTTGTCCCTATCTATGAAGCCGGGAGGCTGTACAATGTAGACATCATCATGTAAATCGCCACGAAGAAAGGCATTTGAGATGTCAAATTGGAGAACCGGCTACTTGTACTGAAGAGATAAGAGAAGTAGCACCTTTATCGTTGGCATTTTCGCCACTGGGATAAAAGTCTCGCCGAAGTTGATGCCAAATTCTTGGCCAAAGCCCTGAGCTACAAGGCGTGCTTTAAAGCGGTCCACCTCACCATTTGGTTTGTGCTTTGTGCGAAAGGTCCACCTGCAGCCTAATACTTTGGTATGAGGAGGAGGATATACCAAAGACCATTTATCTTGCTTTTGTAAGGCTTAAAACTCCTCAGACATGGCAGCCCTCCAATGAGGTGATTTGATGGCTTGAGTATAGGAGGAGGGTACATGGTTTGTGGAGTGAACAGTGAGAAGGTCAAAAATAATTTTCGGACGGTGAATACCTGCTTTAAGTTGGGTTTGCATAGGATGGGTGGAAGGGATATTAGGTGGAGGTGGTGAGAATGTGGTGGTAGGTGGGGAAGTGGCATTGGATATGGGTGAGATTGGGGAGACAGGGGAGTTGGACGGTGAGGGTGTAGCTGTTAGAGGTGGAACCGAAATTGGTGAGTGAGTTAGTGTGGTAGTTGGAAGGAGAAGATATGGAGGGAAGAAGGAATGGGAGATTCTGGGAGGAGAATGAGAGGAATTTGTAGTGGATAGGGAGGCATATGGAAAGGAAGTTTCATGAAAGGTGACATGGCGGGAAATGTGAAGTTTCTTGGTTTGAATATTAAGATAGTGATAGCCTTTATGAGACGGAGAGTAGCCTAGGAAAAGGCAGGGTTGTGAGCGAGGGTGAAATTTGGTGGGTATGGTGGGATGTATCCAGGGAAAGCAGGGACAGCTAAATGTGCGAAGATATGAGTAGTTGGGTGGATGATGATAGAGGAGCTGGTATGGTATGTTATTGTTGCAGGCCTTGGTAGGCAGCCGGTTGATGAGATAATTAGAGGTGAGGAGAGCTTCGGCCCAGTAGAGGTGAGGAAGATGAGCTTGATGAAGAAGTGTTCGAGTGGTGTCCAAGAGGTGACGGTGCTTCCGTTCTGCCATTCCATTTTGCTCGGGAGTATATGGACAGCTGAATTGATGATTGATGCTGTGATCAGTTAGGTACAGTTTGAATGTATTACTAGTGAATTCGCCGCCGGCATCCGAGCGGAATTGTTTAATTTGTTTGTTGAATTGATTGAGTATTAGTTTATGAAATTGTTTAAATTTGGAGAGAGTTTCATCTTTAGTGTGCATTAGATATAACTAGGTAAAACGGGTATGGTCATCCACGAAAATAACATAAAATCGATAGCCATCTGTAGAAGAAAGAGGCGAAGGACCCCAAACAACCGAGTGTATTAAATCAAAAGGTTCAGTTACACGAGAAGTAGAAAACAGAAAAGATAACTTGTGGATTTTTGTCATATTACAGGACTCGCAAACATAAGAAGGTGATGGACTGCAGATGGACGTGAAGAGACGAGCAAGATGCTGTTGACTTCCGATGTTGGGATGTCCAAGACAGGAATGCCAGACGGTGGAGTTGGACGCGGAGGTGTGAAGAGCGACCGGAGGTTTGGATGATGTAGAGGCGACAGAGTAGAGGCCGTTATGGTTGGGTCCACGGATGAGCGGTTGGTTTTCCGTAAGATCCTTAATGACGAAGCCATGCTAGTCAAAAGAAATGGAATAGTTATTGTCAGAGGCGAGTTTATGAATTGAAATGAGATTGTGAGACAGTAGGGGAACGTGGAGTAAGTTACGCAGTAGGAGCTTACGGTTGGAGTCGGGGAGTGGTAGTAGGCCCTGACCGGTGTGATGGATGGGAAGAGAGTTGCCATTAGCTGTGGAGATTGTTTCCGAGCCGTTGTAAGGGGACGAGTGCTGCAGGTTGTTGAGATCTGGAGTAAGATGCGTTGATGCACCGGAGTCAAGAACCCTCTCGTTGGGGGAGGTGGGATGCGAGTTGGTCAGGAGTGCTGTCTGAGGCGTATTTGAGGTGGTACCATAATTTGCATTGAAGCGGTGCCAACAGGAAGAGGCGATGTGGTCTGGTTTGATACATATCTGGCAGGTTGGCCTTGGAGAATCATTTCGGGCGGTGGAGGAGTTTGGCCTGAAGGGAGCTCCGCGACCACGAGATCCACGGTAGGAGGAGCGACCACGAGAGGAGCCACCGCGATTGGTGTACAGGGCAATGGAATCAGCCAGAGAGCTAGAGTCGCGATAAATGTTTGTCTGCATATGGATCTCCTCACTACATAGCAGGTTGTACAAGATGTCAAGGCTTAAAGGAAGTTGACTTGTTCGAATAGAGGTTTTGAAAGGATTGTAAGATGGCGGAAGGCCATTTAAAATGTGGAGGATGATTTCTTCAAGGTCTAGAATGGACCCGGCAACAGCAATGTTGTCAACTAGAGACTTGATTTTAGCCAGATACTGCATCATGGTTAGGTCTTTCATTTGAATGTGATACAGTTCATTCTTGAACTGAATCACTCAGGAACGATTTTTTGGCTGAAGGCGCAGCTCCAAGGTGATCCAAATGTCTCTTGCGGTGGAGAGAGTGAGGATATATGGCAAGACCGCTGGTGAGATCGTCGACAACAGTACAGACACTAGATTCTGATCTATCAAGTTCTAGAGCCGAAGCTCGTTTCTTGAGGCGGTGGTGGTGGTGGGTTTGGGACTGCCACCGGTGAGATGCCCTTCATATCCGTTAGCAGAGAACAGTTAAAAGATTTGTAGTCGCCAGATCGAGTAGTTATCACTGGTGAGTTGGTTGGAGATGATAAGCTTGAGGTTGTTCATCAAGAACTTGAGAGAGGGAGGAATGGCTATCTCGGACATCGCCGGAGGGATTGTGGGAGGCGACGCTTCAGTTGAGGATTGAGTTGGTGACGAGTCGATCATGATTTTGCAGAGGAAGCAGCTTTCGGATGAAGCTCTGACACCATGAGAGAACCTGCAAAACAGTTAGAAGAAGTAAGAAGGAAGATAGCAGAAGAGGCTGTGTGGGAAGAAAAGTATTTCCAGTATTGTGAAAAGAAGCTTAAAGGCATAGTACATTGCTTATGTATATATAGGAGGATTACTCCCATGTGCACATGGTGCCTTTGCAATATGATGACCATACTGTTATGTGCAGGTGATGGCAGAGAGGTGAAAAACAGTAATGATTTAATATGGTGTGGTATACCGCAGTGTATATGAGTCCTAACAGTGGCTAGCGTCGACGCGCTGCTTGTGTGCGACTCCAAGAGATGTTAATGGTATGAACGATCATGACTAACATCACTCCTGTGACAAAAGAAGCTTAAAAAGCAATGGCTCCCGTGGCTTCCGATCTGACAGGAGAAGAATGCGAAGAAGCTCCTTTTAGCATTTCTTTGAAATGAATGGTAGTTGAGCGGAATCGAAAGAGGCACGAAATCAGGCAACGTGAAGAAGAAGAGTTTAGGCTGTGAGTGGGATCCAAAGAGGTGCTGATGTGTATTACTTCATTATTCATTTTTGGAAGAAACGAAGAATCGGAAGATCCAAGCA
>NW_021318945.1:223213-225418 GCF_001605985.2 Dendrobium catenatum | reverse complement strand
AACATCCATCTTCAGCAGCTACTCCTGCCTCAAACCATTCCTCTAATGCTTCTAATTTCGTAATATGTAAAACCTCCAGCAATGGAAAGGCACGGTATTTATCATTCCCATTAATTTTACTTTCGAGCCATTTTACTTTCGGCATGTCATAAAGTGTCAGAAACTTGAGGAAGGGAAGTTGCCCGAAAGGAGGAAGAGTTTCCCACTTCAAGCAATCTGTCAATAAGATTTTCTCTAGATTAAAGATCGGATTGACATTGTTCATCCATATTGCAGACTTTGCACCCATGTATCTCTTTATGCTCAAATTTCTTAGACATTTTGGTGGCAGAAGGTTGTCGAGCACGTTCTCATCTAAATCGGAGTTTGTCGAATCATTGCTACTACGACTCCAACATAAGGTTAAATCTGTGAGCCTCCTCTTGACAAACAATTTGGAACTACAAGCCTCCTCAGCATCCTTAACATTTTCAAGGCAATTGATTCCTAATTTGCAAAGATCATTCATATTCTCCAACTCCCCAATTCTATAACCACTCACATCTCTAAGATAAAATATATACAGTTCTGAAAGAGACTTTAGCTTCCCAATCCCATATATTGATGAAATACAATTCATGGGAAATTTCATGTAACGCAAGTTAGAAAGGTTATTAATGTCACTTGGTAAAAAAACATTAACTTCAGGATGGATTGGCCCCTTTATCTGCTCATAGATTATGTATTGCAAGAGATAGAGATTACTTAGAGATCTTGGCAACATAGTCAAAATATAACCATCAATCCTTAAGTATCGAAGATGTATCAAATTTCCAATCTCCTCAGGTATTATTTTCAAGCGTTTTGAAGTCCATATGTATAATAAGCGTAGGAATCTTGATGCTTCGAATATTTCAATGAGTGTATTGAAAAGATCATGATTAGAATCTTCATAGAACAAGAAAAGAGAATGCAAATGTTTCAACTTCTCAATCTTTCTAAAGATGTCTGGTTTTGCATTTAGAACAGCCAAGTGTCGAATAGTCTCAGAAATTTTAAGAGATGACTCTTCATAATCCACAAGTTTACAGCATACCTGGGCAAAAAATTTAGATGCTGACTCATGTATTAAATCATGCATCTTGTAGTTATATCCGACCACCAAATCGTCATCTTCGACCTCAAACTTGTCAAATAAAGCTTTTTTGACTAAAACATCAAAATACCTTCCTCCGATATCCTCCATAGTCATTCCTTGAGACGGCTGAATGAAACCCAATGCAATCCACATTCGGACTAAATCATCTTTATCAAACTCATGATCTTCTGGGAACATACAACAAAATGCAAAAAAATTTCGTAGATGATTTGGTAGAAATATATAGCTCAGTCTTAAGATGGAATGGATAGAATTCTGATCCAATAAATTGCTTTCTAGAACTTCCCTCCAACGCCTTGCATCCAAGTCAAGAGAATTTAGAAGGCCGCCAATGACCTTAGCTGCCAACGGAGATCTTGAAAGCTTTTTAACTATATCTTGAGCAATGACTCTTAAATTTTCATGATCATCAGGGGAGTTCTCTACGCCAGCAAATGCATGAGAGTTAAGCAGCTCCAAACACTTATCTTCCTCTAGGCCCTCTAATTTAACTATTTCCTTCTTCTTTTTAAGAACCTTTGCAAACATCAGTGCAATTGAGTCTGTTCGAGTTGTTATCAGAATCTTACTACCAAAACCACCAGAAGCTAGAGGGGCGAGCACATCCTCCCATTTGCTTTTATCCTTCTCCTCATTCTCCTCCCAAATATCATCCAGCACAAGTAAGAACTTTTTGGACATAATCTCAGTCCGAAGGAAATCTTGAAGTGCATCAAGTGTCTCCAAACGAGGCCTCTCTTTTTTAAGAGATTCCAACATATCTGCAATGACTTTCTTCACATCAAAGTTGTTGGAAACACAAACCCACATTTTACGATCAAATTCCTTTGTAATTTCATCATTATAAACATGTTGCAAGAGAGTTGTCTTCCCCATACCACCATGGCCGACTATAGATAGAAGAGAAATGTTTATGTACAACTCAGTTCCCCGATGCTCATTTGATGGATTCCTCAGCCACTCCGTAACAAGCTCCTTCTCCTTTCCCCGCCCAATGAGATCATTTTTAGGCAAGGCTCCCGTTTCACGTGCTCCGTGCAGCTCAAGCTGCTGCTTCTGATGCTCCT
>NW_021318945.1:210808-221710 GCF_001605985.2 Dendrobium catenatum | reverse complement strand
ATTTATGTGCCTCCGTTAAAATTTACAAGTCTTTATTAGTTTAATGGGTCTCTACAAACTAATTACGTCTCTCCATAAAGTTGTCAACATTACGACGGCTAATTCCTAATTATTTTTACCCTCCTCAAAGCCCTATTATGAAAATTTATAATTAAACAAAATTAGCATATTCGAGAGAATATTTTATATATATTATAATTTTTTTGGTAAAGATATTAATATGTGATTTATAATATTTTGAATTATAAACATATTTGTAACCTATATCAAAATAATCTCAAATCCTTTATATATCTATGTTATAATTAAAATGCCTAACTATAATAAAACATAAACCAGGCCATAAGAAAAACCTTTCACCTCCAACTACAAAATATTTCAGACATTAAAGTAAAAAATTTAAAGAAAAAGCTTATTAATTATTGGAAATCACCTTGGATCTCTTGTTATACATTCTCACTTCTTCACCTTAGCCTCATTTTATTATTTTATCTTTATTTTTAATTACAATACTTAGCTAAAAAATTACATGATAAAGGCTTAAAGGTGATGCTCTTATCCCTTTAAAAAAAGTAGATGATATGATTCCCCTTAAAGAAAGTGATTGTATAGGCATCTTGGCCAACATGGAGAAAAGGAATTTTTTAAGTATTACAAGAAATATAGGTGACTTAAAGGTGATGCTCTTATCCCTTTTAAAAAAGTAGATGATATGATTCCCATTAAAGAAAGTGATTGTATTGGCATCTTGGCCAACATGGAGCAAAGGAATTTTTTAAATATTACAAGAAATATAGGCAACTTATTTCACCTAGGTGTGAATGTAGGTTCTATGAGTCAAACTGGATAAAATTTTTTGGTGGTTAGTAGTGGCGGTCAAACTGTCGGTTTAACTGCTGGAAATATCATTGATATTTAGTGAATTTTCTATATACTGAGAGACCACATCCTTTCGTAATTAACATAATTAAATAAATCAACTCCTAAGTTAGCCCAATGGGCACGCTCAAACTCTAGTAGGCATAAGCAATTGACAACAGTTCAGTGGTAAATGCCACCAATAATAATAACATCAATCCTTTTATCCAACTACCTGGTGTTAACTATAGAATTTTTTATGCTTGATTATATAAATTTTTAATGATCAGATTGATGAAAAAGGGAAAATATGTGTATGCAAAGATGTTAAGAGAAAATTAGAAGTGATGAACAATAATCCATAGCATCTTTTTGTGGCATTTACGTTTATAACAACAAAATTACACTTATTTATTAAACTACAAATAGTGTGCTTCTATTTACAATATTATCCTCAAAATATTTAGGATCTCAGCAAAATTACCTTTTTCTATTCTCAATCATTTATTAAATTCATAATTATTTGATAGTATTATGAATAAATACTCGGAATTATGAATTTGTTTTAATAGATTAAAAGGAAGCTTTCAAAAATAAAAATGTCAATAATACAAAAAAAAAAAAAATATCACAATGCTTTTCACATAAAATCATACGTTGATTTAGGGGCTCTTTGGTTTGTTGAAAAAGGAATACATGAGCTTACTTTTTTTTTCGAATTGAAGTAAAATGAATGAATTGTAAAGTCTAAAAAAGGCGATGGTTGGAGGCCATAGTAGTAGCGGGTGGTGGCCAATGGTGATAGGGGCTGATAGAGGGCAACGACGATAGTGGCTTTATTTATTACATGTTTCCTTAACCTGATTACATCATAGAAATATGGGCACTTTCAATGAGAAGATTAAGGCTTCATTTGAGACAACTTCTTTAATACTTTCTAAAACAGCTTTTTAGTATAAGAATCTCTTGAATTAAAAAATTTATACAAGAAAGCTGCTTTAGAAATTAGTAAGAAAATTATCCCAAATGAAATCAAAATCTCTTCAAGTCCAAAATTATCAAAGATAATCAATTAGTTGGGATGAATCTGCTTCATTGATGATTGATTTGTGTGCAAAATTGAGATTTTATCAAGTTCTCCATTTGCTAGTTTTTTTCCTTTTGTGCTGCAAATTTCATTCACTGCAGAATATAATATTATTTCTTTGATTTCTTATTCATTTTTAAATTTTTGTTTCGTATAAATGAAATGTTTTTTTTGCATCAAAAGTAATAAATCTTTGCTTAAATTGAAATTTAGGACTTGTTAATTGTTAAGCATTTTTTGTGCTTCTCATAGTGAACCCAAGATCCTAAAACATCCAACATTGTAAAGTTCAACTAAGGTTTTATTTGAGACAGTTTTTTTTTTCTTTCTAAAATAATTTTTAGTACAAAAATTTTGAATTTAAAAATTTTGTACTATGAAGATGTTTTAAGAGCAGTAAGAAAGTTGTTCCAAACGAAGCTTAAGGTTCAACTTGGACTACTTTCTTATTGCTTCTTAAAGCAATTTTGTAGTACAAATATTACTAAAAAGCTGCTTTAAGAAACATTAACAAAGTTGTCCCAAATGAAGGTTCAGATTGAACGCAACTAGTTCCACAAAAATTTGTATTTTAAATAAGTCTAAACAAAGTTATAAGGGAGCAGGCTTGTAAGCCCTTCACAAAACCAAGAAAATACATACCTTGCTTATTTCAATAAACTAAGGTCTCATTTGAGACAGCTTTCTTAATGCTTTTAAAAGTAACTTTCTAGTACAAAAATTTTTATTTGGTTCAAGAAACTTTTATACTAAAAAACTATTTTATAAAACAATAAAAAAGTTACCCCAAACAAAACCCGAGTTAAAAGGCCAAGCCAACCATTCAAGGCCCCTACAAAGAACTCCATGAGCAACTCAACACCACGAACAGGGCAAGGTGAAAGCTGGAACCTCTCATTTTCCACAAGTAAAAGAATTCATATAATAAATAAGAAAAATCTCAAACAGAGCCACAGAAGCATTCCCTACAACAGAAAATAGTTCCCCATGCAGCATTTCCTCATGAAGCATTAGAAAGCATATTTAGATTTAAGTGAGAATTTAACTCTTAATAAGACACAATAATGAAAAAAGATTCATGTAGTTGACCCCACGTACGTAGTGGGATAAAGGCTTGATGTTACTATTGTTGTTGTTATACGAAATGATCAAGATTATCATTACTATATAGCAATAAATCCCACAAACCATACGATATTAAAATCATGTATGTATTAAAGAATCAATCTTATTTCAAACCAGGAAGATTAACTATAAAAGTGATTTTGGCTAAGGTAATTAAAATAAAATTAAAGGTAATTAAAAATAAAGAATTAAATGATCTTCATAAAATTTTTATTGATCTTGAGAAGACAAATGTGACACAAGAATTGGTTAACTGCACATCCAAAAAAAAAATTTGTCTAAGGTACAATGAAACTATTAAAGATAAGCATGATGAAGCATTAACTAGAATCAAAAGTAGTTATGGGGGAGCCAATAATTCCCAATCATCATAAGATAATAAGGATCTTTTTATTTATTCTTTATGGCGACGTGGAGAACCCAAGCTCAATGTCATATGACTTATTACATGCTATTTAAAGATGTCAACAATTTTAAAGGTGAATGTGTGGCCTTAACGTGAATGAGTGGAAAGTTAAAGCATTTGATAAATGCTTAAAAGATCATAAGCTTATGATAATGCAACAAAAAACAAGGATATGATATATAATATTCTGGATGTTAAAGTAAGGCAATATTGCAAAAAGATTAAGCGATACAAATTTGTAATCAATTGACGTGTCTTGGGTTTACAACAAAAGAATTGAGAAAAAGATAACATAATTTCAAGAGTTTTAGTTGAGTGGTTAAATTTCACAAGCCCCAAAAGCACTATGTGATGTGAGATTATTGTAGTGACTTGAAGATAAATTTTACAAAACAACAATAAGACTATTGTCCTATTAGAAAACCAAATTTATTGGGAAAGAATTATCATAAACGCTCCAAAATATATTTTAAATTTAAAAATATAATGGTTGAGAATTATTCAATGATTTAGCTTATATTTTAAACATTAACTACTACAATAAAGTAATTTAATGTGACTATTATAAATTCAGGTCAGCATTGGTATGGGCTCCAAAAATTCGGCCCCAATCTCCGCCCGCACTGTTTGTATGTTTTTTTCTTCGACAAGGGAGTTTTAACGAAATTAATTTTTGGGGTAAATTTGGAAGGCAGATGGGTTTGTAGATAAGATACTACCCAGAGATTTCGCCCTCATTTTGCGAGGACTTTATGATCTGAGTTCTTCTTTCCTATAGGCGCAAGCCCCTATAGTTAATTACCTCTCCCGGCAACGAGAGAGAAGTTTCGATTAAGGCTAGTCATCAATCAGATACGTAGAGTATACGTGTATTCAGCATATAGTAGCAGCATGGGTTTGGATTTTGGGAATGGTTGAGAATTTTTGAGAAGTTTGATATTTAAAATTTAGAATTTCACCATCTTACACTTAAAGCAGATGGCGAGGGAATGCATGATGAACCCGATCAAGATCTCATGGTTCCTTCATCTCAGGCCATCATGGTCCCTAGTCTACTTAGTCAGAGGAGGCAGTCGACCCAACTAGATAGAAGGATCCTTATCGACATCCGTGGGTTGCTTCATCCAAGGGGATCTTGTAGACATGAGGTGGGTATTTGTCTAAGGGGAAAAATTTGAATCTACCTTGGCTAATAGAGGGCTTTGTGCCCTATCAATCATATCCTATTGATTCATATCTCAAGAATTTGATGCCACTAAGGAGTGTATTGGTTCTGGTCATAACTGGTATTTTGTGATGCCATTTGGCGGCAAAACCACTCGATTTAGAGGGCCCGGGTCATAACCCTTTATCTTACGATGCCATTTAGCGGCAAAATTACCAGTCAGAGGACACGTACCACGTCCTTACTGGTAGGAGATTATTCAAAAATGGATCCTACTGATATTTTTGACCAGGCATTTAGCTCTATGTGAGCTGAAGTAAATTTCAAATTTGTCCACCCCGGTAAACTATTACGGAAGGTGGATTGATTTTACTTTAAATATTTTGATGGATTATTTCAATTTTAAATATCTAAAATTTGCATGATCTTTAGGATTTTTGAATTTTTGGGAGCTTTGAATTTTGGGAGTATTTTGGTGGACTTGAAATATTTGGAATTAACACCTCCGATTGAGATTCACATTCAACACGACCATCATCGGGGTGACTTTGAAGTGACTTCTATTCAAAAACATTTCTATTTTGTGGATTAAACTTGTCAACTCTGTTGAGCTGTCATTAGAGGATCGGGTTTCTCTGGCTTCATGCCTTTGTTGGTGAATTTTCTTTATTAAAGACCTTGAAGGCCTAATGTGAATATATAAAATAAATAAGTCGGTCGACTTCATGGTCGCATATTTATCCGATGGTTTAAACCCTATTTAATCCTATTTACCTGTGTAAGAGGATTGAGTTTTGTAGGCTTTATGCCTTAGTTAGTGAATTCTCTTGATTATAGGCCTTGAAGGCCTAATATGAATGAATTAAAATAAATACACTGGTCGACATAACCGTATATTTATTTGAAGGTTTGAACCCTATCGACTCCTATTAACCTGCATAGAAGGATCATGTTTGAACTTGAATTCACTTATTGACCCGTGCAACATTTTTAGACGTCACGTGTGTACCAAAAACATGCTCGTCGAGGCTCATGTGGGTTTATGATTGCACTTATCCCTTTATGTACCTATATGTATACAAACTATTGTGCGTGTACTTTGAAAAAATTCAATTTTAATCAACTTTATGGGAAACTACCATTTGAATGTAGCATTTGATTTGATGACTTCTACACGCCTTCTGTCCGCTTGTATGAGTGTCACAGATCTGGTGGCATGGCATAGTAGCTTATAGATTGGATTGTTCACTACTTTGTACAGGTAGACTATCGTGCACTAATGAATCTCCTACTTTTGGATACATGTGAATTGTAGTGTTGTCACCTGGTTGCAATGAGATATTTCATTATTCTGATACATACTCCATTTTCTCAGTCCCAGGAGGCTCTTCTTGACTTTGAAGTCAATGACCACTACTTTGGAAAGAACTCCTTTTAGGATCTTTAATGTGATAGACTTGTTATTTTCGGTGTCTGTGGAAGTCAGAACTATTTTCTTTCTAAGTACAAGACCAAGAAGAAATTTTGGAACACCATGAAGTTTAGTTTGAATTTTCTCAAACATCTATTTCATTCTTCCAGGGGGTGTCCTTTTTTGTATATCAAGTTGTCTTGATACTTAATATACTTTGCAGCATTTTAATCACTATTGTTATAGGTGATACTTGTACTTGTATCCACAAGTGGATCATTGTGCTTATGATATACCCACTGTTGTTATCCACAAGTAGTTCATGTTAATTTATAGGGGCCCATTGTATTCACTACGACTTCCTGGGGGTGTTCGTAGAGGAGCCATTTGCACCAATATCATATCCATCTTTCACCAATCTCAAGTGAATTGAATAGTTATACTTGTTTGTATGGACGGGTTTTTCACTATCAAGTGTTGGAATCACCATCTAAATTTGCAGACATTTGTAGGGATTGTCGTAGGAGTCTATCATATCTACATCAAGTCCACCTTTGTTGTTCATAATTAATTTGCGATGATGGGTCCACTATTGATCTCCACACTACAGGAAAAACGCGTGTTACCGGATGAAAAAATTCGTCGGAAAATGCCCAAAATCCGTCAGAAACAAGAATTTCCGTCGAACTTTCCGGTAAAAAGCCGGAAAAGCCGTCGGAACATCAGCAAAAAAATTTGTCGGAAATATCTCATAGACATCCGTCGGAAATGCGCCAGAAACGCTGCCGGAAATCAGTCCGCCGGAAAGCTGCCGGAAAATCCGTCGGTAATAGACAGTTTTCCTGTAGTACCAGTGTCACCTTCCTCAATCAACAGGAGAAGCTACTAGTGTTGTTGTAGTCTCCTTACATATGTCTACAGGATAGCCACCATATTTGTTATCACTTCTTAATACACTATGAGGGTGTTTTCTTTAAAGTTAAGCCTTCATTTGCATGCCATTTATGTTTGAATACTTTCTGCCAATAGTCCTTTGCTTGTATCAAATACTTATATTCATTTGAAAACATAGGATTTTTTTAAATTTTAATTGCATTAAGGTCCGATTCCTTTCAATCCATATTGAGTTCAAGTGTAGTTTGAAGTTCTCCGTATTTGTTTCTATTGCATCCAAGTCCAAGTTCAAGTGCATAAGTTCGTATTCAATCCGGTTCGAGCTCAAAATACATGTTCAAGTGCTTGTTCAGAGTTTTTTTGAAGTCCTTGCAAGTTCAAATATATGTCTGTATTGATTTGAATTTGACTCCAATTTGATCTTATTTTATTTTGGTTTCATCTTTTATTCATCATTTAGATTTTATTCAAGTTCAACTCCTCAATTCCACTATTCATTTGAGTCTAAATTCTTGTTCTTTTGAGTTCAAATGAAGTCTGAGTACATTCTAGTTTTCACTCAAAATTTTAGCAGTCTCCCGGCATCTCCCCCGTTTAGGAGAAAACTACGAGAAACTAGGCCTTTCCACCACACGTAATAAAGGCGCGTATGGTAGGTATCTTCGAACGAGGACACCGCGGCTGTGATCTTTCTTCCCACCACGCATAATAAAGGCGTGTATGATTAATAACTTATAATTAATTATAATTAATTAAGACAATTAATTAAAATTTATCATAAATAATTAAAATCATAAGTTATAATTAATTATAACTAAATGATTTTAATTAATTCTAATAAATTATAATTAACTGATAGTAATTAATAATAATTAAATTATAATTAATTAATTAATTAATTAAAATAATTAAAAAATAATTAAAAATAATTATTTATTTAATATATATTTATTTTATTTTATTATTTATTTTTGAACCTCATGATCTGGTGGATTTAGAGGATTTAGCCGTGGAAGCGTATGGAAGGAGAAAGTTAGCTTCACAGCCACGATCTCCTATTCTTGCTTCCCATAAAAATGTGTAGCTTCCGAACCGACAGGATGGGAAGGCCGTCAAGGGGATGAAGTCGACCAGCCACGAAGGAGTCGAAGAAGAAGCGTGTGTAAGAGCGAAAGTTACCTTCACACACCGCGAGCTCCCATCTTGCTTCCGATCCGATCGGGAAGGGGAGTCGTCTAAGGAGCGAAGTCAAATAGCACAAAGGAGCCAAAGGAGCAACGTGAAGGGGAAATGTTAACCTCATGGGTAGCGAGCTTCCCATCGCTGCTCAAGATCAAAATGGCGTAACTTCCAATCCATACATGAGGGTAGTCGAGGGAGCAGAGACATCATCACGAGAGAGCTGAATCCTTCCCTCTCTAGTGTATTTAACGACGTGCGCAGGGGCGGAATCAGCCTTTCATCTTAGGGGGGGCAAAATTTTCTTATTATAGACAAATATTGATGTTTAACTACAAATATGCATATAAATATATTGAATCTGCTTGAATCACATTTTGACCAAGCCATATTCACTCGAAATCAACTAAACAAAAAGTTCAGGTTGAGATATTGGCATATAACTCAAACTTGGAGTTCATGGATTGTCTTCTAACAATGTTTTTGGTGATGTTCTCATTTTCAAGCTTCAGAAAAATCTCAAAATTTTCAAATGTTGTCTACTGCATGATTCTCTGCTAACAATGAATATTTCTGATATCATAATGTGAGATTTCTCTCCAAATTTCTAACCGAAGCAGGAATTATCATCAAAAGAAGTCAGGTAAATGCTAATTAGGGCTTCTGCAGCAGTTTTCTGTTACTACTTATGTTAAATTCCCTAGCTATTCTCTCTACAGATCAAGATCAGTGCTAAAGCTTAGAGGAAAGTTGCAAGGGAGATCAAGACTGCGCGTGCCTTAGGGCTTATGCCTTTTACCATTCTATGGCATATGGGTAATTTTATGATAATAAAAAGGGAGCAGTTGGACTTACCGGAGCGTACAGAGCGTGAGCGACTGAGCGCAGAGATGCCGAAGAAAAATGAAGTTCTCGCATCCTCCAAATCCGAGTGAGCAAGCGATTGATCAGCGCAGAGAAAAACCACGAGCAGCGATGTCGATTGACGAGCTCACGACGACTGACGGGATTCAAGCATCGAGCAGAGAGAAGAGAACCTAGGGCGCACAGGCGGAGTCTCGAGCAAAATGAATCGGGCAGAAATGCCAAAAACAACGTTCAATTTCTAACCTGCTGAGGGGCAATTTACTAAAAAACCCATCCTTTAATATAGATTTTAATTTTTTTAGGGGGGGCAATTGCCCCCCCCCCCCTGGATTGGGCGTGGTTCCGCCCCTGGACGTGGGAGTCAAGTGGGTTCGTACAAGTGACATAGGAGATGTGATGCTAGGTCGTGTGAGGTATGGCGCCAATAAAGGGAAGTCGTGCGAGGCTCAGCGGATAGGTACACACAATCCTCTTTTTTTCTTTTTTTTTTTTCATTACAGGTCAACAATTGGTTAAGGAAGAAAAAGGTATGGATAGATAGGAATTTATATAATTTCCTTTTAAAAACTATCACTTATACTAATTGATGTAGAAAGAGATGATTTTATGCCCATTTGTTGAAGATTAGATATGGCCTTTAACATGATAATTTTCTTAATCCTCCTCTTCCTCTTATTTCCACTCTTCAACTAACACTTCAGATGTATGAAGATTGAAGAGAACTGTATCTCTTAGTTTCTTGAAATTTTGGAATTTGAGATAATCAAAAATGTTATTTATGTAAGAGAAAAAAAGAAATCTTGAGATGCATGTTTTGCAAGAAGAGAGAACCAATAAGAATAAAGAGGGGTGTCGTACATTTATGAGGACAAACTTGATGGATAGAGAATAAGAAACTCCATTTCAAAACTCATTCATCGTATGATTAAATCAAATACAATCGCTTAAATCCATATTTCATGAATTTAAATAAAATTATGATTACAAAATAATGGGCTCTAAAACTTTACTCCCCAACTCTATAAGAGAGTTTAGATGTTCAGAGTCAATTTTTTAGAAGACATATGAGGTTGTAAATAAAATAATACTGGAGATTTCACCCTCATTTTATAAAAATTTCATGATTTAGTTCCAAATATTTCATAAGAGCAAGTCTCTATAATTAATTACTACTATAAGTGATGAGAAAGAGCTTTTGATTAAGGCTAGTCGGCATAAGAGAAAAACTTAGCATATAGTAGTAGAAATTTGATTTTGGATTAAAAATTTACCATCATAATCTTAAAACAAATTGTGAGACGAAAATGAAAAACCCACTATTGGCCTCCCTTTTGGCGTTGGTCACTTGCAGGGACCTTGTTGCATATTTTGTAGATCGATCCATATTCTTGCACATTGCATTGACGTGTCTGATGAAGGGTCAAGTTGCATATTTTATCTTGATTCATTATCAGCCTTAGGATTTACTCATTTCAATCACATGTTACCCTCGATTTTGTTCTAAAATGTGTGATCGGGTCAACGCCGATTTTATGTATATTTTATGTGAATTTGAGCCTTATATGCATATGTTTGTTGCATACACAAAATCTTTTGATTGGGGCCTCATTTTGTGAAACGGAACATATCGTTGTGTCTTGGTCATTGAGATGGATCAAATGAGCTCATTCATGCTCGAATCGAACGTCATTTAAAACGTGTCGAGGAGAAATTTGTGATCCAGTTTCATAAGAAACCAGAAACTGGATTTACATCATCCGGTTTCTTAAGAAACCATTTTTTACTTTATATAAAATATTTTTAAAATTTTATATTTATGTTAAATATTATTTTTAGATTATCAATTATTTAAGATAAAAATGTTAATATTTAATAACTTTTAATATAACTAATATGTTTAAATTTTTTTA
>NW_021318945.1:197944-209119 GCF_001605985.2 Dendrobium catenatum | reverse complement strand
TTTTTTTTTTTTGAGGGGGGGCAATTGCCCCCCCTAACCATCAAATGGTTCCGCCAGTGTGCTCGGTATTACTCAGTATTAGTCTTCAAAGAGCGGTATTCCTTGTTATTGTCAAACAATACCGAGCAATACCGAGCAAATACCGAGCAAAAACCGAATAACTCAGTGATGACCAAACGTAAAGCTGCGCCCGGCCAGAGGACCTAGTAAAAGTTCCACCTATGGGGCTCTCCATCTCTCGATTAGACACAGAGTAGCTCTCCCCCTATCATTTCTCCTTCACACGTAGGAAGCCACCCCCACCCATTCAATTGCTCCTGCTTCACTATGATGACTTTCTCACCATCCAGATGGACCTCCAATCCAGCTGATCGAGCAACCTCTTATCGCCATTCCAACTACTTTGACGAAGAGAAAGGAGAGTTGGTTGCTCGATCTTCTTCCATCCAAACAGAGAGAAAGAGCTATTTTCTTTTTGTTTTGTCTTCTTTCATTCAACTATGTGAATGAACAAAAGCTTGTGAAGAGCAAAAAAAATCTGTAAAAAAAATGTATACATTTCTAACATGTGTATTTTGCTTTTATTTGTTCTCAGTTGGCTGTAACAAGGAAGAATGCCAATGACATTGGCCGTAGGTATTTGATTTATCTACTAAAATCAAAATGAATAAAGCAAAAAATAGGACTTAGGATATATGTTCGGGTTAAACCGATCTTGTTAGTATGAATGAATATTCTATGGTTTACTTTTATATTTCCTTAAAATCGAAATGAATAAAGCAAAAAGAGGAGATATGTTCAGCTTAAATCAATCTTGTCAGTATTTATGAAAATTCTATGGTTTACTTTGGTTTATATGATATCGATTCAGGAATGCATATTAAAAAAAAAAAAAAAAACTGAAATGAAAAGTTTCTTGGAGCATGAACAAGTCCTATGGCTTGGTTTGTATCAATAGATGTTGCCCCGATACGGATACAGCGACACGGATATGACACGATACCGATACGGGACACGTCGATTCTTAAAAATACAGGATATGAGTACGGCGCGGACACGAAATTATAATTAATAAATTATACATAAAAAATAAGAAAGCAATGAAAACATAATATTTGAAATTACAAAAAAATGAAAGTAACATCATTTGTAGCCTTTGTAACTTATAAAATCAAAATAAAAGCATTAAATGTCTAGTACAACAACAAAAGCATAAACATAAATTGTCTAGCACGTGAAATTTTAACTATTCAATAGAAGAAAAGATATGATTATCTTATTTAGTGGTTTGTCTTTAAACTTCTATATCATCTTCAACAAATATCATAGCTTCTAATTCAAGCTCATCAAATCATAGCAATTTCTAATATTCCCATATCATCAAGAGACTCAAATCCATATCGAAAATTAGAGAACCTCGCTTACCGCCGCGGAAGTAAATACGATGGGTATTTTTTTCGATTATTTTTTTTTTCAATGGACACACGTATCGCGAATACGCATGTCCTTTTGAAATTAAATAATATTTTAATTGGATATAGCAAAGCCGTATCCGTCACGTATTGGTGTCATATCGGAGGTGTATCTGTGTATCGGTGTATCGGATGGAACACGCCTTCATAAATAGGTGTGTCGGTGCAACATAGGTATCAATTGAGACCGAATATTCGCATGTAAAAATCTGTAAAAAAAAAAAAAAAAAAAAAAAAGTGAACTAGTTTATAGTATTGTTTCATGTGGTATGCAATTCAAAACTCCATGTATAAATTTTGAAGAAACATACCATTCATACACTCAGTTTGCTTAGGTGTTACATAATAGTTTCCTTTTGCTTAGGTGTTACATAATAGTTTCATTTTGCCTTTTGCCTTTAATTGAAGAAACATACCATTGCATAAAATGGTGTTTAGTTATAAAGTTTTGTAAAAGTATTTATACTCTAATAATTGAGTGAATCATAGTTTAAATCTAAATTAAATGTGTATGATTTGAAAAGTCACCAATAGATTCATTCCCATTAACTGCTTAATTTCTCATATACTTTTATTAGCCTTTCATTCTAACGGCCCTATCTAATTGCAAGGCTTTATCAAAATTTTATTAACACAAATCTATATTGATAAAATCAATTGAACTCAGAACTTAAAGTTCTCGCAAACAAGGGCGAAATTTCTAGAGACTTTCTTATCTCTTACTTAATTTGCCGTCTGAAAATTTACCTTACTTCTTAAATTTGTTAAAACTCTTCTCGAATCAACATGTAGAGGTTAGGGTGATAAAACATTTTGGAGCCCACAAATACCAACAGTATTCTTGATTTAACCGTGCGTTTTTCTGAGCAGTAGCCATCTTCTTAAGTTAAAAGCAGTCTTCTAATTTTTAACTTTGTATATTTGAGAAATGACCTTCTTTTAGTTAGTAGTGATTGTGAAGGTGATATTGATATGTAAGTTAGTTTGCTTTTATGTATATATCCTGCGATTGTGTTCTCTTTTTGTACTCTTTATTTGTGATTTTGAATTTACATAATTCTCCTTGGCCTATTGGTTGAGGCTTAGGCTTCCAACTAAGAGGTCCAGGGATCGAGTCTATGTGTATGTGTTGTGTGTGTGAGTTTACCTTAAATGGCCTAAATGTCCCCCCAAAAAAAAGATTCTGAATTTTGCAACACTTTTCATTAAGGCAGTATTTTTCTTAGGCTTCGTTTGAGATGGCTTTCTTTATGTTTCTTAAAGTAGTTTTTTAGTATAATTTTTTAAAATTTTTATATTAAAAAGCTGCTTTAAGAACCAGTAAGAAAATCGTCCTAAACGAACCCTTAAACAAACTGCAACCTTCAATTTATCAGCTTTAGAAATCAGACAGTTACCTCAGCTTCAGAGTAAATTCTGATATTGAAGCGTGGTTCTTAATTTTTGTCTGAACAAGATGTAACCTTAAATGGTTAAACTGACTGTTCGGCGGTCCAATCGTAAAATGGTTGATGATTCAAAATTAATGAGAAAAGTTTGTATTTGTCTAAGGGTCTGTTTGGGATGGTTATGATTTTTTATAAATGTGATTATAAAATTGTTGTAAGGAAAGTTAGCTTTTTACAAAGTAGTTTCTTGGCATAAAAAAATTCTTGAAAATTGTAAAAAAAAAAATAGTACTTAGATAGAAATTGTAGTTGCGATATGAAAATAAAATAGTAAGAAAGTTATACTAAATAGATCCTAAAATTGATATGTTTGTAAGCTAACTTATTAAAAAGATTAATATAAAATTAAATTAAAAATTAGAAATCAAGCTTTAATAATAATGATGTAAAAAATTAGATTCTTCTATATCTAATAATTTTTTAGAATAATTTTTTTTTAAAACTAAAAAATCTGAACTAGAAAATTGCTTCAGAAAGCAGTAAAAAAGTTATCCCAAATAAAACCTAAATTAGATTGAAAAATAAAAAAGGCGAAAAGAATCAAAAGGAGATTTTGGTTAGAGTGCATAAGATTAATAAAAATGATTAAATTTAAATGACCCAAAGTATGGTCTCCATATTTTTTGGCTTGTATATGCACAATACTACATAAAGTATAGTGGCAACTATATTTATTGAAGAAGATAAAATAGTTAAATTATTAATTTTCTATGAAGTTTACATACATACCACTTAATACTATTATATTTACATATTTAACACCTAAAATTTTAATATTACATCCATACCACCCTATATTATTTTAATATCAAATATACCACTTATATTTCTTTCCTACCACTCATATATTTCATTTCTACCACTCATATTTTGTATGAAAATGAACTATGGGTGGTATTTATGTAATATTAAAGTTTTAGGTGTTAAATATGTAAATAGAATAGTATTAAGTGGTATGTATGTAAAACTCCCTTTTTTTAAATAATGCTAATTATTGATTATTCCATAAAATAGGCGACCACTCGATCAAAAATTTTCTTTTTGGTTGCTTATATTAAGAGTTATTTGTTCACAAATAATAATAGTGAGACATATAAAACAAGAAAAAAAAAAAGTGCGAGGAGAATAATATCCGGGGACGGCCAGATAATGCAGAATATTGGCCATTAAAAGATAAACATAAATTTAAGTGTTGCAGAGATGAGGATGCTCAAATGGATGAGGGTCTTTACACTTACGAACAAAATGTGAGACAAGTATATATGTGAAAGGTTGGAGTAGCTCCAGTAGCATATAAGATTAGAGGGAGACATCTTAAATGGTTTAGTCACATAAAATATTAGTCTTTTGATGACCCAATTAGGAGAGCAGATATATCAGTCCAACAATTGTTAAGAGAGACAAAGGGAGCCCTAAAAGTATTTGGTTAAAAAATATTTTAAACATATTTTTTTAATTAGATTTAAATGAGAATTTGACTCTTAGTATGACGCAATGGAGAAAAATGATTCATATAGTCGAACCCACAGTGAGATAAAGGTTTGTTATTGTTGTTGGCTAGATATATGATGAGGGTAACTCTGCAAAGGGCAACATTTTAAACTGTTGTTAATTAACGTAGGCTTTCTTAGTGCTTCTTAAAAAAGCTTTCAAGTACAAAAAAAATAAGAACATTCCTTAAGCAGTTAGAAAGCCGTTCAGAACCAACCATTAGGCTTTATTTTGGACAGCTTTCTTACTGCTTTTTAAAATATCTTTTAATACAAAACTAATTGAAGAAAAATTTATACCAAAAAACTGCTTTAGAAAATAGTAATAAAGATGCCACAAACAATGCTTTATTTTATGCTCAAGCTAGAGACATCAAAAGATGAAGAAAGTTATTAGATTTTTGCAGAGGATATATGATTTTATTACAATACAATTATATATGTAGTTTTAATTAGTTGTGTGCTATCCAAGTTGAAAGCACCTACTTATATTTATTTATTTAACCTTAACTATTAAAGAAAATGACTATGTATTACTTTAAAAGCTTGTTAATGCTTTATTCTCTTTTAATCATGACATAAAATACTAATTTATTGTGGAATATGTTTTTCACAAAAAATCTAGGGTTTCCTATGGATTATTATTTGTCCTTAAATACCCCGCTGAAAATGTTCTCTAGTTAGCCAAAATCCGTTAAAAAAAAAAGTAGGCTTCGTTTGGAACATTTTTTTGCCACCATTTTTTCATTGTACTAACAAAAAATTTTATAATAAAAAGATGTTTTAGAAAATAGTAAAAAACTATCTCAAATTGTTGTTGGGATGAAAATAAAATACCACAATAAAACAACAAGAAAGTAGAAAATATTTGGAAAGTAAATACCACTAGGATTTCAAAATTGAGAAAAAAAAACACGAAACCACATCATACCAACGAATCCACTATAAAAATGAGAAGAAATAAGTACATATCTCTTTCTCTCACTCTCTCCTTACTTTTCTTCTCTCTTACACCGTTCTCGCACTCAAAACATAACAGAAAGTCAAATTAATAACACTAAGGGACAACCCTTCAGAAAAACGAGAAAGAAACTATCCAATTTGTCTCACATGCTGCAACACCAATTTGGAGCGTTGCAGCACTCAAGCCTCTATCATCATGATGTTGCGGCGTCACACAACAATGCCGCATCGAATCTCTAGTGCTCCAGCTCTCTGCTTTATATAGATC
Organism: Dendrobium catenatum; assembly: GCF_001605985.2. Lineage (NCBI taxonomy): Eukaryota > Viridiplantae > Streptophyta > Magnoliopsida > Asparagales > Orchidaceae > Dendrobium > Dendrobium catenatum. The sequence goes on along the minus strand of NW_021318945.1, from coordinate 203,478 downwards.
AGCATTGGGACGCTTAGGAATACAACGTTGGGGCACTCGGGTACACCCGAATAAAAAAACCATGAAGTAACCAGCACTAGGATTTCAAAATTGAGAAAAAAAATCACGGAACCACATCATACCAGCGAATGATCCACTATGAAAATGGGGAGAAATAAGTAGATAACTCTTTCCTCTCTCACTCTCTCCTTATTTTTCTTCTCTCTTACACCATTCTCGCACTCAAAAGATAAGAGAAAGTCAAATTAATAACACCAATGGGACAACCCTTCAGAAAAACGAGAAAGAAACTATCCAATTTGCCTCACAATGCTGCAATGCCAATTTGGAGCATTGTAGTGCTCAAGCCTCTATCATCATGATGTTGTGGCATCATACACATTGCCACGCTAAATCTCTAGTGCTCCAGCTCTCTTCTTTTTGTAGATTAGCATTGGGACGCTCGGGAAAACAACGTCGGGGCACTCGAGTACACCCGAATAAAAATAATAACGAAGTAACAAGCACTAGGATTTCAAAATTGAGAAAAAAAAATCATGAAACCACATCATACCAGTGAATCCACTATGAAAATGGGGAGAAATAAATACATATCTCTTTCCTCTCTCACTCTCTCCCTACTTTTCTTCTCTCTCACACCATTCTCGCACTCACAACATAAGAAAAAGTCAAATTAATAACACCAAGGGACAGCTCTTCAGAAAAATGAGAAAGAAACTTTCCAATTTGCCTCGCGATGCTGCAACGCCAATTTGGAGCGTTGTAGCTCTCTGCTTTCTGTAGATCAGCATTGGGACGCTTGGGTACACCAAAATAAAAAAATCAAGCAACACCGCTCCCCCCCCCCCCCCCACACACACACACACACACACACAAATCTGTAAAAAAATTAGGTTTCCTTTAGAACAGTCTTTGCCACCATTTTTTCATTACTTAAAAAAAAAATTGTACTAAAAATATGCTTCAGAAAATAGTTAAAAGCTATCACAAATTGTTGTTGGGGATGAAAGTAAAACACCACAACAAAATAAACAAGAAAATAGAAAAACATAGGAAAGTAAAACAATACCAGGATTTGCCATGAAAAAACTCAAAATTAAGGAAAAAACCTCATAGCCACACCATACTAGCAAATCCACTATGAAAATGGGGAGAAATAAGTGCATATCTCTCTTCTCTCTCACTCTCTCCTTGCTTCCTTTCTCTCTTACACCATTCTCACACTAAAAACATAAGATAAAGTGAAATTAAAAACACCAAGGGACACAACCCTTCAAAAAAATGAGAAAGAAAACTCTCTTATTCTCCTCAAAGCGTTGCAGCGCCAATTTGGAGAACTGCGACACTAAGAACCACACTATTACGACGTCACACAACAGTGTCACATCAAATCTTGAGTGCTCCGGCACTATGCTCTTTGTAGATCAGCGTTGGGGAGCTCGGGGATACAATGTTGGGAGCTCGGGTACACCAAAAAAAAAGTGGCCAAGCAAGCATTATAAATTGAACTGATATTTGATGTAATAGTAAACCCAATTGATAAGATTTTTGTAATGGAAAGCTATTTTAAAGAGCTATAAAAAATCGTCCCAAATGAAGCCTTAATCTATGATGGATTAAACTACAAGTAATAACTAACGGACACGACGAAAGTTGATTAATCTCTTTAAGTCTGATACAATGTTGAGGCTCTGCTAGGGTTTCCCCCTCTCAGCTTCCCGCCATTTTGCTTCCTTCTTCTTCTCCCCTCCTCCGGCTCTGCCGGAGGTTTTCTCTCTTTTTTATTGACATCTCCTCCTCCTTCTACGGAGTTTCCACCTCTTCCTTCTTCCTCTGGAGGGTCTCTATCCTCCCCGCAGCGTCTTTGGAAACATTTTTTTGCTCCTTTCGAGCCTTCTCCTTCGGATCTCCACTTCTCCTTTCATCCCTCTGAGCCAAAGATCATTACTTTTAGTGGTGAAAAATTGGCTAAAGGAGCGGAATCATGGAGTCTTAGCATAGTTGGCTACTCTATTGGGAGACATCCTTTTTATGAGGCGCTGCTTGGTGTTTTGAAGAAAACCTGGCCTCTCAAAAGCTCGCTGCAACTGCTTTACCTCAATGATGGTTTCTTCCTATTACATTTCTCCTGTACTGAAGACTTCGACCTGGTCTAGGCTAAAGGTGTTTGGTTCCTCTTAGGTAAGCCATTTATCCTTCAAAAATGGCACCCCAAGTTCAAGCCTAAGAAAGAAAATTTCTCATATGTCCCGATTTGGATCAAAATTCATGATCTTCCTCTTGCTTGCTGGAACTCAGAAGGCATTTCGAGAATAGCAAGTAAAGTTGGAGTGCCCATTGCCGCAGATAACCTGACTACTCAAAGGACTTGATTGACTTATACCAGAATCTGTGTGCTGGGTGGACAACGAATCTACTTACCCAGAAGACATCGCTGTTTCTCTTAATGGGGATGTGGTAAGTTTAAAAGTTCAGTATGAATGGCGGCCAATTCCTTGCTTGCACTGTAAGTCTTTAGTTCATTATTATGCTTCATGTCCAACAAAACCAGAATCTTGCAACAAAGGAAAAGAGAATCCTTTTGCTGTTGTCTCTAATGATTTAAACAATAGAGGTAGAAGTCATAGTAGAATACTGAAAAATCGTAATCATTCTGTTGTTATTCTGGAAAAGCCACTTCCTCAAAATATTATGGTCCAGGTGTGGGATTCTCCTCCCTCCCTTTCAAAACCTTTGCATCCTATTTCTCACACCGACAGCTTGGGTATGCCACTTCTTTACCAACAGCACTCCCCTCCTCCTCCTACAGAAAATACCTGCCACAGACCATATTCATCCCGACTCTATACTGAGTGCTGATCCCCCTGATTCCACATTTATACCAAATATAAATTCCCCTAGCATGGATGGTAATGACATTGCTCAAATCCAAATGCAAGCCCCTATGCCGCCAGCTGGGGTTATCTCCCCTAATAGATTTGAAATTTTACAACAGCAGGAGGACTCTCATTCCTCGTCTGATAATTTGACCATGGATAATAAGTCTGATGCCAGCAAGAACTCTAAAGGGAAGTCTAATCAGGCTTCTAGCTCCATCTCTTCCAAGAAACCAACTAGGGGGAAGCAGGGTAAAAATCCTCCTCCCCATCCCGGTCCATGATGACTTTGCCCAATATAGCTGTTTGGAATATCAGGGGATTTAATCGCCCTGATAAAGTTATTTGCTGTAAAAGTTTGGTTACATCCTTTAATCTGGATATGCTCTATATTTTGGAGAAAAGGATTCATCTTTCCTTTCTTCAAGATCCATTTTTCGAATCCACACATACCATTTTCAAATATGAAAGTAGTTGCTATAACTTTCTCTTTCCTCAACAGGACGTATATGGGTGAAATGGAACTCTAACAAGCTTCACTTTCAGCCATCTATCATTACTCCTCAACTTATTTCGGGTATGATCTCTTTTGGTGGCTTGATTAAGTTTAATTTTTCCTTCATCTATGCCTCAAATAATAGTGTTGATCGTCTTGCTCTTTAGGATATTATTACGCATTCTGCTACTCATACTGATGTCCCCTGGATTTTGATGGGTGACTACAACTGTTGCCGATTCACTTATGAGAAATTAGGTGCCTCTCCTCTGACTTCCAAGAACCTTTCTGATTTCAATTCTATGATTTTTGCTAATGGGTTAAATGATCTCCCTTCTATTGGTTGTAAATTTACCTGGTATAATCAACGGTCGGATTCTCCTATTCACATTAAGCTCGATAGGGCTTTGGTTAATGAAGCTTGGTGTTCTGCCTTTCCTAACTCTTATTATTCTTTTCAGAGTCCTTCTTGATCTGATGACAGTCCAATTATTTTGCATTATGGTTTGTTTAAACATACTAAACATAGATTCCTCTTTAAGAATTTTTGGACCAAATTGGATGGCTATTGCGCTCTGCTTCTTGAGATTTTTTCTAAACCTCAGTCTGGTAATCATATTATCTCTTTCTGTGATAATCTCAAGATGTTAAAAGGCAGTATTCGTAAGAATTCCTGGGCTAATTCCAACTCTATCTCGTCTCATTTAGAGGAGCTTCACAAATCTCAGATGTATCGGATGGACAAACTTCATGAGGATCCTTATAATCTATCCCTTAATGCCTCCCTTAAAGAAATTAATTCTAGAATCTCTGATTATTCTAGCTTGATGGCTGATTGGACTATTCAAAGGGATAAAGTGAATTGGCTAAAACACGATGAAGATGATTTAAAATTCCTATATGCTAAAATCAGGAGTAGAAAATGCAAGAATCAAGTGGTGGGGCATCTTGCCAATTCCACTTCCTTTGATCCTACTTCTGTTGGGGTTCAAAGTGTCATTCAATACTTCAAGATCTTTACAATCTGGTTCCACCTCTCTTGGTGGATATGTCAATTTTTCCTTTAGGAGCTTATATTCCGGATCACCTCATCTGCACTCTTACTGCTTCGGTTTCCATTGATAAGATTAAGAAAGCTATGTTCACTGGTTCTCCTACTTCCTCCCCTGGCCCGGATGGATTCAATTTTTACTTTAATAGATCTAGATGGTATATCATTGGTCCTTTGCTTATTAAAGCTGTTTACTTGTTCTTTACCAAAGGATACATGCCGAGAGGGGTAAAATCCATAGCTCTAGCTCTTATTCCTAAACATAAGCATGCTTCTACTATTTCTGACTTTAAACCTATTGCTCTGTGCAATGTTCTTTATAAATACATAGCTAAGATTTTAGCTAAAGCATAATTTAATAGAATTAAGCGTAAACACACACATAAGATTATAACAGGGGAAAAAACTGTGTTGAATATGATTCTAACATAATAAATCAAACTTACGTAGGTAGGATGAGCAATATATATTCTTCATTTTTGAAGGTATGTTCTTTTCAATTCCAACAGTTAAACTAAGCCTCCAATTCAAACGGATTTAAGCCATAACCAAATACTGAAACGATTATAGTTAAAATCAGATCAACAGACTATAGATTCTCATCACAACCGGAGGATCTGATCAATTATCATACAATAGATTTGAAACTGGATTTGATATTTTCATGTGCAGTGTACTAAAATATTGATGTTTGATGGAAGAATCGCTTAGAAATTAAAATAATACCCATAGATAAAATGTATTCTTACCAAATAAAATCTTTTGCTGATACAGCTGGGCACCATGATTGACACAAATGTAGGCCTATCTGTTTGAATTGTTTCAGCTAAGTGGAGCACAATGCTCTTCTCAGCATCAGTAAGTCGTGCTTTTTTTGAAATGATGAAATCCTTGGGATTCCACTGCTTAGCCAAAGAAACTTCATTGCTGAGGTTCATGGTCCCTTCTTTGATCTCACTTTCTTGTTCTAAATAACCAAATGATCCAGTTAATAAAACTAGAAAACCAAAACTTTCCTTCAAAATTGATTTAAAAATAAATAAACATAAGTTAATTAAACTAAGGCTTCGTTTGGGACAGCTTTCTTAATGCTTCTTAAAACAGCTTTCTA
>NW_021318945.1:181194-196000 GCF_001605985.2 Dendrobium catenatum | reverse complement strand
TTTGTGCTTAAAATGATTAATATTAGGATGTTGAGAGTCAAGCATTGATGTCATTTATCAATCATCGAGAGAGATGACAATGTTGTCAAGAGTCAGGTATTGATGTTATGCAGTAAATAATGGGCATCAATGTTAAGAGGGCATTTATTGTCGATGTTGAGAGGGCGTTGGTCATCCATATTGAGAAGGCATTGGACAAAGATGAGATGTCCAGTTGTGGGTGTAGAAATTGCTAGCATTGAGCATCAATGTAAAGATGACATCAGACTTTGATATGGAGATCGTTCAAAAATGTTGATGTCGTAACGACATTAGATGCGATGTTGAGATGACATCAGGCATTGTTGTGAAATTAAAGTTGTAATCCGCCAAAGAGAAATGAGATTGAGAATATTCGATGAATGGGATATTAAGTGCAGGCGATTGATTTGGTGTTGTGGGTAGGAAATAAGATATTTAGCTTTTTATATTTTAAGTAAAATTTTTAAATAAAAAAATTATATTTAAAAAATTTATTAAATATTTAAGATACTCATGTCAGGCACACATGTCCAATTTATATTTAAAATTTTTTTAATTGGACGCAATTTTGGCGTGTCTGACATGTGTCGAAGTGTCATATGCGTGTCCTATCGGAAACATGTCAGACAATTCAAGCCTCTTTGAGGAAAAGTGTCGGTGCATCACAGGCCCAAAACCCACCTATAGCATGGCCCCACATGCTCCATCAATCCATCAGTCTAGGCCAACCATACTCAGTACCCACGGCTATGTGTCAACTTATTACATCACTACTATAAACTCTTGAAGATCTCTTTAGGCAACCCATCCTTACAAACTATTTCAACACAATTCATGTAGATTTGACCTTCGGTGATCAATTGATTGCATGTTCTGGCAGAACTCGGAAATCCATGCCTCTTACAAGTCTCTTCAATAATCGGCCATAAGAACTTCCGTCCAAGAGAATGAATTTATCTAAAATGGTTTTCAAGATTGTTCTTGGATTCTCTGTCCACTGTAGAAGAACTATAAAGTTTATAATAAAAAAAATGATGGGTTATTGCATTATGTGATTAAATAATACAAAGCAACAAATATCATTTATCACAATAATCCTTAACAGATATTTCTCTTGAGAGAATTGAACATGAACTTGGAGATCATCTAGTAAAAGAAATACATATCGTAGCAACATAAGTCTGTTTGCTAAAAAATATATGTAGAGAATATGGATACGCAAATGATAACAGTGGTTAACAACTAAATTATTCTTATAATTAGTACTAATAAGGGTGTTTAACGTGAGAGTAAGTTTGATATTCTACAAATGCTCCTTGAAAAGAGAAAATGAGGATATAAAATGGATTCAAATTATTTTTCTCATATCAATAATATTTTCTTCTTTGAGAGAGAATTGAGGATCTTACCAGAATATAACTTAATTTACTAAATAACTTAAGTGTGTAATAAGAAGTAATTTTTTTCCAATCTCTATGAATTAATCCTAGTATATATATTTCACACAAGTAGAAGCTTTGGATCATCATAAATAAAGAAAAAGCTACACAAATAACTTCACCATTTTTTAAATTTTATATTTCATCAAAATTCAAGAGGGCAATGAGAATAATTCCTCACAGCAAACCTCCTATCATGTTTGTAGTGCATCGTTTAAAAAATGATTTAAGACTAGACATGCCAAAGATTAAACATACCAAAAATATAAAACTTATATGAAATAAAATTCTAAGAAAAAAAAATATCCGCTTTTTAATTCTTGTACTGAATCAAGACTTTCTCAAGCACATGTTTTTTAAATATCAAAAATAATTTTTCTTTTTCAGAGACAAGAATTCTATAACAAACTTTAACCAATTTCAAAACAAGCTTAACCTTCAATAATTTTCACATAATGATCAACATTATTAAGAAAAATCTCCCCAAATTAAGATGCTATAGCAATAAAAATAAAGTGCAACACAAAAAATAAAAAAATAGTAAAAAAAAATAATTGGTGCAGAATTAATGGATAATGCAAAGATAGATTAAAGGCGGCGCAGAACATACAAAGAAAATATTATGATGCTTGCCAAAAGCCAGTTGAATTTGATATTGGTGAATTTGTCTCTTCAAAGTCAATTCAATGAAAGGTGTACAATGTCTTAGAAAAATAGGAAAGCTGAGTCTAATGTATGTTGGATTGTTTAAAATTATTGAAAGACATGTGACTTACAAATTGGCATTACCAACAAATTTACAAAGAATACATAATATATTTCATAAATCTATACTTTCGAAATATGTATCTTATGAGTTCAAAAGAATTGTGCTAGATTCGATTAAGTTACCGCTAGATTTGAAATATGTAGAAGAACTTGAAAGCATGTTAGAAAAGAAACAACTACGGAATAAACATATCATTCGTACGAATTCTATGGAAGAATGGAACAAAAAGCGAGGCTACATGGGAAAAGGAATAAAAAAAAAAGAGCTCAATATCCTCACTTATGCAACTAAGGTATGACTGCTTTTATTTTCATTTAAATTTCAAGAACGAAATTTTATTAAGATTGCAATAGTTAGCTAGACTGATTCAACTGAACCAGTCTAGTACAACACTTAACAAGTGAGCAGGCAGAGCAGCAAGCGAGAGAAATCAAAGCGAGAGAACAAGCGGTTAGGTCGAACGAGCATGAGCTAGGTGGGATCTAGCTGAACATGCAATTTGTGAGTGTGACACTTAGGCAGGGTAACACAACTCCTCATGCATAGAAGTGTGTTTTAAGGTTTTGATTGGAGGTGGAAGACTAGGATGAAAATAAGTAGGAGGTTCATAAAGGAGGATGTTTGCGGGTGATTTTGTGGCTTCGATAATGGGAATCAAGTAAGAGTTTGTGCATTCGACAGATAGTGTGGTTCATTGCACCTCGATTTCAAACAAAGAAGAAGGCCATAAAAGGAGTTTGGGTGCAATTATGTCTATTTTTAGTCAAGTTGAACGCAAAGGTAAGAGATTATGTGCAGTTACTATTTGTCGAAGGCAAAGTGCTCGACATCGAAGGTAGAAATGAAGGAAAATAGGGTGAGCATGATTCCTACTGAGAAAGAAACTACGATTTCAAAACTATTAATTAACTTGTACAACTTTTCAGCAGGAAAAGGAAGTACAATTATGCAATTACGTGCAACAAGAAGGAAATAACTAGAGGTAATTAATGTAACTTAGTTATACCTAATTTTGACTATTTTTTTATAGAAAATGATATATAACATAATTACAAATATGATTGCATAATTGGGAGACACTCAACATTGTCATTCTCGACATTCAATGTGTTCAACTGTGGGCTCCAAAAATTCAGCCTCGGCCTTTCTTGTTTACACTGCACTAACTTTCGTCTACTTGTTTGCAGGTATTTGTAGCTTGCAGTTGCTGGAGCAGGAGCATACTAGGAGTTAGAGGAGTTTAGTTTAGGGTTTTTAGAGCTTTCTTTCTGTTTTATACTTTGATAAATTTTTTTAAGAGTTTAGGTTTTAGCATGAGTTGTGCATTGTCAACTTAGTGTTCAATGCTCACATTATTTTTTATTTTATTTAAAGCATTTATTTAATTTTGAATTACTTGTATTAATCAATTAATTAATTAGGTTAACAAATCAAAATTTAATTTTAATTTTGTTAATTAAAAGGATTTAAATCAACTATTCAACTCTTCAATTAAAATTTTGAATTTTAAATGTATTTTAAAATAACAAGATTATCTTAATTAAATTAATTAACCAAAGATTTAATTTTAATTACTCGATAAAGTTAACTCCAATTAAAATTAAAATTTTAATTAAAGTTCTCATTATAAAGATAGATCCCAGGAAGGGAGGTTGGGGAGGACATTTGCCCTTTAGATCCACTTGGCTGGATCAAATCAATAGCCGAGGGCTTCGGGGGACATCAACCTCAGAATATGTCTTTGAGCCTTCCAAATGAGCAATAGTGATGTCTCCTACCTTTTCCTTTTATTATTATTATTATCATTATTTTTATTATTATTAATATTATTACTGTTATTATACTAATAATAATAATTATTATATATAAATAACCCTCCTCTTAACTCACAGTACTTCAAAAAGGCAAAGATCGAATCATAGTAACGAATGGCTGAGATAGGGCTTTATTTACACAAGCCAGGCAAATGGGGAGGAGGCGAGTGTGCGAATTGATCTAGGTCTGTCGTGAGTCATCAAATTTAGCAGGACTTGAGGAAGCTAGCACAATTCACATGATGTAGAGAGCAAGCGAGAGCCTGGGAGTTCCAATTGTTAGTTAGCTTGAACATAAGTGCTATCCCTCCATTTCTTTGTTCATTTTACACACATTGAGGTAACGATTGCTTCAACGACGTGGGGAATTAAGGAGGCGACGTGCATGAGCCTGACGTGGGCTTTCCACTTTTTTATTAATTAATTTTAGTTAAGAAATTTTAATAAATGTTAATTGAGGCACCTGATATTGCATCGTTTATTGTTGTTGTTGATATGGCATCAAAGGTTGTTGTTGTTGTTGGTACTGGGAAATAGGGCGCTGCTGGTAGAACTAAGATGTCAGAACTTGCTGGGACTATTGTTGAGGCTAAGCATAATATTGTTTGTTTTGTCCGTTGCCATTATGGTTGTGGTAATGTCCTCCTTGTGATTTCCACCACCAATTTTGGTGTGAATGCTTGTAGTTGTCTTTAGTAGCGCTGAAGAATTTGATTGATTTTAAACTTTGAACTGGCAATTCCTTAGCCTTATGCTCGATGTTTTAGCAGTTGAAGCACTTCCCGATGACCAAGTCACAAATCCTTGAATGATATTTGCCACGATGCACATGAGAATTGCCTTTGGACTTATGCTCCTGATGGCTCTTATATTGCTTATTATGTGAATCTTACGGTATTTCACTATTTATTGCCTTTTGCTTTCTAGCAGCCTTTTCTTCACATGCATTTATCTATATTTCTATATGAATTGCCCGATCAACTAGCTCCTTGAAAGCAGTGCACTTTTTAGATAAATACCTCATGATATCTTCTATCAGTCTAAATAGAAAGTTGTAGATTTTACTTTCCTCTTCAGGACATTTAATGCCACGAATTCTCATTTCCTTGTTACGAAAGCATGCATCAAATTTGATTGGTCCAACTGTCCCATTGAATGTTGGAGGATGAGTTTTTAAGAATTGATCAATCACCCAGTCTAACACCTCTCCATTGCTGGAATGACCTGAGCAGGGGCAGCATCAGGTACTCTTATGACTTCTTAAGGCACTGATGAGGGTAATGATTGAGTTGGTTGTGGTACTTGCTGAGCGGCTTGATTAATTCTAGCACTACTTGAGTAAGTTGAGTATTCACCTCTGTCATCATCGTGATTAGCGCAACGATATATGGATTTGCGATAATAGCACCTCACGACCAGGAGAGCGAGTCCTCTATGAATATGTGTGTCTTCCTTAGCAATTCGAGTGCCATCAATTCCAAAAGCAATGGCAGCATTATTTCTCCTTGGCGCCATTTTGAATTATTAAGTTGATAAATCAAAATAAAATATATAGATAATTACATGTCAAATATATTAGTTATTTCCAGTGATAACTTAAAATAATATAACCCAATAAAACCGTCCTAAGGAATCGAGGAATATCAAATATAAAACAGACGGGCTCTGATATCACTCTGCCACACCCCGGGTCTGGAAGGCATTAAATCCCGGCAACACGGGACACGATAAAGGAATGGAAAAATCTATTTTGTATTCACAAAGAGAAACATGCATATACAAGATGCTATAATATGATATGTATATATATACACACACACACATAAGGGTAAATAAGAAAAATATACTAAACAGTCAATTCATTAATAAGATACAAATAATTGATAATGTCCAAATAATAATAGTTCTGATACAAGCCAAAATAGTAATGTAAATAGAATAAGAAACAGTAAGGGAACTACCCAACCCTCATAGTTAAAAGCATAATAAACTATTACAAAACATTAATACCAAAAAGAATCAGATTATTGCTAATAACTCTGTCATAAGATAATGGTCAACTAAACACGCCTGCATGACTTGTAGCAAAAAGAGACAATGGGTAACTTTGATAAATAAAACTCAACATGAAACTCCTATCTATCAAAGCGTAAATGGCAAGGAAATGAGGCATGCAGTATGAAAAATCAAAGTGTGGAAGTCAAAAAGTATAGTCACCAAAAACAAAGTAGCACAGAGACATGTAATGTTTCCTACAACAGAAATTTAACATGCTATTGTCATTAATGTATGCGTCAAACTACTATCAATGCAAATTATTTTATTGCTCATAAATGCAATCATGACAGGTATCATCTTACCTCAAAATGATGTATCAGACATTTATTGCTTCCAATTCAAGTCCACTTATATTTTCTTATATTTATATATGTATATATCTATTGACGATTTATCATATACCTATCACTTGAAAGGTAAACACCAACCTAAGAAAATCTAGTGATTTATTGTAGAGTCATCACTCTGGGGGACCCATCCATCCCGTCTAGCCAAAAACAAATAAGGTTCTACCGACATCAACACAATCATATAATGCAAATGTTTTTACAAAAAAAAAAAAAAATCAACATGTGTTAAATAAATCAACATGAAATATCAAAATTTATATAACCAAAATGATTTACAATAAAAGCATCATGTACTGCATTAAATAAAGCTAAAGAGTACAAATTAAACTTTTCTACAGCATGAACTATTTAAATGCTAAAGCTCGTATATCAACAAATAAAATAAAATTATTTCTACCACATGATGATTTCAATGTGAGCCATAAATAAGATTTATGACATTCATAATACTAATAAATATTAAAAATAGAACTAGCAACCTAAATAATTATAAAAAAAATTATAATACAAATATCACGTATTACGCCCCTAACAAAAAAGGATATGTCTATACTAAAATTAATAATAGTTACTAACCTCTACGCAAAAAGCCACTAACTTTAAACCATTAGATGCTCAACCAACAAATCTTCGAGGATAAAAAATTGAAAGTCTACAAACTAAAAAAATCTTAATTTAATAATCAGGATAACACTAAAAGGAACACATGCTTGAAACATAAAGATTATACAAATTGATGTTTGCTCCAAAAAAAAAAATGGCACGAATGCATAAAATCCTACTTTGCAATCGTAGGAATCCATTTTTCTTAAGTCAGATTGCAATTAACCAGATTCCTAAAAAATGGATACTAACAAATTGGAGCAGTAATAGAGCATCATTACAAACAACACTAATTTAAATCGAATCGAGCTCGACGCAATCAAAACAAAAGAATCGAGTCTAATCGAACATAGTCGAGTCAAATTCAGCTCGAATCGGGTCGATTCGAGTTCAAATTGGACTCGACGACGTTCGATTAAATCGATCAAAGATACTCGAGCATATTCGAGCCAAAATCGAGGTCAACAATTACTGCCTGTATTTTCACAGGTAGCTTTGAATTGAGTCAAATTTTGATGAAAATTTGAAGTGCCATCAAATATATTGAACTTTGGCACTACGTACCACTTTGGTTACTTCTCTTAGTCATATTCCATCGGATATGGATGACCTTTTCCCACTAAGGCTTCAACAACTTCAGAAGTAATAGCTGTTTTAACCTTTTAACTAATGAAATTTTTAATTTGAGCTTTGCTGATCATTTCATCTTCTTTAAAAGCTATCAAAGCTGGCTCCTGTAACTCTAATTTTCTATCAGGAGTAACCAGTGCAGTAGGAGTAGTTTGAACATTCCCTTGAGAATTTGCTACTGGTAGCTAGCCATCATGTCAAGTTGTCCAAACAATTATTTCATCATATTACTCATCTCATCAAAATGAGCATTCAAATGATAGATTTCTTGACTTTTCTTCTGTTGCATAGATTGCATTTCCAACTACAATCTCCTTACAACCTCTTTCACTTCTTCCTCCTCAACTTCTTCTGGTTGTGGAGTTCTATTTAATGCTGTTACTTGTTCTTGGACATCTCGTAGTTGTTCTTCATTTTGCAAATTCAACACTGCACTTCTATGAGTATACCATTGATTAGCTCGATCAGGTACATGATCAACCATTCGGACAACTTCAACATCCACGGGATCAATATACCCTTTCACTCCATCATTGTAGTAATTATCATTTTAATCCAACTCGCGGTCATCTCCAATTTGAGACCACCACTTCGAATGTTTGACTGGAGAGTCATGGGATTCATTATAGACACGACACCATTCCTCTTTTGGCGTACTCATATCAACAGAAGTCTTCTTATTGGGGGTATGAGATTTAAGTTGCCCTTTATGGATTTCTTTATCATGAACTTCTTTCTGAGCTTTAGGGTATTTGGTTTTTTTTTGTACCCAAACTTGTTGTCTTCCTGTAGTCAAATATTGATGACCATCGGCATCAGAATGTACCTTTGAATGGCCAAATTTATAATACCATTGTCAGAGCCTTCGTTTATCATATCTTCTATTATAGTCTTTTGCATGTAGACTAACAAAAAGGCTCTCCCAATTATTTTCTTCTGTAATATGGGTATTGACCCATATTAGGACAGAATTTTCTTGGCTCTCCGTAGTAGGGAAGATGTTTAAACTCCTCTCTCTAAAATTTTATTGAAACTTTATTGTTCTGAGGTCGAGCCATTTTTGAGGAAATGATTTCATTGACAGATTTTCTTAGCCTTTGTTGCAAATTTCTATCTCTGATAGCCTTTAGTATCTTGAATATCTTGGAAGAGGTAGATTCTTCCTTCCTTGGTGGTTGTGGTTGCTAACATGAAATCTTCTAGAAAGACTTCTTTAATTCACCCTTGTGATTATTTCTCTTTACACATTTTAATGCTTCAAAACCATTATTGGTGGGTATATTCGCCTCCAAATTTGGTAATGATTCTTTAATTTCGCATGGTGTCCAGCCATTAGCTCGTAAAAGAGTGTTGGCCTTCCTTCTAGCTTTCCTAAAAAGATTCATGCTTGCAATAAGAACTTCATGTTGGCTCAAGAAAAATGGCATGAATGCATGAATCCCACTTTGTCGCCTTTGAATTCCATTTCATTTAAGTAAGATTGTAATTAACCAGATTATTCCTGAGGGTAGTGTCAGGGTTTAATTAGATTTGGGGTCCTTACTTCCCATTAGCGTAATTATTAGTACTTAATTACCCATCTTAACACGTAAAAGAGAAATCTCGATTAAGAATAAATAATTTTTTAGGTAATTTAGTCTCAATTATGGGGAAAATGGAGGTAAACCCGGTTATGATCCTATGGTTCCGTTGTCCCAGGCATATCATAGATTTTAGTCTACCAACACTAACAATCATTAACCGTAGTGTCCAAGGAATCTGATTAGTAGTCATGAGTTACCTCCTCTTAGGGAACCTTAGAAGACTAAAGTGGTTAAATGAGAATTTTAGTTTTAATTTTTATTTGGGGTTTACATCTATTAGAATACCCATAAATTGATTTAATTTGGGATTTATGACTTCGTTTAGAAGTAACCTAGGAGTTTGGATTGAAGCGGGTCTTATGGCTTCTTTAGGAATTAGCCTAGATATTTAGAGTTAGATTGAGATTTATGGCTTTCGTAGAAAAGAACCAAGGTAGTTGATTTAGGATGGGGCTTACTGCTCTATTTATAAGTTGCCCAAAAATGGGTCTTACAACCTAATTCTAAAACAAGGCTGCTCGGAAATTTTAATTATTTGAGTGGGTCTTATAATTTTTCTTAGGAAATTACGTGAAAAATTGGTCTTATAACTTAGTCACTTAAATTAAGATGTCTAATGGTTTAAATTTAATTATTTAAGTTTTATAATCATTGCAATTTATTTAGTAATTTTCATGAAATGTGGGTCTTGTGACTTAGCTTAGAAGTTGTCTGATAGGTGGTCATACAACCTAATATATAGACTAGGATGCCCAATTGAGGGTTCTTACATCTATTAGAAGAGGCCAGTGTTTTAATTGGGGTTTAGGGATTAGGTCAATTTTACCTAAAACTTTATCCTAAGGTCGGGCTTACGGCTTTCCTTAGAAAGTTGTTGGATAGTGGGTCTTAGAACCAATTTATTATAAACAAGATTGACCAGGGATTTGCATTTGATTGTTTGAGTAGACAGTAGTTGCTTGACACCAGACTGTTGCGGTTTTCAGTTGGTTGTTTACTAGCAGTTGTGCTTATTAGTTTGACAAGTTGTCATTGTGACAATAATGTTCTTTACTATAGAAGTTTCTTTTCATGTTTTAGTAGATTATTTTTCCTGCACCAATGTACTAGCATCCAAGGATGTTCGACTCTATTTTCTCAAAACGTGAAGATCGTACGGATGATATTTTTCAATCATCCCCGGACAATCGGCTTTATTTTCGCAAATGTGAAGATCGTACAGACAATATTTTCCAATCGTCCCTGGAGGATCAACTATGTTTTTGAGAAATGTGAAGATTGTACGGATGATATTTTCCAATCGTCCCAGGACGATCAGCTCTATTTTTGGCAAATACACTATTTTTACGGACGATACTTTTTGTTCGTACTAGGACAAAGGGCTCTATTGTGTTTTCGTTCAGACATTCGTACGTACGTGCTTTGAAATTTACTTTTTGTATCAGCCAAATAAATTTTGTACGTACGATGATCGGGTACGATGGGTTCATTACCGTTTCATAATGAGTTCGTATGCAACAATTTTGAACTATTCGTACGTATGAAAAATGATCATGGACGGGTCAAATTTGAAAAACGTAATTTTTTGGACAGTTTTTCATGTCTTTTCTATAAAAGGTCCACTTAAGACTATCATTTAATCTTTTTGTCAACTTATCTTCGTGAATGATAAAAGGCAATTGAAGGAGAAAGTGTGAGAGAGTGTTTGAGAGAGATTTTTTCCTATTGGAGCGTTAAGGATTCACAAGTTACTGAATGGTAAGGATCTTTGTGTGTAATTTTTATTACTTCACTCTTTCTCTTATCTTTTTAGATTGCTCGTGTGAAGATTATTCAAAAGAATCCAGTTTTTTGCTAACACTCGAGGAGTGTGAACAACCGAAGGTTCTCTGCCTATGCTTGGAGAGTGTGAAAAGCAGAAGATTCTCTGCCTACATTTGGAGAGTGAGAATAGTCGAAGGTTCTCTACCTGCACTTAGAAAGTGTGAACAGCGGAAGGTTCTCTATCTACACTTGCAGAGTGTGAACAACCGAAGGTTTTCTGCCTACACTTGGAGAGTGTGAACAGTCGACGGTTCTCTGCTGAAACTTGGAGGGTGTAAAAGGATGACGGTTCTCTGCCATACCAGGTAATGGTGGAAGAGAGTTTTGTGAAGGCTTCTCCGCCTTATTGTGGGGGAAGAAAGAGAGACACTTATGGTAATAGTGCAATACCTAAAGTGGGAGACTTCAGGAAGTGGATGTAAGTCATGTTTGACCAAACCACTATAAATCTTTGTGTTTTTTTTTTATTTTTACTACTTTATTTCTACTTTTTATTTTTTCTGTGGTTGAAAAATTATTTTTGAAAATTCTAAAATCAATAAGTTCAATTTGTTAAAATAGTTTCGAATTTTAAATTCCAACGAGAGGTAAATTTTTAAATAATCAATTCACCCCCTCTTGGTTAGCCTTTGGGACATAAGCTTAGGTCTAATAACCTAACTCTTATTCAACAAGTTTCAACAAAAACTTCACCTGTAAGCTTCAGGGAGAAGAAAAACCTACAAATAGAATCCAGTGAAGGCCTCTTAGAAGGGAAAAATCTAATAAGGAAAATTAAAAAGGAAGCGAAAGGGCATTGATTTCATCCTCCAAAATCCACAGCGATGGCAAACCACGAAACGAGAAAGGTTTGAGGTCAGGAAAATGACCATCAGAGGAGCAACCAGAATAATGAGCCTCGAGAAAAAATCGAGATTTGAACTATCCATCCAAAAAATTAGGATCGCACAACTGTTTCCCCACCATTTCGGTTTGAAAGACTGGAGGCACCGAAACGAAATCAAAACTAAACAAAAAAAAACATTAAAAGGAATAAGGGAAGAAAAAACTTCCTTGGTGCACCAAGGAGCGCATGCCCCAGCCAACCGAGGAGTGTCGTAATCGCCCAGGAGGGAGCCCTAGCAAAGAGAGATACGCATATGTACTCTTTAATATGGTCAACAGAAGAGTGTTATAAATAATTTAATCAAAGGGTGGATTCACATGCATATATATGAACTCGTTACAAGTTTCCTTTTAATATTTAATGTTGACTTGTGACAGTTGTGGATTGATCTATATTTTAGAAATTGTTGTATGTTGATGACTGACTAAACTTGGGTTTTAAGAAAAAATTTAGTTTAAAATTAAGTTGTATTTTTGTGAAAAAATGTTTATGGAGGGGTAATAGAGCTCTATACTAGGTATTGGGTAATTAAATCATGAAATATACTCATCATGCTTTAGTTGGGTAGATTATAGTAAGTTAAAATTCTTTAATGAGAAAAATTCAGTTTTTCATATATTTTGATCAAAAGACTCTTTCTGATTGTGAATGTAGGACGAGATTTTCAATTCATTTTCTATCACACTATTTTCTTTTCTAGTGCAGAGGCTTTCTTGGTGTCAATCTTGTTCTTAATTATTTGATACAAAAATTTATTTGGACAACTTTTAAATTATGTTGTGAGTTTTCTATGTTGTGAATTTTGGAATAGTAACTTTATTCTTTTAAAATTTCGGAAGTTTAACTTGCATTTCTTTTACTCCCCCTTCTTTTAATGTTGTTGGTGGAATTTTCTTATCTCCTCTTATTTTTTGGAGATGAGAATACTACTTTGAAGTTAATCTTGAATATATCTAGCTTAGCCACCTCCATTTCGGCAATTTAAATTGATAATTTTGCATTTAGTCATCTATATTTACTTTTTTGGACTTCATTCCTTGGTCTTATTTTATTGAAGTTTGGGTTTGATGAAGGAACCCATTTTTATGATATTGGTCAAGTATTGTGATGTTTTTTTTTTTTTACATATATTAAGTGTCAAGATAATCAGGGGCGTGTAGCACAGTTTTTTTGCTATTTTATTTTAACGAGGACCATCATATTTTTATTTGATTATAACTTTCTTTTTTCTGCGACAAGATAGAGCTTTCCACAGCTAGATTTGTTAGAGACTGGTGATCGTAAGATTATTGTTCATTCTTTCCGACGGAAGAGAGTTTATAATAACAAAAAAAATCTTTGATAACTTTATTTTTGTTTACAATAGCGTCTAATTTAAATCAAATCTAATCCACTGATCTATAAAAAAATATAAATAAAATTCATAATTATTATGAAAATATATACATTATTGAAATAATTTGTGATATTACTATAAATAAATAAATGATTTATGTTGTTTACTCCTCTTGGACTTATAAATTTAGAATATTCATCAAACTTACTATGGATTATGATCTTTCTGCTGATTTTCCCCACATTTGATCACAAATAGTCTCATCCATTATTGTTGCAACTGTTCTCATTTTTTTTCCCTTAATTTTTAATTATTTTTTTATTTTTCCTACGATTGTTGTCAATTGTTAATGTTAATTATGTTAGTGTTTGTAATACTAATAAACATTATTGTTAATCATAGTTTTTTGTATTTTTTGGACCATTTTAGAATTGGGTAAATTTAGTTATGATCATATTTGATTCTTTCATTTTCAATTTGATGATTTGAGTGTATAGTTGAGGTGGGATTGTATAAATTCAATGGTCTTCTCTCAACCACATACATGATATATTTTGGATGGCAGGGATTTAATGTAAAGAAAATCAGAGAGGTTTTATAAAATCAATTTATGTATTAAATATTAGTAGTCTCAAGTGTCAGATGTTCGGTGGGCGGCAAGCATAGATGTATGGTTCACACCATAATTGTAGAGGATATGGATCCTCTGTATTATTGTTCATTTTGATTTGACTTAATTAAATTTATTAAGACTTTGTATTTAGATTAAATTAAATAAATTATTTTTTATGGAACATTATAAATAAAACAAAATTATCCAAACAATTTTTTGTATAATATTAAATCACTATGATATTTGTCTTGTTATAATCAAGAAAAATTCAGATGAAGCTGTAGTTGAACTTTCTGAAGCTTATACATAACCTATTGTACATCTTTCATCAATCTCTTTTAGCATTATTTTAAATTTCTTATTGCCATTCAAATGTATTGTAATTATTATTATTATTATTTTATTTATTACATTAAAGGTTCTTTTAAAACATGATTTTTTTTCTTTAGTATGAAATTTATTAGCATTTTGAGAAAAAATAATTAAAATAAATCAAAGTTGTATTATAAACCTAAATTTGATGCTATTATGTGTACTCTTGCATGACTGCAAAAATCATAATTTTCATATATCATTAGTATCTTATTCCTCTTCTTTAATGTCACCAATACAATTTTTATTGGCTAATACTTTTCATTACTGATTTCATTGATTTTATGCAGTTTAAGATAGAATGCGCTGATTGATTCTTCTTTTGGATACAAATTTCTCTCCAAAGATTACCTTGAAAGAATTCATAATAGAGATAAAAAGAAAAGATATTGTTTTGACCATGTTTTTGAGCCTGAATGTACAAATTGTGTACGACGATTCATGTACTTAGTTGATTTTATTTTCATTATATTTTATGTACATGATTTCTATTTTCAATATATTTATA
>NW_021318945.1:139641-166682 GCF_001605985.2 Dendrobium catenatum | reverse complement strand
AAGAGGTTATGCATAAACTAAGGCATTCTCATTCTTCAAAAGGTTTTGTTTCTTTCAAAATTGACATGGAGCAAGCCTATGATTTGATGGGGTGACCGACTTTGGTGAAAGCTTTGAATTATTTTGGGTTTCCTCCTAAATTTTTTAATCTTATTTTGGAATGTGTACAGGACTTAAAATTCTCTATTCTAATCAATGGAAATTTGTCAAATTGGATAAAGGGACAAAGTGGCTTTCGACAAGGATGTCCCTTGTCTCCATTTCTATTTATTCTTTATGCTCAATTGCTATCCAATGCATTTAAACAAATAAGAGGCACAGTTGGAGTTCGGCTGTATTCTAAAGGTCCCAGAATATCCCATTTACTGTATGCAGATTATGTGATTATCTTCTTGAAAGCCAACTTGAAGGTAGTCAATGAGATAAAATCTATTTTGAAAAATTTCTGCGGTTGGTCAGGTTTAATAGTAAATATCAACAAATCATGTATCATATTTAGGAAGAATGTTAGTAGAAGAAGGAAGAAGTTTGTTGCTCGGATTATGGGGTTCAAAATAGCTAAGGAGTTGTCATATCTTGGAACAATGAGAAGGCTAGTAAAAGAAGATTTTTAGTTTATTATTGACAAGGCTTTGAGGATGACAAATTTATGGGGAGGAAGATTGATATCCTTAGCGGGTAAGATTTTGTTAACTAAAACAATCTTGTTATCATTCACCATCTTGCATTGTACCAATTCTCTAGTGCCTAAGAGTGTACTTGATGAGGTAGACAAGATTTGTAGAAGCTTTATTTGGAACAAATCCAATGGAAGACATGGGATCTAGTATGTCAATTGGAATGTCATGTGCTTACCGTTGAAATGGGGAGGTAGAGCTCTTCACTCTTGTTCAAGTAAAGTAGGACCGTTGAGAGCCAAAATTGCATGGAGGTACATGGATGATAAATAATCCTTGCTGCACAAAGTGTTCCATCTGAATATGGAAACTTGTTGGAAGATGTAGCAACGAAGAGGACATGGTCACCTGCTTGGAAGATCATCATGGATGGAGGTAAATCACTAAGGCCTTTAATTAGATGGAATGTTGCTAATGGAGAAGATATTGACATATTCAGTGACACATTGATATTGGATAAAAGTATTAGCAAATGGCCTACCTTTGTTACTTCACATGATAGTAGTAGTTTTTCGGTTTCTAACTTATTACTAATGGAGGATAGAATGTGGAAGTTATAAGAAAATTTATGGGAAAAGATCTTGTAAACTTAATCTCACAAATTAATATTTTCTCTGAAATGGAAGAAGACACGTTGGAGTTGCTGTATCAGAAAAATGGGAAGTCCATCTCTTCTATGGTGTTCGAGAGTTCGGTTATATACACTGCTCCAAAGCAGTTTTGGAGCTGGATTAAAAAAGGCAATTTGGACCCAAAGGTGGAGACTCTATGGTGGAGAATTTTTAAAAATGGCCTTACTACTTATCATTACCTTGAGTATAAAAGATTGCAAAGGGGAAACCGATGCCTAAGGAGCTGTAATGATATGGAAGATGGTGATCATGTTGCTGCTACGTGTGTAAAGCTGAAGGAAGTTCTACATGAAATTAGTAAATGGGGTTTTGCGGATCATGTTTTTGACTCCTTGATAGATTGTTATAATTGGCTATCCAGCTAAAGTTCCTTTATGATTAATTTGTATTGTAATGTGGTGTTCTTTACATGGAAATCAAGGAACAAGTTGATTCATAATGGGAAGGAAGATAGCTCATTGATTATTGGTTCTAATGCAGTGAGTTATGCTTCAATTTTTTATCAAGGAATTGGTAAAGTCTTGGGTATATGTGATGCTAATCAATCTTCTAAGCTGTCAAATTTGCATTGGTATCCCCCTCCACCAAATTGGATAAAGGTTAATGTGGATGCTGCCTTACTTACCTCTTACAAAGCTGGAATTTGAGGGGTGTTTCATGATCACAAAAATAGATTCATCTTGAATTTTTAAAAATCGTATGTTCATTAGGACATATCTACATTGGAATTTTTGGCTACTCAATCAATCAAGGAGATGACCAAAGATTGGATGTTTAAGTATAAGGGAATTATAATTGAAGGAGAAAATGTCAACGTAATGAAGTTTTTGCAAAATGCCAAACAAAGTGGAGACTCAAGGTATAAAGATGTTCATTTATTCAATGGGTTTAACCAAGTTACTTTTAATTGTGTAGATAGAATGTGCAATAAGTTAGCAGATTTATGTGCTAACTATACCATTTTGAGTTCTTTTTTTTTGGATGATGTTAGTGTGAATAAGGTTCCTCCTTTGTTTATGTCTTTGTTAAAGGAGGAACCAATGTTTTGAGTCCTTAGTTTAAATTCCTTAGTTTTTTAAAGCAATTTGCTGCATTTCCTTCAAAAAAAAAAAAAGAATACTGACCCATTATCAAATATGATCATGTGGGATATGCCAAATCAATATGTGATTTGGTCATGAAAGAATCTCATGACATGGTGAGATATTATGGGTCATAGGGGAACTAATTCTACCCACTTTATGAAATAATACATCACATCTAAATTAAAGCGGACCCCTTGTAGAAGAAGGGTCAATAAGCCCAATAAAATTCATTCTTTAACTCTTGAAAGGCCACAAAGCTATCATGCGATGCAACAAATTAGGTGGCTAATATAAAAACACACCATGAACTTGGCATTTATGACAATGTTTTACAATATTCATGCAATTGCCAATCATTGTGGGACAATAATATCCAAGTCTTTTAATTTTCATTTTCATCTAAGGACCAGAATGATGAGCATCATGTAGTCTGCATGGACTTCATTCATGATCTTAAAGGCCTCTCACTTATCTAAACAACCTAGCCATATATGATCAAATGATCAATAGTATATAGTGTTATTTAAAGTGTAATCTATGAGTGGTTGTCACTAATTTCCTTCTTCATCAATTTTTGAAGAGGCAGATAGGACAAGGGAAGATTTTTTTTTTATGCGCTCCAAATCTAAAAGGCCTAAGACCTGATGTCTCTGAATTTCTATAGAAATAGAGTCTTCTTATGGATAGGAAAATTTCTTTGCAAGCTTTACTAAGGCATCCTCTATAGAATTTCTTCCATATTAAAGTCTATACTTAGCTATAAGAAGAATTTATTAGAGCAAGTGATTTGTGTACTGATGGTATTTTAAAAGTTTTGGGTTCAAAACCATATAGGTTCCTATAATATGGTTGATAATAAGTTGAGAATCACCAAATCTTTTGATTTCTTTAATATCCATTTATATTACAAGTTCCAAACTAATTATCATAGCTTGATAATCAATCTCATTATTTGTGTAAGTCTATGATAAATGATAGCAGAAATGCATCTTTCTTTTTTTTTAATGTTATAAAAAGTAGGACAATTTTAGCTTTCTTTGGACTAGTAGATTTCTCTGCATTACCTTATTAGGAGGACGTTATATCATAAAAATATAATTATAAAACACTATCATTAGATTCCTCAAAACTCATTATGTATTCAACAAATAAATCATTATTTATAGAAGATTTTACTGATAGCGAGTGTGATGCAAGGAAGTCAGCAACAACTTATTCTTTCACAGCACGTAAGGGAAATGAAAGTTATTTCAAATTGAAAAAAATATCATAG
Organism: Dendrobium catenatum; assembly: GCF_001605985.2. Classification (NCBI taxonomy): domain Eukaryota; kingdom Viridiplantae; phylum Streptophyta; class Magnoliopsida; order Asparagales; family Orchidaceae; genus Dendrobium; species Dendrobium catenatum. The sequence goes on along the minus strand of NW_021318945.1, from coordinate 163,015 downwards.
AACACCATGCCAAATGTTTTAACAACATAGGTCAGGTCATAAGATATTGCAACGGAATGACTCTTGTGATCAAGCTTACTTAATGAGAGAGCATATAGTGCTTTAGCTTTTGGCCTATAAAAACTAAATCAGTATACTACTTTTTAATGAAAGGATATTGAATTTTTGTAAGGAAGAGTAATTAATTCAGATAGTAGAGGGTTATCTTTTCCCTCATCATTGACTTGAGCCAATAAGGCACCAAGCAATTTGTCTAAAGTGCGATATATATAATAAGAAGCTTCCCTAGAACAGGAACTGCCAACACTAGTGTATTGATAAGATATTATTTGATATTCTTAAAGGCACTTTAACATTTCTTGTACCATATGAATTTAGAATCCTTTTTAGCTAGGACAGAAAAGCGTTATCATCTCCCAGATAGATTAAAGATAAACCTCCATATATGCGCCTACCTACCTTGAAGGGACCTTAGTTGTGTAAGGCTTCTGAGAGGTGGAATATTTAAGATGGCATGTACCTTAGTAGGATCAATTTTAATTTTATGATGCCTCACTACAATGCCCAAAAATTTTCTTGAAGTAAAACCAAAATAACACAATAAGTGGTCCATTTTGAGGTCGTAGTGGTGTAACTACTCAAAAATGTTTCTTACATAATACATGTGAGCCTCTTTGACTTTGCTCTTGATGGATTAATAATCATTGTAACATTCTACTTGATTATGAATTAATTTATCAAAATTTTTGCCATCGCCAGTAGGTAGGTTTCATCAGCATTTTTGAGATAAAATAACATCACCTTATAACAAAAGATTCCTATAGGAGTTTTGAATGCATTGTATCTCTTATCTTCTAGCACTATCTTGTTTTGGTTATAAATAGATGATATATCAATAATGAAAAAAATAATATGCTAAGAGATAATATCCATTATGAGCTTGGTTATGGGTAAAGGAAACTCGTCCTTAGGATATACTTATTCAAATCCCTATAATTGACACAGATTTGAATTTGACCATTCTTGTTTCGAACCAGAATGACACTAGCTACCTAAGAGGAAAATTGTTCCTCTTGATTAAATCTAACATTGACAATTTTTTATATTTTAGAAATGACTTGTATATTAATTTCTAGATGCATGCATCGAGGAAATTGCTTAACAGGAATTACATCTTATCGAATTCCACATTTATGAATTACTATGTTAACGGACAAGCTTAATATTTCATTGTAGGTCTAGGTTAAGAATTCCTTATACTTATAGAGAAGTTTGATTAGATCCTTTAATCCATCCTCACTCAACAAAGATATAACAAAGGTAGGGCGAGGGTCATCCTCTATTTCAAGGTTAATTTCTTTGAGTTTATCAACAATTGATTTAACTTCTTCTTCAAATTTAGGGGTGCATCTCAAACTTAAAGGTCCTCAAGATCATTTGACTTCCCCAAACAAAGCCCATCAAGGTGGTCGATAATTTTCATAGCTCAAGTTCAGAATGATTTATTATCATAATAAAATACTCATCATTGTCAAATGAACCAAACATACTATTGTTGAGACCACTACTCAAATTTCACTTATTTTTTATATGCCAAAGACTTTTATGGTATCTAAGTTAACCCTTGGTCCACTGACCTGATGTGAAATCTTTAGAGACATAATTCTTTATTCACACAGGAAAGTAGCTAATAGGTAATTCCATTAATTCATTGAAATCTGCCTTCACAAGGATTATATCATCTTCTTTCCTTGAGGTGGAGGAGTTAGGAAAAAACTTATGGACTTTCATTACTTCACCATCTAAGTTAGGAGAGTCATTAGTTACTAAACCTGCAACCTAGTCAGAAGACAGTGTGGTTAAGGTTAAGGCCTCAATTCTCCTACTCAGCTTTTCATATATAGTTAATTTATGCATGTCACTTTGAACTTTTTGAGTATCACCATCTAGATCACTATCTTGTTCTAAAGTGAGATCAAATTTTGGAGGAGGATTGATCTTTGTAATAAAAAAGGATTCTTGCACCTCATACTTTTGAGTCATCATCCAAACTTGACTCCATATCATTATACAATTGGGGTGTTCTTCTTTCAAGAGAAGCACGGCCTCGACCACATGCACTTTTGGCTATCCTCCCACCTCTTTAAGGGATAATGTTTGGAGACCTAAAGATCATGACCATGATATTTTCTTCACTATATTTTTTTTGTTTTCTTTATTTCTCTCTTTTCTCCTTCTTTTCCTTTTTATTTTTCACTTTTCTTTTAGCTTTCTTCATTTGTTGTCTCCTTTTTTATTGTAATCTCATTTTTAGAATAAGTAGTGGAGCCCTTAGGTGTGTAGTAAGCTGCATCTTTATAGATCTCAATCTCATTTATAGAGAATGATTGCAGATCACCCTTGATCACATATTCAATAATTTCTCATTAGTACTTGATGCATTGGTGTAGGGTAGATGGAGCCATCCTATACTCGTTGATTAAGGGCCTACCTAGATGTGAGTTGAAGGATGTCACTGAATTAATAATGCAAAATTTGACTTCCATTTTTAACTCTCTTATCTCTATTAGGAGTATGATTGAACTTAAATCCTTATCACCCTTCTTATTGAACCTAACACTATTTTATCAGTGGTGAACCTACATGTGTCGACTTTAAGGTATGTGAGAGTCTTTACATTCATCACATTGACCAATATACCCAGATCAATAATGAATCTGGATAATTTTAAAATTTCCACAATCATAGTAATGTAAAGTGGACAATTATGATAGATAGTTCCCAAAAATAGATCCTCATAAAAAAAAGGTTAACCTTAGAACTTATTTGAATTATAAAGCTTCATATTGTAATGTCATAACTATCTGACCTCAGTAAATCTCTAGGTCAACATGTACTTTGATTAAAGATCCCCTCATTTCTTTTGAGGCAGCTTCCTAAGATGAGATAAGATATTATAATCAACCTTGAGAACTTCAAGATCGAGACCTGATGGATTAAAAGGAAGATTAGATTATTGAGGTGGAGCTTGAATTGGATCATTAGACACAAGTTATTTGCCCATTTCTTGAGGAATAATCCTAGGGGATATGACTTTATTAACATGAAGTTGTACCTCCACAATCTCCTTGGGAGGACAAACTATGGTAGGCTCTATGCTCTCCTTAGGTGATACAATGTCATTTTTAGATTGGGAGCTCAAATATGAAAAAACTATAATGATGGGACTCCCTTGAAAGTTAACTTCAGGGGTGTCGCTTTCTTATAAGATCTCGTATTCATCTCCCCTTTAGAAGTTTAATCTAAAGGATCAACTTTTTGAGGATCTTAATTAATTATCATTGTGTTCTAATTTTCCTCTATGGAAGGTTTATTTTGTATTTTATTCTCATTGTTAATCATCAAAATATTAAAAAAAAGGTTATTTTTTAATAAAAATTTGACCTTTTAACTTTGATGGGGAAAAGTAAAATTCAGATGATGTTAGTTGAGATAAGAGTTTTATGCCACCATCCACTACTTGAATACATCTCTCATAAACATATTTCCTCTTTAAAAAAAAATCACTCATTTTCTTTTTATTATTTATAGTAGTTCCTACAACTACTGGAGAGGAAATCATCTCAACATACTCCTGTAATGCCTCCAGCTCAACCTCCAAGATTAGGCCCCAGGCTCCCTTCAGTAATTTTTGAGAAAGATGAAAAGATATGTTACTCAACTTTTTAAATTCCTAAAATAAAGCAATATCCCAACCATTATTAATTGATAAAGAAATGTTAGAGTGCTTACGTGAGATTATTTTGATGGACCCCTAATCCAGATCTACCAAATAATCTGTAGGAATTATGATATTTCCCTATTTATAATTTCTCTTAAGCCAATCCTTAAATATAAGGAATTCTTTAATTGTGTGGCCCAACATACGATGATAGGGGGAAAAATTAAGATTATCCCTCTTGTTTGCCTCTTTCAGCTTATTAGCCTAAAAAAACTTGAAGTTAGGTTTCTTTATGAGACTCTTGAAGATTTTTCTTATTGACTCTCATTTAAATGGATAGAGTTTTGCTAATCTATCTATAAAAATTATCAATTAAGGCTCCCTAGTAAATTGAGGGGTTACTTGAAATGGTTATTGTGGAGGATCACTCAATTGATTGCTCATCAATTTCTTCCCCTTATCTACTATGGATACTATTATTGCCCTCTTTTCATTATATTTTTTAGGCTTTCTTGATTTCTTCTCATCAAATGTATCCTTAAATAATGGCATTCAAGAATCCTCTTCCTTCATGTTATTAACCTTATTGAGTAACTTTTTAAATATTTTTATTGTAAACCATTTTAGAAGAAAAATAATGGGCTTGTGGATATTAATCAAGAGAATTTTTACTACTTTTTGCTCTTGTAATTTTGGTTCAAACCTCACTAAGAGATTTCTCTTTCTCAAGTTGTACTCAACCATAAACTCTCATAGCTTCTGCTTCTCAATGACTAGATTGCCTATGGTTATACAATGTTGAGCTCTAAAGAATCTCTTTAAGAATAAATCCTTGAATTAAATAAATGTTCTAACCAAGCTATTTGTTAGATTAACATATCACTTGAAAGTAATTTCAGAGAGACTACTCATGAATTGGTGAAATATTAGAACATTTGACCCTCTTGCATTACATCAACTTACACAGAAGTGGGTAAGGTACTGCCTCATCATATATATATATATATATATATTATAAATTGTGACTGCTTGGATGAGGTTACTGCTTCTTGGCAAGTTGACTTTCCATCTCCTCTACCATTAATACTATTATAACTTTCCTTTCTAGGTGTATGATGTGTTTCTCTTTCCCTTAGTCTAACTAACACATCCAAATCGGAATCAACTTCCACTAAATACTCCTTCCTACCTGGCCGAGGTCAACTAGGCTCAACATATTTGGTTGATGCTCATGTTTCTACCTTGTAAATACTACTAGTAGTATATCCTACTCATCCATCAGAAGGTCATCAAATTCTGAGGTAATGTCTTCTATAGATTCTTTATTATTAAGGATATCCAAGATTTCTTAAACTTCCTCTTTGACCACTCTTCTATCCACAGACTCAGGGTTGATGGGAAGGTATCCACTACAGTCCATTTTGTTGATAAATTCTTCATCACCTAGATTAAATAAGATGTCCTATAATATAAGATCTTCTATAAAGATGAGAGATTGTTCTACTACTTGATCAATCATCTCATCATCTATGCTAGCCATAATACATTCCCCTTTGACTGTCCTAAGGTTATTAGTCACAAGGGTAGCATTCATAATGGGTGGAGGAGCATCTTCCTTAGGATGTGGTAGAGGAACTTGAGGGTTTAACAATCTTATATCTATTGCATTGGAGCCCCCCACATCCTTAACCAGGGATATCTACACCTAGTTGGCGATTTTCATTATAGCTAAGTTTCTTAGGAACATAGTGTTTTTCTATAGACTAGTACCTTTCCCCCTTATCTTCTTCCAGCTTCTTTTCATTTTTCTCTTCTTGAGGATTGATTATGATTAAGGCTAACTTTAGTGTTTCCACAAGAGGGGCTAATATCCTACCATTGTGATGGTGTCCTTTTCCAAACCAACATGAATAATCTCCTCCATATTAGTAGATGGGGAGTGGCACACCCAATGATAGCTATCCACTAGTTCAAACATTGCTAGTTGCCATACATATTTCTTATTTTTTCTAACAGACTAATGTGTCAAAATTCTTGCTTCAATTTTCTCCTCCTATAAGATTTCCTTCTCAAATTTGTTTGAAATCATCCCCTTCATACATTTCATGTATTCTTATTTCGTTTCACTTGCCTGAGCAGCATAGGTGTGGAAAAAATACCTTAATATCTTGGTCATTTATAGTTGTTTTTTCTTAGGGGTTCTCTTAATGGAGTAGTCCACCTAGCATGATGGAGGGCAGACTATCCTACTAACTCTCTCTCCTCCCCTATAGCAATAGAAAGGGGATAGAAATAATCCCTTATCGGCTTGCACTATAGGAATATGCATCTCCTCAGCAGGTTCTCGCTCAACATGACTTAAAGCTTTAGTTCAACATTTTTTTAGACTTCATAATTTTCTTTCTAACTCTTTGTAAAAAATTCTTCTTGTAATTTTTACTTGTAAATAGGAACCCAGAACTTGCCCTATTCTCATACACTGATGTAAGTTTAATTATAACTACAGACTTCTATTGCTTGCCCTCCTTAGTAGAGGATGTAGTGGGTATGGGGGTGACAACAACCTCCATTTTAGGAGTGGGGTAGTCAATCCCCAACCCAACAACCTCCACTAAGGAGGCATCCTTTTCATATATAGAAGCTAGATATACTACCGCTCCCCCATTCATAGTTAGCTTAAGGATCTAGACCTCCATTTCAAATTGGATCGAACTAATACAAAATAGTTCTATAACATACATGTCCTGATCCAAGGAGAAGATTAACTTTCCATCCATTTTAGTGTTTGATTTTTAATTAAGAAAAGGTGATTTGAATTAGATGATTTGAAGTGAAATTTGATAAGTCATGGATTATTTTGTCTCTTATAATATTTATTGAGTTATAGGAGATATAACCTAATATATGGTGGTAAGATACAAAAATAATCTATGACCTATTGAAATTTGGATTCTCATTTCATGTGTTAAGCTATAAGGATATATTGTGGAAAGACACATGACAATGTTATCCAAGATTGATCTTTGTTAATTTTAAAGGATTGTTTTTTTTTTTTTTGAATTTTGAATTAGATTGATCTCTTTTGAAACTCAGCATGTTGAGTTTTCACCCAACACAAGGGTTCACAAAATTGACATAAAAATCTCAAAAGTTAGGCTTGACTTTCTCATTCCAACAATTAGCATTTAGTGAGATGTAAAAGCCTAAATGTTTTTAATGGTTTCTTCACTCACCTCTCTTATTATTTTTCTTTTTGATGATGGCCACATTAACCCATGGTAGAAATGGGTAAAGGGATCAACATAAGGAAGGTAGTCAAAACTATGGATGTAATAAAAATTTTACCATTGTTAATGATAAAAAGAGAGATAAATCCCCAGTTGAGTTCCCACTTTTGTTTTTGTTTTTTTTTTGGAAAGATACAAAGCCATTAAAATTTTAATTTCTTAAGAAAAATTAAAATTGACTTGAATTTTAATTCTAAAATTAAACATACCATTAGAAATGATATACCACCTCAGAATCAAGAGATAAAATTTCTTAATGGATTCATATTTAGAATTATAAATTTCATCCTAAATATCATAGCCAAATTTAAGGAGCTACATATGACCCCGAAGGTCAAAATGTTGTTTAATCTAATATTTAGCTATGATAATCTAGATGTACTATCATTAATTTCATAATCAAAATTATAATAAAAAATGATTTAACTTCCTAAGTAAAGAAAACATCATTTATTATCAATCATTAGAATATGATGATAATGATTGTCTTAAATTTTGATTTTCCTAAAGAGAATTAATTAACTTTTTAAATTGATCTAGGGTCTTTAAATCTCCTACGAAGGCAAGCCTTCCTAGTTAATTACATCATAGGAAGTTTGAGTTTCCCATAAAAATCTTGATTATAATAATGATAGAAATTTTATTTAGAATTTTCAAGTAGTGATATTAGAGAAGTGAGGTTACAATTTGAATAGGGACTCGAGCAAGTTTGAATAGCTATTTTTGTAAGTTAATGGAGGAAGAGTAGGAGGAAATTAGGGATTCTAAAATAATTCTTAATGCCTCAATCTATCCTATGTGTTTGGTTTTATAACTTGGTATAGAGAAAGTTTTAATTCAAGTTATCATTTTATTATAATGTTGGGATTATATTCCTGTGATTAAGGAATTATGATTTTTCCCAAATCTTAAGTTATTTTGGAAACTAAACTTTAGTGTCCTGAACCTAACTAATGAAATACAAATCTATAATTATCTCAGCCTCGATTAGGGAGCGAGCTAACCATTTATTGCTTCAAAATCATGAGTATGATCTTTATGAAAGATGGGTAAAGCTATTGTTTAAGTTTTGAGTAATTGAGACTGATGTCTAGAGAATGTCTTAATTAGTCCCTTTACTTATGTTGGGTGATTATGCTTGATTGAAATTAAAATTTTATTAATTTAAATGGTTTCTAATGCAATACATGCTAATTGACCTTTTATGCATAAATGATAAGAAGCAATTTAAAATTTGGCTTAAAAATATATCTTACCTTAAAGATTACAAAAACTCCTCTAGACAGAGTTGCATCCTAATAAGCTAGGTGGTTTACCACTACCCACATGCAAGTTGGTGCCTAATAAAGAAGAAACATAATATTATGTATTCATGAGATCCTCAGTGAGCCCTAGCTTACTTCTTAGGCCTCTTTATCTTTCTATGTCAGCCTAAATATTGTATTTTATTATGAGTATAAAATGTTAATCCTTAAAGAGCCTAACCACATCAAGGCTAAAATAAAATTGGCATGCAAGAAAGAAACCTAAGAAGATTTATGAAACTCCTAATGCATAAAAGTAAACACAACAATCAAATCACATGATTAAAATATATCAAGTAAATGTAAAAGAACATGTGGCAAATGCCACTTAAGTAAAACCAAGGGTTCATAGAAATTAAAAATGTCTAGGTACCACTAACAATAATACAAATTCTAATCCTAAAGAGGAGAAAGTAGTTTTAAAATGGGATATTTATTTAAGTCTTCATCTCTTCATCATCCTCCCTTTTGTGAGCTCCTTGGATTCATTGGGTCCAAGTATCTAAATGGAAAGAAACTCCTCCCCAAAGGGGTGTTTCTTTCCTCTTTGTATTTTAAAATTATCCTAATTTGAATCCCTTAACAAAAGTAACTCTCACCTTAGGGATGCTTCCCTCTTCTTTAGACTTCAAATTGGATAGATAATATCCCATTTAAAATTAACTTTCACTACTCATAAAATTAAAATAACATTTGAAAAATAAAAAGAATCCATTGCAATCTAAATAAATATCGTAGGCAGTTCACATATAAAATAATAATCATCTCAAGCATTTATATTTATCAAATTACTCAATTTTTGTAATTTGAGCATAAAAAGACACTTTGTCATGCTCTTTTATTTTTAGGGGGGGGGGGGTGGCTTAGCAATTTTTAGCACCTATAAAAAATTAATTTGGTAAATTTTAATTTAGCCCCCTTTTTAGAGCCTTACATGAGCATGGCCACATGTAAAAAAATTTGTTGCCATCCAGATCATTCCTAACCTAGGATAAATCTAGTGCCCATCACATCTATTCATAGATAGAATGATATAAATTAGCAAATAAATATGTATCACATCAATTAATTTATTATAATTAGTATATAATGAAATCTATGGAATACCACTGTAGACAAGTAACAAAAAAAGAACACCAACCTAGCCTAAAACTAGAAATGGTTGCCCTAATAAACCATTTAAAGTGTGTGCAACAGGTTGTGTGGCTTGGATGTGTTCTATGTTGGATAGTTGTTGAAGTTTTCTATTGATTTTCAAAGGAGAATTAATTCAAGTTAAAGTATTAGTGCATCTATGTTCCATTTTAGGATGAATTTTAATTATTGAGTGATTACTACCTTTATTTATATCATGGTCATGAGATTTATTACATCCTCCAAATGTCTAAGTTTACAGTCTCATAGGCCTAGGTTACCTAGTAATAAATATTTTTTAGTTGATTTAATTAGTTGAAATTAAATGGTTGATGAATTTTTACTATTTTATTTTATATTTGATTAATTAAATTAATTATTTTTTATTTCCATCTACTAATTTGTGGTGTTGTCACAAGGGACTCGAGGAACTAGGCCTCCTTAGAACATGTCGCCTACAACTTGAGGTAGTCCATCAAAAAAATATCATCAATGTAGTACTTGTTATATATTTTAGGGATAGTTATTTAATTGTATTGATTGGATTAATATTTATTAAAGTTTTGATTATTTTTTTAATTGTTTGCATTTTATGAATTTTTGTTCATTAAATAAAGGGGGGCTTTTTAACTTTTTAATTTAAATTGAATTATGGAGTTCTAATATTTTTTATAAATACTAGACCATAAGATGAGTAGAATTACACTAAGTTTGATAAATTTGAATATTTCTAGATTAAGTCATGATTTATTAATATTTTTTGAATTATGGTTAACCAAAGTGTTGACTTTTTATGATTTTTAGAAGTTTGATATTTTTAATAAGTATTAAACCCTTAAAGTAGTCAAATTCCTATAAGTTTACATAATTTGGAATTTTATAAAATTAGTTGTAAAATGTTGAAGTTCTGTCATTTAATTGAATAATCTAAATTCTTAATTAAGGAGGTTTTTTTATTTTTTTGCACTGAACTCACAATGAACTCCTTAAAAAATGACTCCTAAAGATAGAGATGGCCTATATAAGTGTTTTCAAGAATTTGGATTTTCAATGGTAATGTTAGTAATTTTTCATTATTTATTTCAATTAATTATTAATTTTCCTTAATTATTAAATTAAGCTCATTTTTTAAATATAGTGAAGGCACTTCTAATTTTTCTAGATATAGGATTTAATAATGAACAATTTATGATATTATTTATTAATTTTTAGATCTTATTTGAATTTCTTATGATTTTCGAAAATTGCAAGCCCCCTCAAAGGGGCTAATTTTGATTTAATTAATATTATGACCAAATGAACTCAAAATTATGTGAAATTGGTACCTATATTGTATGATGTTACTAAGATCTAAGTCCTAAAGTTTCACCCATATTGGGTGTGTATGAAATTTCTTAGAAATTTTCTATGTCATCTTGACATTACCCTTATTTTTTTTCAACTGGTCTAAAATTTTATTCAACTAACCTTGACACAGCTGCAAGCACTGCATAGAAAAATCATGACACGATCTTATCAATTTGGGGAGCTTTAAATTTTCTATATTTTGGACCAAAATGGACCAATCACTTTTCCAATTCACACCACAATAATTTAAATAGCATGTGGAGTTATAAAAAATGCAAGGGATACCTAAGATGCTTAAAAAATTTTCACCAAAAAATAGGTCCAGTTTAACCACTAGATCATGAGAAAATTATCAAAATTAAATTTTAAACATCACTAACTTTCTCATAATTCACTAATCAATATAGCTTGAAATAGTTTTAAAACATATTAGCTCTCAAAACCTTTCCAATGAAACAAAAATACTTAATTTTGGTGAAAAAATGAAATTTATATGTATTTTGGAAGTTCTTTGAATTTTAATTAAATTTTTAATTCAATTTTGGTCAATTCAACTAACGACATAATCATTGCTAATCACTAGGAAAGATTACAGACACGATGCACCACCACCATCATTTTAATCCGAGTCAATATTCGATCTGGATCGTCAGATTCAAACCATGCAAGATGTACGACTCTAATGCCACCACATCACCACAACTTTAAATGTGTGGCACATATTTGAATCTCGTCGGACATGTGAATTTGTTTGATGTCAAATGAACCATTTGATCATGTGTGTTGTAATCAGATTATTATGAACAAACTAAAACTTTTTTGTTGAAAATAAACTAAAAGTTTAAATTATTATAACTTTTAAATACTCAACAAAATTTTGCAAAATTTGACACATAAATTCTTAGTGTCCTCATCTTGCAATGCCTGGAGTTTTGTGGCTCCATGCATTGTAGATTTTAAGTAGTTTCAAATTAAAATATTAATTAAAAGTGAAGATATCTCACCAACTATTCGATGGATTTTCATGATCTTGGAATCATTTTTCTCCTAGTGATGTCCTCTCAAACATTACAAAAGAATCCCCAAGTTATTTGTGGCTGGATTGAATGTTATGAAACAAACTAAACTTTCTCTCAAAACACCCTTTCTCTTTACTAAAATGATGTATGGAGGTTGGGATATGGTGAGGAAATGCTTGGAATGGTTAAATAAATTGCTTGAAGTGCTAAGGGAAATTTTTTTAGAGCTAGAGGCTATTCTGAGAACATGGAGAAAAGAATGAGGACTTTAGGTTAGGTTTTGCAAGTTATCCCCTTGCTTTTGGAATAAATGGTATGTAGTAGTTTGGGCACTAGCTTAGATGATTGCCAAGTGTCTATAGCTATTAGAAACCTGGGGAGAGGGTAGGAGGTGAATGTGACCCTTCTTAGTTCATGGGATGCAAGACTATACCCCTTTTTCCTTATTAATCTAAACAATGGCTTGGCTTTATTTAAGAGTTGGATTAGGGAAGCTATTAGTCTACTTTAGGATTGATTTGGATAAGATTTAAGTAGATTTCATTAGAGGAAAGAGGGTTCTTAAGTGTCTTGATGATTTGACCATAATTTGACCCTTTCCCATGAGTTTGAGATGACTTTTTAACTTGTTGACCTATTGACCAATCAGTGCTGATTGAGATTGGCCTTGAGGAGGTCATGCATGTTGTAGGAAACCACCTCAAGGAGTTTGGAGTCAAGGAATTGAAGTTTGCATGGGTGATGAGGGTATGTGAGGGGTTTGATAGTGCATTAAAGTTTAACTAAGTCAAATCCATAGGGATTTCCTTAGGAAAATGTTATACATTCTTGGATTGTGCAATTGATGGATTTGAGGTGGCTAATTTGGTTTGAAATTACTTGGAGCATTAATTTTTTCCTTGTTTGGATATATGGTTGATTTGGTCAACCAAGTCAACTAATGGGTTGGGTTTATGTCCAACAAGTTTTTTTGATGATTCAAGACCAATGAAGGTGGTCTCAAGCCAAGGCAAAGTCATTTGGTTTAAAATGAATATTTTAATCCTTAATGGGTACTTTAGTCAAACATGGTTGTCTTTGTCAACCAAGTCAAACAAAAGGAGTGGGTTGGGCCCAATAAATTTAAAATGGAATTTTGTTCCCAATGGTGGTGTTCCCATGCAATGGTGGGGTCTCTTTGCATAAAATGCATATTTGGGTCATAAAGGGAAATTTTGGTTAATCCTAGTTAACTTTGTCATCCTGGTTAAGAAAGAACTTAGGTTTGGGTTTAATGCACTCCTAATGATGCCTATGTTGCATTGGAAGAGGTCTCATGGCTTGGTGTGATTCAGTCATTTCAAAGTTTGGAGAAAACTTCAATTTTTCCATTAAGAGACCTTTTGGTCATTTGGACTTTTAGTCAACTTTAGGTCAACCTAGGTCCACCATGTTGCGGATCTATTTTCATGGTTTATGATTTTGATGATAGCAAACACTCTTATTTCTCTACGACTGCCTTATCTACTTACATTTCAGGTCCACAAGATCAGACTTCTATTGGAACCAGCTCAAGATTTGGTAGATTAGATCTGAGTCAATTTGTACCTTTTTCCTTTCTTCATTCTTTTGTAATTGTTATGGCTTTTGCACACATACACTTTGCAAGAATTTTTGACTGTTCCCTAGAGTTTACTATTTTTGGTAACATCATCTGGGATGATATTTATATCAGCCTAGACTATCGGTTCAAAAATAGAAACCCTTATTAGGGCATCATCCTTGTTAAGGTAGCCGTCATTAAACACATTATCCTGGATGATATTGTATCAGCCAAGATGATAGGCTCAAATCAAAAAGAATCTGCCGCCATGTCTATTTAGGAATTACTTATTTTTATACATCGTCCTGGTGGATCGGCCTAGCCTATCAGGATCGGCCTGACCTATCAGGATTGGCCTGGCCTATCAAGATCGGCCTGGCCGATCAAGCACAAGTTTTCTTAAATAAATCTGGCAATTAAGGAAAGCAATTAATGGTGATTTGCATGATCACATCAGTCGAGCCGATCACAGGATCGTCTGGGCTAATTTGACATTGGCTAGCTTCTTTTCAGTGCAATGTTTAGGATAATTTTCCTCATATTTGAACTAATCATCCAGGACGATATCCGATCGGCCTGGAGGTTATGACCAAAAATTGTCTAATCGTCCCTAACTGACCGGGCCGATTGAGCATAATTTATGCTGCTCGGCCAGGCCGATATTTATATCAGCCTGGACAATAAAGTTGGTAAGTTGCATTAATGAGCTCGATTTGAGTTCTTCTGTTTAAGCTTTGATAAGGCATTTGTAAGTGTCTTTGGCAGCCATTGTAGCTTCGTTTTTTTGGGGGATACTTGAAGAGAGAGCTTGAAAGGGAGTGAGGAATGGTGAAGCTTGAGAGAGGGAGAAGATCCTGTGAGGGGGGACTCAAGGGAGTGTAGGCTTGCACCTTAATACCATCGAATTCAAGGCTCGTCTTGAGGGAAGTTCACATAAGAAGAAGATCTCTTTTGTATTAAAGGACCCGACGACTCCGCCGCACTGGGGAAGGTGGAAGTGATTTTGTAAGGGCTTCTCCGCTTAGTTGTGGGGGCTAAAGGAGAGACACTTAGTTTAGTGCAATACTTTGAGGGTGCCTCCGAGGAGTGGAGATAGGTCAAGGTTAGACCGAACCACTATAAATCTGGTGTGTTCTTTCTTTTATTAATTATGCATTTAATTTCCGCACTTTAGTTTTCATTGTGGTGAATCTTGATCTTTATTTTAAATATCGATTCACCTCTCTCTCTTTTAATTAGCCTTGGGCCGATTCATAGGGCTTAACATCCCTAACAAACTTTCTAGTGCCATCAGAGCACTTTCACACCAAAGTGCATTTTTGAGTTTGACATTTCATATTTATGAATATATACTTTTTCAATGGTTTTAGGGAGGTTCCCAAGGTCAACACAAGATATTAGGTCTAGTTGTATAAGCTATAAATATTTGAAGGTTTTACAGCCTTTGGATTTCAATTGAGTTTTTGGGTTATAGGTCTCAAATGGGCCTCAAACTTTAAGGGTTGACCCTATGGACTTGCCTTATAAATATTTATTTTATATATTATGAATTTGAGGTCATTTGATTAAGTTTTCATGTGATTAGAAAATCACCCGAAAGGGGCTATAGGACATGGGCCTTTGACCTTATTTTAGTATAGAATTTTAAATTTTTATTGGACTCTGCATTTAATTGATTTGAGTTTAAGTTTTGTCAACCTCGTGAATGTAATGAGTTTAACAAGTATGATAATTAATCAAGATTTTTTATATGATTCCTTAATCTATAAATAAAATTAAAAAAGATTCATTAATAATTATATAGCATAAAGTACTTCATACAATATGATTAGTTCAAATTTCAGAAATTTAAATATGCCTAATTTTGGTAACATATATTTGAATGGGGGAGTGGTTATTAAAAACCTAATTACCCTATACAATTAAAGATTTCGTGATATGACTAGTTATGATTCAATTTAAATTATTTGATTTAATTAAACACTTCAACTAATTTTTGGATCAACTGATCATACAATATGATTAAGATCATAAAATAAAATTAGGATTGTACAATACAATTTAACTGAGAAGTCATGTATTCAATTTTTTATATCCATTGAGAGAGTGTGCTAGACTTTCTTCCCATAATAGACTTAATTATATAAATGAATCAAGAATAGAAAAATTATAGACTCTTTTATTATAAATTAACTATACTTTAATCTTGCACTATCTTGAGTCTGCTTCTTTGATTTGACTTTATGTATGTTGTATCTGAAATGGTTAGAAGAATATAAAAGAAATATGTAATATATATAAAGCAACGACTAGTAATTAGTTAAACAAATAATGTTTGTAATTATAAAAACAATAAATCGAGCTCCCATATTTTAATAATTTTCTTAGATTTAATGAGGGCCAATATTATTAGTTGGAATATAACATTACAAAAAAAATATTTTAATTCTCATCTTAGTTGTCCTCCTCACTTAATAACATCTATTAAAATAATTAGAAAAAAAATGAACTTAAAATTATTTTTTATTTTTTATTTTTTTCCAATTTTATATATTATATAAAACACAACACAAACACTTAGAAGAACTCAAAACATGAGTAACTAATTTTAAATTTGATAAAACAATACGTACAACATAATTTCTAATACAACAACAAACACTACTACTCCCCCTTTTCACATCATAAAAAGAAAGAGGCAACGTAGAATGAAAATACAATAAGCTAATAAAACTTATTTAAAGATTAAAAATAGTAAAGAATGCAAAGACAAAATATAAGGCTATACATAGAACATAAACTAGGACATAAGCACAAAATCACAAACTCAAAAATAAAAATAAAGCATAAAGACCCAATAACAAACAACTTCCCAAATTTTCTAAGAACTAATTTTGATGATCCCTAAACTCATTGCTCTAAAAAAATATTTATAACATAGGGGATTGGTAAAAATGTATAGTAATTAAATTTTTATGTTTATATATTGTTTACTTCTCTCTTTTCCATATGAGCACTAATTAAGTGGTGTCCTGCATGTGTGTTTAGTACAAGAGTGCTAAATAGGATTCTTAGTGATGAAAATTGTACTTGTGTCATCACACATAATATGGATCATATATTCTTATAGTCTGAAATCTAGAAGCTATTGATTCAACCAAAGGACTTAGACAACACAACTTCCTACTACTATACTCTCAACTGATGAAATGGAAAAGGATATTAATTTTTATTTTAACTAAACTAAGAAATTGAAGTTTGTCTAATGAATTGCCAGTTCTTGAGGTGTTCTTTCTATTTACCTTACATCCAAAAAAATATCAATCTAAGTATTCAAGTACTTCAAAAGTCAAGCTATTTCAACGATACCAAATACCAATATTTTGAGTGCCTATAAGATATCTTAAGATTCATTTTTTGCAGTCATATGAGACTCTTTAGGGTCATCTTGAAACTTAGTACATAGAAAAATCTTAAATATAATGTCAAGCTTACTTGTAGTTAAGTAGTTCAAGAAACCAATAATTTCCTTAAACTTGTTTTAAACAATTAATTCTTGATCCTAATCCTTACCTAATTGTATGGTCAAGCTCATGGATGTATTCATACTCTTGTAACCTTCCATATCAAATATATGTAATATTTCTTTATGTATTTAGTTTGATTAATAATGGTTCCATTCTCTCTTTTCTTAATAATAAATCCAAGAAAATAGATCAAATCACCCATCATACTCATTTCAAATTCACTACTCATAGTGAAAGAAAACTATTTGCATAGATTATTATTTGTGGATCCAAAAAGAATATTATCCATATATATATTTGTACAATGAGTATATAACTTCCAGTTCTATTGGTGAATAGTGTGACATTTACAATGCCTTTTATAAAGGATTTCTCTTAGAGTAATTTGCTAAGCTTATTATACAACACTGCAGGTGCTTGCTTTAGCCCATATAGTACTTTCTTAAGTTTATAAATATGATTTTGGAAGACTTACCACTCAAAACCTAAGGGCTATTCTATATTAACATCTTCCTTAATCACCTTAATTAAAAAATATATTTCTTACATTCATCTGGTAAAATTTTAATACATTGAACAAGTAAATGCTAATAATATCTTAATGGATTTTAATCTAGCTACTGGGGTAAAGGTCTCCTAAAAATCTACCCATTCAATTTTGTTGTAACCCTTCATTACCAACCTAGCCTTTTTCCTAATCACTAATTTAGAGTCATTTTATTTATTTGTAAGTACCTACTTCATTGTTATAACATTATGATCAGTGGGTTTTGCCACTTACTCCCATACATAATTTTTAACAAATTGATTTAATTCTTTTTTACATTGTTATAATAAAAAATGCATCTTCTAATATATATTCACCACTAGAGGGTTTTATCATATAGATGAAGGTTATGTGGCTAACTTCATCCTAAGTCCATGCCTACTCCTAACTCTTGTGGATGGATCTCATATGATAAGCTCCATATGATGACTAGATACATATATCCAATCTCTAGGAAAAGGATTCAGAATTTATTCTCTATATTCTAAACTAACATTCTCAATTATATGGGTGGTATCTTCTTCTTTTTCATCAACTTTTGAAGCTTTAGAAACTCTATCAGCTTCATTGAATGTAACATTGGTGGACTCCTTAACAACTAAAGTTCTCTTATTAAATATCCTATATGCCTTTCATATTGAGGAATATCCTAAAACTACTCCTTTGTCTACCATTGTATCAAATTTTCCTAGGTATGATTTTCTATTATTTAACACAAAGCCTTTACACACACCCCCACACACACACACATGCACCCACCCACCCACACACACAGAGACACACAAACACACAAGCATATATATATATATATATATATATATATATAATTCTTAAATTCTTTATCAAATAAGTTAAACATATCATTCTTAAATTCTCCTTTGTGGTCATTATGAATTATAAAAATTAAATAAACTATTTTATGTTGAATTCAAACTAAAATATTTTAAATTCTTTAAATGAATCTTTCTTATTTGCAAGGAATATAACCACAATGAATCTCAAATAATCATTAATAATTACTAACCCAAGGGATTTTTTTTTCTTTGATTTGTCATACCAATAAGTCCAAATAAATCCATATGAAGAACTTCGAATGACCTAGTGGTAACTACATCCTTATTACATTAAAGATGAAGACTTGGATTGTTTCCCTATCTAATATCCATATCAAAAATATTATTTTGATAATAACAGCTTTGGAATTCCTCCAACTAATTCTAATTGGCTAAACTTCCTAAGAATCTTTATGCTTTCATAGCATAGACTCTTATGCCATAGCCATGATTCATCACTAGTATATTTCAAGCAACAAACACCATGATATTTATTGATAAAATTTAAATTAATCATGTAAATATTATTAATTCTTGAACATTCTAACATAATTTTTCTATTTAAAGTTAATTAGTATTTTGTAGAAAGAAAATTTATGTTAAAACTTTTACCACAAAGCAGGTTAATGCTTAATAAATTATGCTTTAAACCTTCTACTAGAAAATATTTTTAATTAAAAGTAATCAATTTTTCTTATTGTGCCTACTACCACTACCTTTCTAGAAGTTTTATCACTAAGTGTTATATTTACTTTGGTCCTAGCTCTCAACATGATGAATTTCCTTATATATATAGTTATATGTTAAGAAAATTTGTTGTTTATGCATCACATACTCTCACTGGACCCCTTATGAAAACACAATTAATCATTGTCAGAATAACCAATGTTATTTTTTTCCATAAGCATAAGTTTGTTACCTCCTCTTCAACTTCTTCCTTTGATGAATCTAAACTTTAATTCAGCCAAAAGACCTTCTAAGTTCTTTGCTTTCCCTTATTTATGATGCCTTTTTCTTCACCCTTTTCTTTTACTAGGTGGCTCTTTAAGTTCAAGAAACTAGATCAAATATGATCTATTTTTTCACATTCATAATAAAATACATTAGTATAAAACTTGTTTAATTTAACATTTTATCATGATGTTTAATATTGTATTGCTTTTTCTTACCCTTAAAAATTATTTTAATTATCTTACCATTAGTGCGATATCATTATTTCCATTAGTGCTAGAATCACTGCTTTTCTTGTCTTTTTAGATTTTAGTACGATGGTCTTCTCCTTCTTCCTTTCACCTATATCTCTATTTTTTTGACTTACTTTTTTCTCTTAGGTAATCAAAGATCCAATAAATTATTAAAAGAGTATGAGTTAAGATCTTTAAATTTATAAATTACTATATTATTTGCATAACAAGATTTAGGTAAACAATTTAATAGGATATTCATTTTTTCTGTATCTGAATTGTCTCTACCTAAAACATGTAGGGATTTAAAAAATTTTATAAACCTACTGTTCATATCAATGATAGACTCACTAGATTAAATGAAAAATAGTTTATATTCTTGCAAGGGTAAATTCTTACAAGATTGCTTAACTTCACAATTTCTTTCATATGTTCTGCATAACCTATCGTAAATCTCTTTACCACTAATACAAGTAAATACACACATGTAGTTTTCAAAATTTAAAGCACAAATGAAACATTTTGCATTCAATTAAGCAAGATCACAGTCTTCTAAACTTCCTTCAGTAAATAGGATTTCAACATTAGCACCATTAATAATTTAATAGGGCAGAGTAACCAATTTGAATCATATGCCACATACCAAAATCTATAGATTTCAAAAAAAAAAAAAAAATGGATATGTTAATTTTCTAGAAATTAAATAATATGTTATCAAATAGTGATGGTCAGGTAATAGACTTCCCTTCCAAAGTGTTTTGATTTCCAAAATATACTATGTGGATATACTCAAGTGATTAAACCAACAAAAGTGAGAATCTCAATCTAATGCCAATTGAAATTTATATGGCACACCAACAAAGGGGTGAATTAATATTTTAAGTTTTTTAATTATAAATAGAGTATTGTGTGGAAGCTAAGAAAATAAAGTATTAAAGCATAAATAAAAAATAAAAATTGTATGTTTAAACTTAATTTTTTTCTTGAAATTTATACAAGCTTTTAACAAAAAATTCAATAATTATGACTCCTCAAAGATATGTAATGTAAACATAAACATAGGAAACTAAATACAATAAAGTAAAAGAAATGAAAACCATATTTTTATAGTAGTTCATTCAAAATCGACCTAGGTTTACTCCCCAAAAGTTCTTTTTAGGTATTCAAGTAGAAAACTCTCATTTACACTCATTTAGGTAGAGAAGTCATTCTCTATTACCAGGTTAAAAATAACCTTTGCAGAATGTTCTATCCTAAAAAATTTCCCTTCTTTAACCTCCTAACACGAAAGAGTTTCCATTTCTTTGTTATGCTTCTCACTATAGCAGATATGTCAATCTATCATTTTGCTCATTGCATGATAGAGATGCAGCACCCACCTATTTTAAGCAATGGTAGAGATGTTACTCCCTCAATTTTTCCATCATAATAGTAAACTTCCCCCATCTAAGGCTCTCTCCCATAAGAAAACTATCTTTGGCTACTCAACAAAATTCCTTAGGGTTTTATGTTAAATAATAAAAGTGAGATATTTAAATAAAACCTTAGTTTTTAATTTAATACTTCTGAACATACAATATGATACTAGGATCATACTATCCAATTATTTTAACTACTTGCATAGATAATCCTGATTGATATAAAGTTATATAGTATAATTAGTTATATTGAATTAGGCAATCTCAATGATGAACCAAAGTTTTTCTAGTAAGTGATAAGTATAAATTATGTATTATTTTTATTATATTAAATATGATAAAATATATTATTTTAGTTATTTTTGTGTAAGAATTTTATAGGAAAAAGCCAAATTTTCAAGTGTTGAGAAGCAGAGATAAAATTCACACCATCAAATTAATTAAATATAATGCACTAATTTTAAAATGGAGACACCAACCTTTCTATTTGCAGGCATCATGATGTCATAAACATTAGCACCAAAATTCATCATAGAATTACTACCCCTAAAATAACCATTATAGCATTGGGATTCGGAAAAGTCTCATAGGAGTGCTACCCTTTTCTTGAGTGTAATTGAGTTCTTTTAGTGTATTTCAATAGTGCCCATTAGAGTAAAATCTAAGACAGGATAGGAAAGTGCAACATACAATCTTTTAAATGGACTAGGCTGTATTTATCTAAGTAACTACATAAGTAGAGGAAGATACTAAGATCTATCTTGGTGATAAACTTCTTACTACATCTCTTGTACTTTATTCTTCTTTGAGTAAAATGAACATGAGCTTTTTTATTATTTATTCCATGTTTAGCTAGATCTTCTATTTTAGGCTATTGATGTAATGAATATAATAAGTACTAATGTAGAATCTTATTCTTTAATGAATATAATGATATTTTTAATATCTCCCACTCTTCATTTAATTCATATAATTGACATAAGTGTAGTTAAAACTTTATGTGATGTATATCCTTGATGGAATAATGTAAGAATAATTAGAAATATTGGCATGCCTAAACATATAATGTTTAAATATTCTAGGTTTTACGAATTACTAAAATAGTAGGAAGACTAACAATCTTTCTTTTCTCCCTTACAAGTTCAATAGAGATCTAATGCATATACTCTAATCCACATTTAAAATGAAGAGACTCAATAGGAAAAATATTTTATTTACCTTTATTAGTATAGAATACTTTTATCAAAATTTATTAACTATTTTATTTTTCAATCAGTGGTAGGAACCCAAAAACTTCATTATTCATTTCAATTGGATAAATTCTTATATTTGGAGTAAGCAGAAGTAGTTTATTATAATATAGTAGATTATTTTCTTGTGGGTTTGAAACTATTGTATTACTTTATTACTTGATTCAACATGAATACTTGTATAAATTTGTGTGCTATATTTAAATTTAATATCAAATAAAATATAAGCTTAATTCAAATCCATTGAGTTTCATCTTAGCTCACCATTATCTGATCATAATACTTCCACATCAAGTTTTTGGAATGATTATCAGGGAAGTTTTTTGTTTATTATAATTAACTATATTGTTGAAGCAAGTACATATTTAGACTTACTTGTATCATATATCATTATTTTATTTGTTAAAAATTTCAAAAAATCAAAAAAATATTTTCTATTTTGGTTTCTATTTTTTACTATAGTGACCTTAGCACCTTAAATGAAAATAAAGATTTCTATTTTTTTCGGTGTATTAAAAAATATCGAAGTTAGAGAGGCTTTAAAGAAAATGAAGGGTGGAGAAGCTGTTGGATCTGATGATATTCCAATAGAGGTGTGGAAATGCTTAGTAGATGAAGGAATTTCTTGGCTTACTAAACTTTTTAATACTATTTTGAAGACTAAAAAGATGACAGATGAGTAGAGAATGAGTGTGTTAATTCCTATTTTTAAGTATAAAGGTGATGCACAAGATTGTGCAAATTATAGAGGAATTAAGTTTATGTGTCATACTTTAAAACTATGGGAGCGAGTTATGAAGCATAAGTTGCGGCGTGATACTAATGTTTCTCATGTCGGGTAGGTCGACTATGGAAGCCATACATGTATTAAGAGATTTTATGGAGAAATATAGAGAAAATAATGAGGATCTACATATGATATTTATTGATTTAGAAAAAAGCATATGATAAAGTTCCAAGATAAGTGATATGGAGAGTTCTTGATAAGAAAGGAGTTAATAATGCTTATATTCAAATCATTAAAGATATGTATACATGAGATATTACTTGTGTTCAAACACAAGGTGGTTTGACTAAGTATTTCCCTATTTCAGTTGAGTTACATCAAGGTTCAGCCTTAAGCCCACATCTTTTTGCTTTAGTCATGGATGTTCTCACTAGACATTTATAAGAGGATGTACCTTAGTGTATGCTTTTTGCTGATGATATTCTTCTTGTTGA